>NW_027397094.1:1133591-1152328 GCF_003265705.2 Callorhinus ursinus | reverse complement strand
AAGCGTCTGCCTTTGGCTCCGGTCATGATCTCAAGGTCCTAGGACTGAGCTCCACGTCGGGCTCCCTGCTCTGTGGGGCGTCTGCTTCTCCCTCTGCCTCTGCTGCTCCCCCTACTTGTGCTCTGTCTCTCAAATAAATAAACCAAATCTGAAACAAAGAAAGAAGAAAGAAAGAAAGAAAGAAAGAAAGAAAGAAAGAAAGAAAGAAAGAAAGAAAGAAAGAAGAAAGGAAGGAAGGAAGGAAGGAAGGAAGGAAGGAAGGAAGGAAGGAAGGAAGGAAGGAAGGAAGGAAGAAAGAAAGAAAGAAAGAAAGTCAACACACAACCTGTCATTTGAGGGCGAATCTCCATGTTTAGCATCTAAATTGCTGATCATGAGGCAACTCTTACTTTGATTTGCTAGTTCCATATGGATAGATTCTGACTTAGACTCCATTCAGTTCCCTACTTGGGTCTGTAGTTCCTCTAACCATGCTCAGCATCCATGCAGTTTGGACATGGACCATGAGAACCAAATTGCAAGACCCTCATGAGAAAGGATGTCTCGCGAGGAGCAAACGCCCATGAAAGCCTTGTGAATCTTTTCTCATCACCATCTCACCCTCCAACTTCTTCCTCTTTGTTTTCTGACAGTAATGAACCAAAACATGGTGATGAATGCCTGAAAGCTAAAGGGATTATTTTTAATTCTGAAACTCATTTTTATGGATCTGTTGCACTTATAATCATGTTTAGATTGTTCCTGTTGCTTTCTCACTATTTCTCAAGGGAGATAATTTCACTTTCTATAAATCTTTCCCTTTCAGTTCAAGGAGAGTTATCTGTTTCCCTGCATAGACAAAGCTGAGTGCTAAGTTGATTTGGTTTGTATCACTGAACAACCATCGAGACTCATCCAGGGACGGCTGTCCCCCCTAGGTGCACAAAGCGAGTGGTTTGGGGAAGCAAGGGGGGCAGACACAATTCAGGGATTCCCCCTTCATTCATATCCATCTACTCTACAGTATCGCGATGTTGCCACAGAAATTACTAATCCCTTTGAAATTATTTTTGTGTTTATACATGACAGTGGGAGAGAAAAGTCATAAATCTTCAGGTAAGTTTACATTTCCATCAAATAAAGTGCCTGCAAAACTAAAATAAAACTCAACCTCTTTATATCTCACAGATACACTATGTCCAAAAACAACATGATTTGGACAGTTATTTTAGTTTCCAGGTAAGTAAAAATTGTTTAAAGTCCTGGTGATTGCAATGCAGCCTTTTACCATTTCAGGGTCCCGATATACTGTGCCATTTTAAAAGTAGCGATTTACTGGTATTTTTGTCAGTTATTTTGGTAGTTTTAAATCTACGGATATCAATATTTTTATCTTTTTTTACTATTTTTAAAGTAAGGTATACAAAGATACTCATTATATGTATTAAAATTTTCAACTGAATAAAGGTGCATCAAAAAACCCTCTACTGATTAAAATTTTTCCAAATTATTGTATCATTTTAATTATATTTCCCTGGATATCTAGTAAGATCAAACATTTTTTCTTAAATCTATTAATGATTTATGTTTTCCAAAGAGTCAGTTATAGGCTTTATTAAGTTATAGGCCTCCCTGAGGGAACAAGTCTTAGCATGAGAATTTTGGGAATATGAAACATATCTGAAGGACATAAGTAGAATCTTCTTTGTGAAGTGTCTGATCAAATATTTTGCACATTTTTAAATGTTGGGTTTGACCTCTTCTTATTGAGTTGTAGGTGTTCTTTATATATTCTGAACATGAGACCTTTGTCAGATATATCTTTTATAAAAAATTTCTCTTCAACTGCTGCTAATCTTTGCAGTTTCTTAATGGGGTTCACAAAGAATACACTCTAAAAAAAACCCAACGTGGTCTTGGTCTAGGTCGAATTTATCAATGTTTTATTTTGTCTCATTCCAGAAATATTTGCCTAAGCCAAGGATGCAAGGATTTTCCTCAAACGTTCTGCCAGAAAGTTTGTCTGACACCCTCGTTTATACCTAAGATCCATTTCAAGTAAATTTTTGTGTATACAAGAGGTGAGGGCTGAGGTTCATTGGTTCATATTGATGTCCAATCACGATGGCATGTTTCATTGAAAAGATTATCGTTCCTTTTTGAATTACTGTGGCACTTCAGTAAAAAATAAATGGATCATATCTATGTTGGTCTAGTTCTGGACTTTATTTGCTTCTTTCATCTCTGTCTTTTCTGATGCCAGTCCTCGAGTCTTGACTCCTGCAGTTTTAGACAAACACTGATAATGAGTCAGTGTCTATCCACTAGCTTTGTTCATGTTTAAAATGGTTTTGGCTATTTCAGGTACTTTAAATTTCCATTTCCACGTTACAATTGACATCACTGTCTTTAAAAGATTTCCTTAGATTCGGGTTGTGTTTGCATGAAATGTGTAGATGAAGTTGGTGAGGCTCGCCACGTTAACAGCATTGACTCGGCTAATCCGTGAACAGAGGTAACTGACCGGTTAACGACGTGCTCCGCAATCACTCCAGCAACACTTGGCAGGAAAGCTTCCCGCACTTCTGAAAGTTTTCTCCATTTCTTCAAGGTTATCTAAATTATTGGCATAACGGGGTTAACGATTTTTCATGATCTTCTAGTGTCTTGAGCATCTGTAATGATGATCCCTCCACACGCCCCTCGGTTCGTCTAGCAGGAGTTTCATCAATTTGTAGATTGTTTTTTTCATAAATGGGTTTGGTTTTATTGATTTTTCTCTAGAGATTTCATTGTCAGGATCACCGAGGTAGGTTCTTACCTCCGTTATTTCCTGGAGTATCCCACACATGTGAAATTGAGCTCATGGTTGGTGGTGCGGTTCAGATGGCCCCTGTTCTGACTCCTCTCCTTCTGTGTGGCCCACCGCTGGCTGCAGGTGGGGCGCTGAACCCGCCTGCCCCCGCAGGCTTGTCTCCTTCCTCCTGGCGTGGATGACACCCTGCCGTTTGCTGCACACACATTTGGGACCACTGCTTCTTATTGTGGGATTCAGCTTTTCATCATGATGTGATGTCCATCTTGTTCCTAGTAATTTTATTTGCTCTTAGAACTATTTCTTCTAACCTTCATAGAGGCACTGCTGTAATTTGTATTAAAGTATGCATGATGTTTTTTCCCATTCTTTTACTTTCGATCTATTTTGTTATGTGTGATTTTCTGGTGTACAGAGTATAGGTGGGTCATGAGTTTTTCTCTATTCTGCCAATCTCTGCCTTTCAACTTGTAAATTTAGACATTTTCGTATATAAAGTAAGTATGTATATGCTGAGGCTTATTTTTGTCATCATTTGCTTGTATTTTCCCTTGTGTTTCTTGTTCCTTTGTTTTTTTTTTTCTTCTTGTCCATCTTTAGGTTACTTAACTCCTTTTAGAGTTATATTTTGATTCATTTATGATTTCAAGCATATCAATTTGTACAGTTTCTCTGAGTGGTTGTTATGGATCTTGTTATGACATGTATAACTTATCGCAAGCTATTGGTGTCAATGTCTCACAACTTAGAGTCGGGTGCAGAACGTTTGTTTCTCTTCAGGTCGCTTTCCCTTCCAACTTAAAAATATAATTATCTTAACTATTCCTCTGTAAACATTTAGCACCACATCAGACAGCTGTAACTTCTCTTCCAGGCAAAATCTTTGAAAGAAGCTCATGCAATGAAGAATAAACAGCTTATTAATAAGTGATAGTTGCAGGGGCAAAGGGCCCGCCCTAGAAGGAAACCACCCTTAAAAGGATTTCACACCCCCCTGGAAGGAGCTCTCCACCCTCTCCCACATGACAGGGAGACGACAAAAGCCTGATGGGGTGACAGGTGCAGGGAGGGTTCATCAGGTTAAAACAACCCGCCACATAAAGCCCATAAAAAAAACCCTAGACTTAGAAACTCCAGTGGCAACCCTCTGGGGTCCCCTCCCTCCTCGGGAGCTTTGTACTATCACTTTGCTCTCGCTCAGTCAACCTGGCTTTGCTGCCCACCCCTCTGTCTGGTCTCCCTCTGCATTCTTCAAAGCAGCCTGACCAAGAACCTCGGTCACTGACGGAGCAGAAAATCCTGTAACGATACTTCCTCCCGTGTTTCCCCGTCCAGCATTCTTTCTCCTTTTCTGAAGGGTGAGGTAGCCACGAGTCTGCTTCTGCAGCTGCTGGAAGATCGCGCCCGCCGCCTGGCCTGGGGCATGAAGCAGGGGCTGAGGGGCTGAGCCTCCGCTGCAGTGACTGTTGGCGGCGATACGGATCACCAGCAGACGCCCCGCTCCTGGAAAAGCGTGTGGGTCCCCCTGGTCTCTGCTGCTCTATTCTTTAAACTTATGGGGTTTTTTTTCCTTTTCTTTTTTTAATAAAATAAAAGGCTCTGCGTAAAATTTGTGATTCCTTCCAGCCCCGTGTGCTGGGGCGCTTACCGAGTGCTTCTGAAAGTCACAACAGATGCTCTGCTTAAAGGCTGTCGGCTGCTAAGCTTATCGTTGTCACCGTGGGGGCAGCACGCGCACCTGCTGCCGCAGCTGTGCCAAGGTGGGAAACAGCCGCAAGGCCGCTGAACCGGTGTAAAACAGCAGAGATTCTGCACATTTTCCCAGTCGATGGCGTATGTGGGGCATGAGTCAAAGAGGTTGAGCTGCCAAGAATGAAAGGTTCAGGGGAGCTTTCACCTGTGAGCAGGGTCACATACTTTTGGTTTTGCAAATATGTTTACATATGGAGACAAAAAATATGATCATATACGTATATTACTTTAAAGTCTTTTGATGCATATTTATTGATCATCACATACATGCACCACGCTGCCTGTGATGTGGGAAGTACCGTTCTGGGTGTGGATGAAGCGAATCCGCAACTATAGTCCATCAGGTGAATGCTTGGGAGACCACACTCTAGATATTTCGCATCCCCTCTGTTGTTTAAACCACCCAGTGTATGGTATTTTATTATGGTAGCCCAAGTTGACCAATACGTACTTTTTCAATTTGAAACAGAATTTGATTCCATCACTATGAATTATTCCATCCATAATTATCTAGCCATAGCCTCAAAGGTCACATTCCTTTGACTATTTGAACATCGATTACATCAGTCATATTCTTCCAACAATGTTTTAGTATAAAGGTTTATTTGTTCTTTGGAAATGAAATTCCATTTCCTCTTATAGATAATTGCAATGCTTTTATCTCATTGCTCTGTCCAGAAGGATGGATCATGGAAGGACATTAAAAGTAACTGTATATTACTATTACTATTAATAGTATAGACAAATAATAGTTTGTGTTTTAAGAATGAAGGTTTTAGCTTGAATTAATAAGTACCTTGTACTTTGTCACTATTTCTTTTTATTAACACACACACTCACACACTCAATTACTCCATAGGGGCGCAGGAAGGGAAACTGGATGTGTGTTCCTACATGCGGCGAATTTATTTAAATAGAAAAAAAATGCAGAATATATTTAACAGAAAATGTAAAAATATATGTACTAGCACATTTCATGTTTGTGGAACTTTACTATTTTCTCATGAAAAATTACATCTGGGTCTGCAAGATGAATGATCATATTTTGATATGATATGATTATGATAATGATCATAAAATGAAAGAAGCAGCAGAATGAGAAGAGAAAGAGGGTTTCTCTCCCTGAAAAATTTTCAAACTGAAGTTCTGCTGTAATTATTCACTTTCCACTAGTGAAATTATATTCCTACCATGTCTGTCCTGTATGTCCCAGAGAGTGAGTCACATTCTAATATATCATAATTTTAGGTTATTAGGTTAATGAAAACACAATCAAAATATAAGCAGAGTGAAGAAAAACAGGGCAAAATACCTTGGAATTCAAAAAGAGAGAAGGAGAGGGTCTCCTGCTTCTGACTTTGCTTGTAAGGGTTAGAAAGTGGGTGCGGAGCTTCTACCCATGTCTGGTAATCTTCTTGGTACTTTATTAAATTAAATAATTTGTTTCCTTAACTTATAGAAAGAGAACTGGATCCATAATTAAGAAACTGCTACCTAATTTGGGGTCCACCTTCACGCAGCTGATGATTTTTTAAAAAGATTTATTTATTTATTTGAGAGAGAGAGAAAAAGTGCACGCATGCAAGAGCATGGCGGGGGGAGGGGCAGAGGGAAAGAACCTCAAGCATGCTCCCTGCTGAGCAGGGAGCCCAACACAGGGCTGGAGCCCAGGACCCTGAGATCATGACCGGAGTCTAAACCCAGAGTCAGATGCTTAACCGACTGAGCCACCAAAGTGCTCCCAGCTGATGAGTGTGAATGAGCTGGATCTGTACAGGCTGAAATGCCTTCAGATCTAAGAGGAAGGAAACCGTTTCTATGACCTTTAAAGAACTTTAGACTCTAACAACTAATAATGGTATTAGTCTTCATTTATCTTCCATTCTGATAGTGTTTCCTCTTTAAAATCTCGGAGTGGCACCTAGTGAGGGCTTAGGAACGACATTCTGAAACTACCTGAGTTATAGAACTTGGCGCAGACGGTAGAAATTGTCTGCAGAAAAGTTTGTGCTTTAGAAAAGCAACATCAAATAAATTTTTTAGTGCCTCTGATTTTCACTTTTGTGCAAAGGCAGTTTTATTACTGTGATAAAGAGTATTCCCATTATATCCATGCAAAGCTCATGAACAACCAGTGATTGGCCCTTCAGTTAGGGTGTAATCATCAGTCATCTGTACAGAATGAAGCTAGTGGCACACAGGAATGTGAATAAAGAGCTAATGTCAAGGACATATCCTAAGTAAACTCTCGACACTGTGAAATCTGCGAACACTGATGCAGGACGTCGCTTTGCTACCTCTTCTGCTTTCATTTGTCATCTCCTAAAAGAACAGTGAGTTCTAATTTCACCTTGCCTTGTTTTCAAGCTTTCACTCTACATGCAATTTATGCCAATGTTTACCTGCCTCGAAGACATACAATGAAGATCTATGAGGTGTATGTTTAAAGTTATGTTTACATTATTATTTCCCCACATGTTGGGTCCCTGGACTTGTCTCTAGAGATGCTATAACTATAAGCTTTGTCAGCTAGAAATAATACTGTATGTGGGAAGAGGAAAGAGTCTCTGCATTTGGGAAATGCGTTACTAATTAATAGCTGATCATGCCGCTTACATATGGTGAGAATTTACCACTTTTATTCCTTTAAGGAAGGATGGAACACACACTTCAAAAATCATGTGATTAACACAACTTTTGTAAGTGTTCATTCAGTACATAACTATTCCCCACAGCTCCCAAATAGGGTTAACATATCTGAATAAACCACCAAGTGGAAAAGATAATACCAAGTAAGCAAGACAATGAAAACGAAATAAAAACTAAAGACCAAAACACAAGCCCAGGTATTCTAGATTTCAAGGGTGACTTAGCTGAGTTCCCATATCTGAGTCACTTGGCTCTTACCTCTAAAATGGGAATAATTCTTTATTAGGCTAAAAGCAAAGGATTATGAATCTCTTTGTGGGCTTCAGGCTTATGGTTACTTGTGTTCATGAGTTCAATCTATTTATTTCCTTGATTTCTCCCATAATCAAAACCAAATCAAACTGTTTACAATCATAAATCCTTTTTACCCATTACCTCCCCTCCCTACTTCTGGTTTCCCCTGAAGGAACCAGACGAGTCTGCGGGCAGCCACAAGTTTTAATACTAATTATAACAAAGGATGGTATATACTTATCACATGGTTAGACACCCACTCACCCGTTAATCTCTACCAACATATATATTTTTTTCTTTTTTTAAAGATTTTGTTTTAAGTAATCTCCACACCCAACATGGGGCTTAAACTCACAACCCCGAGATCAAGAGTTGCATGCTCCACTGACTGAGCCAGCCAGGCGCCCCTATTTACTTTTTTCTGACTTCACTGGTTTCTTGATCTCCAAAACTCAGTCCTCGTATTTTACTCTGCAGAGAATGTATATTCTCCACTCTGCTAAGCCCAGGACTTGTATTTGCACATTCAAAATCTCACTGATGCCTCAGCAAGAAAGGCAAGATTTACACATCTATACTTGTTTTCTTTTTTCAGAAGTTAGAGGGGCTATCAGGAACTTTGAACTTTGAGCTAATGCTCAAAAAAATGCTCTATCTCCCCTTTCCATCGATATGTGTGAGTGGGACAGATGGGTTAAAAAATGCATTTCAGATGCATTTTTTACAGATAGGATATAGCTACAGATAGGAATTTCAGCTACCTTCTCTTTAAATGAGTTTGAAAAGATGGATATGCAGGGACAATAGTGATTCTTTCCAGGCTTGGGTGGTTATGACCAATCTTTACGTATATTTAAGTTATTTGTAAGTGATGGGTTTATTTTTGTCTTTAGTGATCATCAATTGTTTGGTGAACAGATAAATATTGGAAACAAAGGGTAAAAAACGTAAGAATATTTAGAAATTTTCAGCATTTTTATTCAAGGGGCTTGTTTGTTTTCTGAATCTTCCTTTTCTTTTTTCCTATTTCATGGCTGAGTATAACTTTTTTGCAATTGTTTAAAGCAGAAAATTTATTTTTAATTATCGGTCAAATTTAAGGTCTTTGCATGCTGAACAGACCATTCTGTAACCCATCATAATTTATTCATCAATGTTGCTTATTTTTATTTATCTTACTTGTAGGTTATTATTTAGCAATGTCACAGGTCTTTACTACTGTACGTTGAGATTCTCTCGAAATTTATACCATTCTGAATAAAGGATAGAATAACTAGGTACTAGAATATGAATTGATGCTAAAATTAAGGGGAAAAAAACCAAATTGCCTGGAAAAAAGCTCAAAGGCGATATCTGCTAGTGAACACACTGTTGCTTTTGGCTGTTTGGCGTGACGAGGTCATATGAGGAGTAAAGCTGAAGAAAAGGAGGAAAGGTAGGGTCATAGACTTGAAAGGTTGTCATAGGAGGGTGAGTTGAAAAGAAGACAGAAAACACAGGAGGTAGGATACAAACTTGAAACCGCAGCAGAGCCTGCAGGAACTGGTTACATTCTTGATGTTGTAGCAAAACTAAGCCAAAGAGAGGCTTCCCAGGGCGCTGGCTTCCCACGTCCACACTCACCACAAAGGCCGGGTGGGGTCAAAGCAGTTGGGATTTGACTTTTGGAGCAGAGGTGAGGTGACAGACATCAGATGGAGTGAGCCATGAGTGGAAATTTGAGGAGGGGGAATTCAGAGAAGGGATGTTTCCCCTAGCCCCAAGAAAAAGTCAGAGAAAACAGCATTCCCTTTTCTTGTTCAAAAACATAACATAGTAACTGGACTTTCCCTGGGGGTTCAGGTTTGTGTGGGCATTCTTTGAGGGCTTCTGAGAACCATCTGGAGAGGCTGATAGGTTGTCTGGAGGCCCAGCGCCCACAGGCTGGTTTGTGACAGGTGCGAGGCTGGTGCCCACAGGTGCAAGGCTGGTGGTCAGTGGGAGAGCTCTGCACTTGAGTGAAGACACGTGCGCAACTTAAATCAGATCCAAAGTGACCCCGTGCAAGGTGGTGACCTGCGAGGCACTGTGTCCCCCAGCAAGAGAGCTATCTTTGAGGGGAGTCTGAATAGAGGGGAAGGAGGCTGTACTGCGTGTCTCAGGGACAGGCAGGGGGACAGAGCACGCAGAACACAGACTGTTCCGAGCCCACCTCCCTCTCCCGCCCTGCTTCGGTCCAGGAGGAGCCCGGGAGGCAGGCAGGGACCAAGGAGTGCAGGTGTGGGTAGGGATGCCCTGCAGCTCCTTGCTACCCATCTTTCCACATCAGCTGTATGAGTTGCATCATCTGACCTAGAACATTAAATCCATAAAGGCATTGAAATTTTAATCACCAAACTAGGCTTCTTAAAAAAAAAAAAAAAAAAAAAAAAGGAATGCTTGTCCATCTCTGATATTCATCTGATTTGCACCAGGACAGCAGCATTGGTTGTTAAAAATCAAATTGCTCTGGACTGGTGAAGAGTGCTTTCCATTCTAGCCACATCGGGAACTTCCCCAGATTCACTGGACACCACCGCCCCCAACCACCATTTAGCAAATCATGATGCAGATCACTAATCACAGAGCATGGCTTTAGTGGGAAAAGAATACAAGCTATGATTTTACATTGTATTTTGTGCTGTCGAGTATTAGCTAAGGTATTTCCTAGAATAGATCTCAGAGGTAGTAACCATTATCAAATGCACTGTACAGATGAGAAAATTGAGGCTCCAAGAGGTGAATTTTTCCAAGTTCACAAAACTAACAATTGGTGAGCTTGATTCTCAAATCTCCAAAGCCTGCTCTCTAACTGGATGTATACAGGCATACCTCGTTTTACTTGCTTCATTTTATTGTTCTTAACCGGTAGTGCATTTTTTTTACAAATTGGTTTGTGGCAACCCTGAGTCCAGCAAGTCTATCAGGGCCATTTTTCCAACAGCATTGGCTCCATGTCTCTGTGTCACGTTTTGGGAATTCTTGCAATATTTCAAACTTTTTCATATTATTTACTTGTTCTGCTGATTTATGATCAGTGATCTCTGATGTTTCTATTGTAATTGTTTGGAGGTGCCATGGAACACACCCTTACAAGATGGCGAAATTGATCCCTAACTGCATGTTCTGACTGTTGCAGTGACAAGCCAGTCCTCTGTCTCTCTCCCTCTCCTGGGGCCTCCCCACTCCCTGAGACACACCAATATTGAAATTAGGCCAATTAATAACACTACAGTAATGGGCTCTCAGTGTTTAAATGAAAGGAAGAGTCATATGTCTCTCACTTTAATCACAGGCTAGAAATGAGTAAGTTGAATGAGGAAGGCACCTCTCCAAAGCTGTGACAGGCTGAGGGCTAGGCCTCTTGCAGCAAACGTTAGCCAAGTTGTGAATGCAAAGGAAAAGTTCTTGACGGACATTACAAGTGCCACTCCAGTAAACACATGGATGAAAAGGAAGCAAAAGAGCCTTATTGCTGATGTGGAGAAAGTGTCAGTGGTCTGCATAGAAGGTCATACCAGCCACACCATTCCCTCAGGTCAAAGCCTAACCCGGAGCAAGGCCCTGACTCTCTTCAGTTCTGTGAAGACTGAGAAGTGAGGACGTGGCAGGAGGAAAGTCTGAAGCCAGCAGAGGTTGGTTCATGACGTAGAAGAAAAGAAGTCGTCTCCATAACATAAAGGTGCCAGGTGAGGCAGCAGGTGCTGATGGAGAAGCTGCAGCAAGTTCTCCAGAAGATTCAGCTGAGATAATTCAGGAAGGCGGCTACACTGAACAACACATTTTCTATGTAGATGAAACAGCCTTCTACTGGAAGAAGACGCCATCTGGGACTGCCATAGCTAGAGAGGAGAAGTCAGTGCCTGGCTTCAAAGCCTCAAAGGACAGGCTGACCCTCTCATTAGGGCCAATGCAGCTGATGACTTTAGGTTGAAGCTAACGCTCATTTACCGTTCCAGACACCCTAGGGCCCCTAAGAATCATGTTAAATCTCCTCTGCCTGTGCTCTAGAAAAGGAACAACAAAGCCTGGATGACAGCACATCTGTTTACAACATAGTTTACTGAATATACTTAGAGACCTGCTGCTCAGAAACAACGATTCCTTTCAAAATACGACTGCTCATTGATGATGTACCTGGTCACCCAAGAGCTCCCAGAGAAGATGTTCAATGAGATCAATGTTTTCATGCTCACTAACACAGCATCCATTCTGCATCCATGGATCAAGGAGTCCTTTCAACTTTCAAGTCTTATTATCTAAGAAATACATTTCATAAGGCTACAGCTGCCATAGATGGTGACTCCTGTGAGGAATCTGAGCAAAGTAAATGGAAAACCTCTGGAAAGGATTCACCGTTCCGGATGTCATTAAGAACACATGTGACTCATGGGAAGAGGTCAAAATATCAACATTCACAGGAGTTTGGAAGAAGGTGATCCCAGCCCTCATGGAGGACTTTGAGGGGTTCAAGACTTCAGGGGAGGAAGTCACTACAGACGTGGTGGGATGGCCTGAAGATGGGACCGAATCGCTGCCATCTCATGAGAGAACTTGAACGGATAAGTTGCTTCCTACGGATGAGTAAGGAAGTGGTTTCTTGAGAGGAGTCTATTCCTGGTGAGGATGCTGTGGAGATTGTTGAAACAACAACAAAGGATTGAGAATATCACATAAAATTAGATGATAAAGCAGCGGCAGGGTTTGAGAGGATGGACTCCAGTTTCTTTTTTTAATTTTATTTATTTTTGACAGAGAGAGAGAGTGTACAAGGAGGGGAAGCAGCAGGAAGAAGGAGAGGAAGAAGCAGGCTTCCCGCTGAGCAGGGAGCCCGATGGGGGCTCGATCCCAGGACGCTGGGATCATGATCTGAGCCGAAGGCAGATGCTTAACCGTCTGAGCCACCCAGGTGCCCCTGGACTCCAATTTTAAGAGAAGTTCTACTGTGGGTAAGATGCTATCAAACAGCATCACATGCTACAGAGAAATCATTTGTGAAAGAAGAGTCAATCGATGCAGCAAACCTCACTGTTGTCTTATTCTAAGAACTTGCCACGGCCGCCCCAACCTTCAGCAGCCACCACCCTGGTCGGTCACCAGCCACAAACATTGAGGCAAGACCCTCCACCAGCAAAAAGATTACAACTCACTGAAAGCTCAGATGATGGTTAGCATGTTTTTTAGCAATCCCATATTTTTAAATTAAGGTATGTACATTTTCTTAGATATAATGCTATTGCACACCAATAAACTACAGTACAGTAAACATACCATTTATAAGCACTGGGAAACCAAAAATTCACATGACTCACCTTCTTATGATACGCTTTATTGAGCAGGTGGGGAACCGAAGCTGAGTATCTCTGAGGTGCTTCCTCTTATTCAGTCACCTGTACATTCATTCTCTTCCAACCTCCTCAGTCCTGCATAAGCAAGTTTTTTTCCTTTGGGTAACTTTTATATACACTAATGGAACTCCAGATAAATATATTTTTCCCATAACATTCCTTTTACGTGGTCGTGTATTGGAAAGGAATCTGGAAAAATCTGATTTGAAGGGCAAGAGATAAAACATCCTCCTTTTTAAAATTGTGCTTTTTCAAAGTGAATTTCTCCAGCAGTGGTTTCATTTTATCTTCATAGTAACCTACTTTTGCCGAGAATAACAGAGTTGAGAACATTTAAACAATTTTATCCTGAAGCTTAGCAGCTGTCAATAGAACATGCAACATAAAATAGACACAAAGTATATGGAAATTACTAGAATTATATAGGCTAACTTGACTCTGCTGTTCCCATTGTCAAGTATTTCCCATTGCATAGAATGCTAAAGGTATTTTTCTTTGTAAGTTACCATCTGCCCAAATTAACTCAGTTTAAATTTATCTTATTGTTTATTCCCAGAGTAAATATATATAAAAAATGAATTAGCAAATAAGCAATTTCTGGCTACAATCAATGTACCAAAGCTTTCACTTGTTCATTCCAGGTATGAAATCCTATCATCTGAAGGTCAAAAACCACATTTGGAAGGTAAAAATACCAAGAACAAGGCCAGGCAGTTGAAAATTAAAGCCATACACAACTCCTAGTGTGACATTTTAGATGTTCAGTGCAATACCGTTCATTTCAGATTGGTGGCCATTGTCAATCCAGATCACTGTTTGATCTACAATTTATATTGAGATGAAGCAGAAAGAATTCTTCTGCCTCAGCTTCTTGGCTTTTAACACAATGTTTCACAGATGTCTGACCTTTGGGTTTTAATGTGATAACGTGGCCTCCCTTGAACAAAAACCTAAAGGCCGATTGCCAGACAGAAGTTGTTTTACAAAGAATGATCCCAAATTGTGTACAAAAAAAGATAACCATGTTTTTTTTTCTTTTTTTTTTTTTAAGGCCCACACATATCATGCATAGTTTCTCCTGGGGACATTTCAGGAATAGTAGATAAATATAAAATGTTTAAAGCAGTAATTGATTTTTTTATAAGTTTAATCACTTGAGAAAAAAGTTTCCTTCTCCTTGGGAGGTAGTTTTATTCTTTAACACCTTTCCTGGAAGCAGTATTGTGCACAGGGCTCGCTGTCACACGGGCTCCTGGCTCCTTTTCTGTCCCGCTACTTCTGTTCCGCCTTGTTTATCTGCACATCGGTGTGTTGCTGACTTTTGTGTTCACATTCTCGTCCACATCTTTGCGCCACAGTAGGTTACATGCTGAGTTTCGACCACTTTCCTGGCCTCTTCCTCATAGATTTCCAAATTGATGACAAAAGGAAGATGGAACCACACGTAAGCAAAGGACGCCGTTTGCATCCTCCCCGCAGATGCTCCCACTTGACCCTCCGAGGAGCCACCACCTGCCTCAGTTCCCCAAGTCACCTGACTCCACGGCCACTTCCCTGCATCTCTCTTCTACCTTGGACAGACTGCCTCCTGTGTGCATTCTTCTGTCTTCCAGAACTCTCCCTGGCTTCTGGCTCTTTCCTCCGGTCCCCCATCCTGATGCTACGTTCCCTTTGCTGTGCGAACTGAATAGCTCCGACCCACAGACACGGCAACACCTGTACCTCCGTGAAACCCAGTCCTCGTGTGTGCTGATTTGTATGCTTCGCTCTTGAAAACTCGCTGCCTTCAGAACCGAAATGGACATAGTCACCAGCCCCTCTGTTTCTTTTTTTTTTTTAAAGATTGTATTTATTTATTTGAGAGAGAGAGACACAGCGAGAGAGGGAACACAAACAGGGGGAGTGGGAGAGGGAGAAGCAGGCTTCCCGCTGAGCGGGGAGCCCGATGTGGGGCTCGATCCCAGGACCCTGGGACCATGACCTGAGCCGAAGGCAGACGCTTAACCGACTGAGCCACCCAGGCGCCCACCCCTTCTGTTTTTTGATCACAGATTCCCTTGACTAGCTTTGGTGCAATTTACTTAAACATATGAATGACAAGTCCTCTCTCTTTTCACTATCTTCCTCCTTTATACTCGTCAGCTGAAGTCTCCATGTTCTCACTGAAGCATTTCTTATCCTAACTTCCTGTGTGAAATTACCATCATTTTCCCCTCACGGACTCAGCGTTCATCCAGCCTGTAACATTTCCTCCCCACACTTTGACGGACCGGGTAGTAACTAGATCCTTAGTTCACATTCCATGTATCCACCTCCATTATTTTAATGTTATCCATGTTTCACAGTATTTCTGTGTGTGTGTGTGTGCATGTGTGTGACAGATCCTTCATCCAGTTTTCTCTTTTCAGGTATAATTTATACTTTTATTCTCCATGGCTTCTTGAAGTTTCATTAATTCTGTTTTTTTTTTAATGTGAAATCCCAATCATAACCCGTTGTTTTATAATCCACATGTTTTATGCGAGGACAATTCTTATGTATCTTGAAAACACCATATAGGTACTTCTCAATTCAACAAACTTTATAAAACCAAGTCACAACACTGGGAACAAAGATGCAAATAATTTTTATACTACTCTCAAGGAGCTCATGGTACCCTGGGATTACAGACCAGTAAACGAGGTATCTCTCTCTATTCTAATGAGAGCTACAATGGAGGTAGGTGTAGATTGTCGTGAGAAGACAGAAAAGAAATATTCAGTGCACTCAGCGGGAATAAAACATCTGGTTGATTACTTCATTCCTTGAGGACAGAGATTCTGACTGCTTCCTTCTTGTTCTGTGCCCCATTCAAACATTTCTCTGCGCACACTGAACCTACCGAAGAAATGGTCAGCAGGCTAATGAATATATGAAATGACACATGTAGGTTTCTGGAGTGTGCCCAGCATTAGCAAGTCAGAGCTAGAAAAAGCACTGAGTGTTAGGGCGACCACGGGAGGTTTGGTATGGCAGGTCTGTAGATGTGAGCAGTTCATCCCAGCGAGTTCAAAGCTCATCGATAATCAGAAGCCATAAAATGAGTTTACGTGGGAAAGTGACATGGTCAGACATATATTTTAAGAAAATAATTCTGACCTGCCATGGGAAACACGGATTTGGCAGGTAGAGAACAGGTGCAGAGGAGGGTGTGAAGACCCTTAGGTGACTCTAGGAGAAGATATGGTGGCCGGATGGACTGGGCTCAGTGGAAGCAAGGACCACCCTCACCCTGAGGGACGCAGTGAATTAGTCTCCAAGAAAGGAACGTCCAGATTTGTTGTCCCTCTAAATAACTTTTTCTGAACCAAAGGGGATTTGGCATACTCTCTGGAATATGGAGATTCTGCGTCCTCATTCCTAGCAAGTTACCCAGGCTCTCTGCATCTCCTTTTCATTTCATGCACAAGGAATAGCAGCTGTGTTAGGGTACTCTCCCTGAAATGTTGCTCCCCACTTCCAGCTGGGAGAAATCAGAGATTTCACTTTCTTCTGTTTCCCCAAGAGAACCATGTGTAACTCTCCACCCACGTCCCTGGGTCTCTCCTCCCAAGCCTTTCCCATTTCTCTCTCTGTTTGGTGTTACTCACTTCCTCAGCAGATTTCTATGGGGAGTGTCACTATAATCATACCCCTTAATACAATCCTTCTAACCAACATGAACTGCTAATTCAGATGAGATGGATATTTGTGGAATTAATGACTCCAACTTGAATTCATATTTCAGAGAGTTGTTCTATGTATCGTTGTTGACAGCTACCCATTAAATGTATGCATTTTATTGGCCTCTGGTTTTTCCAGATATTTTACTGCTTTGATTTGCAGCATGCACTTACAGTTCTAACGGAGTGAGCTCTGGGCTACAGCCACCTTTTCTGAGTGTAATTTCTCTCCTCTCACCATAGAGATACTGAGAAGTCTCATTTTTTCCCTCTTTAAAATTGCAGCAAACAGCAGAGTACTCGTCAAAAGGAAATACACAAATAAGCATAGTTATGATTAACAAACTGATATTTCAACAGTACTATTCAGGCAGACAGCAGGAAATCACTATTAACATGTCAAGAAATCTTTTTTGACTGAATAATACATTTACAGAGGAAAAGGAAATCAATTTTATCAGTTGGAATATAGTTGGATGAGAGATCAATGTAAATTTTTGAATGAGTCATTTCTCACTATGTCTACGGAGAAGCTGAGACCAAAACTGTCACATTATTAGTTTTTAAAAGCAAGAAAGGACATTCTTGAGATTTCCTTCTAGGAGGAGGGTGAACAGAATTTCAGATATGTGGAAATATTAATATTTGCTTTTATCTTCTAACGGAAATTCCAGGAGTGTTCCCCTTCTAGCCCTTTGTAAATAAAGCAAATATGTAGTCAAGTATTTCTCATATTTCTGTTTCCAGTGTATTTTCTTTCCAGCAAATGAAAACAAACAAGCTGCATGTGATAGAAAATACATCTGTTTTCTCAACAAACAGAAGAAGTTGACGGTGTTGACGATGCCACCCAGGAACGGTTATTATGATTTTATCACATGCTTATCTGAGGGGAAAAGCACAGATAATAATAAGGAGAGAAGCTACTGAGTTACAAATAGATTTCAGATTGAGATGCTGAGATGCCACTTAGAATGGGTCCCAACACGTCATGGGCTCAGGGACCGCAGAACCCAGAACACGGAGGAGGTGCTGAATGGGCCCCCAGTGCCTCTACAGGCAGATTCTTGCTTGTACCTGTGCTGTCTTGATGACCCGACTGGCTAAACACCTGTTCCCCACCCTCCTCCCACTTTTAAAGAGTCCCAGTTTCAATAAGAACGTATGTTCTCATCCTAATTATGGATAAAAGCATAAAAATTATAAATAGATAACTTTAGTATTACATCAGTCACTCTGATTTTTTTTCACCCTAAAATTTCATAGCTAGGGTGAAAGGTAATTTTTTTTTTTTAAAGTATTTGGCTCTTGGGTGTCTGGGTGGCTCAGTTGGTTAAGCGACTGCCTTCGGCTCAGGTCATGATCCTGGAGTCCCGGGATCGAGTCCCATATCAGGCTCCCTGCTCAGTGGGGAGTCTGCTTCTCCCTCGGACCCTCTTTCCTCTTGCGCTCTCTGTCTCTCATTCTCTCTCTCTCAAATAAATAAATAAAATCTTTAAAAAAATAAAAATAAAGTATTTGGCTCTTTTTGACCTCTGACTCACACATGCTCTGGCTTTGCATACCTCTACAGATGAGAGCCAAAATTAGTCTTTCTTTCCCATTATGAAAGTCTTTCAAGACACACACTGGAGAGGAGTACGCATCTATGGTTTTCAAGACCTAGAATAAAGGATAACCAAAATGCATGCCAGAGATCTTGTCCTTGGTGAACTCAAAGTAGAGAAGTTGTGGGTTTCTCCTCTGGCACCGGAAAACAGCAAACAGGGTACTGATGCTGTCTGCTGCAACCAGGGGCTCAAGCACCTGTCCGGCAGTCCTCGCCTCTCCAGGACTCCTCCACGGTCACGTGCTCCGGCCTCCCAAACAGCTCTCGCTCCTGGGCCGCGCTGCCAGGTCCCTAAACTCTGACTGCACCCACAACCCTTGTCGAAAGAGTCAAAAAAGAAACCGCTTGTCAAAATGTCCTCTCTTTCCCTGATTTTCTTTTTTCTTTTTCTGATTGAGGGCCATCTTTACTGGAAGGAAAGACTTTACACATGATTTTTTGCTTCTTTCTTTCTTTCCTTCTTTCTTTCTTTCTTTTTCTTCCTTCCTTCCTTCCTTCCTTCCTTCCTCCCTCCCTCCCTCCCTCCCTTCCTTCCTTCCTTCCTTCCTTCCTTCATTCCTTCCTTCCTTCCT
>NW_027397094.1:1094588-1128591 GCF_003265705.2 Callorhinus ursinus | reverse complement strand
GTCTTTCTTTATAATTGTAGGAGGATCTTTCTTCTAACAGACCAAAATCCACCCAAAATCTAGTGTATGGCACTAGTCTATGCACTAGCCTAATCATATTTGATCATATTCTGGTATTTTTTTGTTTTGTTCTGTTTTTGTTTGTTTTTATCTTTTTATTTTTCTTTTTTTTCCCTTTTTCTTTTTTCTTTCTTTCCATTTCTTTCCCCTGGTTTCAGGTCTTTTCTAATTTGTTTAGAGTATATTTGCTGGGGACGTTGTTAACCTGTTACCATTTTGTTCTCTCATTCATTTATTCTCCTCTGGACAAAATGACAAGAAAAAAAAAATCACCTCAGCAGGAAGAACAAGAGGTAGTACCGTCACCCAGGGACCTACTCAATACGGACATTAGTACGATGTCGGACCTAGAGTTCAGAAATCATGATTTTAAAGATACTAGCTGGGCTTGAAAAAAGCGTGGAAGTTATTAGAGACAACCTTCCTGGAGAAATAAGAAAACTAAAATCTAACCAAGTCAAAATAAAAAAGGCTATTAATGAGGTGCAATCAAAAATAGGGATACTAACTGCTACGATAAATGAGGCAGAAGAGAGAATTAGCGATATAGAAGATCAAATGATGGAAAATAAAGAAGCTGAGAAAAAGAGGAATAAAAAACTACTGGATCATGAGGGCCGAATTCGAGAGATAAGCAATACAATAAGATGAAACAACATTAGAATAATTGGGAACCCAGAAAAAGAAGAAAGAGAGAGAGGGGCAGAAAGTATATTGGAGCAAATTATAGCAGAGAACTTCCCTAATGTGGGGAAGGAAACAGGCATCAAAATCCAGGAGGCAGAGAGAACCCCTCTTAAAATAAATAATAATAGGTCAATACCCCGACATCTAATAGTAAAACTTATGAGTCTCAGAGACAAAGAGAAAATCTTGAAAGCAGCTCAGGAGAAGAGATATGTAACCTATAATGGTAGAAATATTAGATTGGCAACAGACCTATCCACAGAGACCTGGCAGGCCAGAAAGGACTGGCAAGATATCTTCAGAGCACTAAACGAGAAAAATATGCAGCCACGAATACTATAGCCAGCTAGGCTGTCATTGAAAATTGAAGGAGAGATAAAAAGGTTCCAGGACAAACAAAAAGTAAAGGAATTTGCAAACATGAAACCAGCCCTCCAAGAAATATTGAAAGGGGTCCTCTAAACAAAGAGAGAGCCTAAAAGCAGCATAGATCAGAAAGGAACACAGACAATATACAGTAACAGTCACCTTACACACAATAAAATGGCACTAAATTCATATCTTGCAATTGTTACCCTGAATGGAAATGGGCTAAAGGTCCCAATCAAAAGACACAGGCTATCAGATTGGATTAAAAAAAGAGACCCATCGATATGCTGTCTGCAAGAGACTTATTTTAGACCCAAAGACACCCCCACATTGTCCATGCTAATGGACACCAAAAGAAAGCTAGGGTGGCAATCCTGATAGCAGACAAATTAGATTTTAAAACAAAGACTGTAATAAGAGATGAGGAAGGACACTATATCCTACTTAAAGGGTCTATCCAACAAGAAGATCTAACAATTGTAAATATCTATGCCCCTAACAAGGGGGGAGCAGCCAATTTTACAAGGCAATTAATAACAAAAGCAAAGAAACACATTGACAATACAATAATAGTGGGGGACTTTAACACTCCCCTGACTGAAATGGACAGATCACCTAAGCAAAAGATCAACAAGGAAATACAGACTTTAAATGACACACTGGACCAAATGGACTTCACAGAAGTATTCAGAACATTCCATCCCAAAGCAATGGAATACGCTTTCTTCTCTAGTGCCCATTGAACATTCTCCAAAATAGATCACAACCTAGGTCAAAAATCAGGTCTCAACTGGTACGAAAAGATTGGGATTATTCCCTGCATATTTTCAGACCACAATGCTTTGAAACTAGAACTCAATCACAAGAGGAAAGTCACAAAGAACTCAAATACATGGAGGCTAAAGAGCATCCTCCTAAAGAATGAATGGGTCAACCAGGAAATGAAAGAAGAATGAAAAAAATTCATGGAAACCAATGAAAATGAAAACACAACTGTTCAAAATCTTTGGGATGCAGCAAAGGCAGTCCCAAGAGGAAAGTATATAGAAATACAAGCCTTTCTTAAGAAAAATGAAAGGTCTCAAATACACAACCTAACCCTACACCTAAAGGAGCTAGAGAAAAAACAGCAAATAAACCCTAAACCCAGCAGGAGAAGAGAAATCATAAAGATCAGAGCAGAAATCAATGAAATAGAAACCAAAAGAACAGTAGAAGAAATCAACGAAACTAGGAGCTTGTTCTTTGAAAGAATTAACAAGATGGATAAACCCCTGGCCAGACTTAATCAAAAAGAAAAGAGAAATGACCCAAATCAACAAAATCATGAATG
This sequence comes from Callorhinus ursinus, assembly GCF_003265705.2. Lineage (NCBI taxonomy): Eukaryota > Metazoa > Chordata > Mammalia > Carnivora > Otariidae > Callorhinus > Callorhinus ursinus. Next base: position 1,126,142 of record NW_027397094.1, on the reverse strand, counting down.
AAAGAGGAGAGATCACTACCAACACCAAAGAAATACAAACAATTTTGAGAACATATTATGAGCAACTCTATGCCAGCAAATTAGATAACCTGGAAGAAATGGATGCATTCCTAGAGATGTGTCAACTACCAAAACTGAACCAGGAAGAAATAGAAAACCTGAACAGACCTATAACCACTAAGGAAATTGAAGCAGTCAACAAAAATCTCCCAACAAACAAAAGCCCAGGGCCAGATGGCTACCCAGGGGAATTCTACCAAACATTCAAAGAAGAATTAATACCTATTCTCCTGAGAGTGTTCCAAAAAATAGAAATGGAAGGAAAACTACCAAACTCATTTTAGGAGGCCACCATTACCTTGATCCCAAAACCCAAAGACCCCATCAAAAGGAGAATTACAGACCAATATCCTTGATGAACATGGATGCAAAATTCTCACCAAAATACTAGCCAATAGGATCCAACAGTATATTAAAAGGATTATTCACCATGACCAATTGGGATTTATCCCTGGGAGCAAGATTGGTTCAACAGCCGCAAATCAATCAACGTGTTACAATACATTAACAAAGGAAAGAACAAGAAACATAGGATCCTCTCAATAGATGCAGAGAAAGCATTTGACAAAGTAGAACATACTTTCTTGATCTAAACTCTTCAGAGTATAGGGATAGAGGGTACATACCTCAATATCTTAAAACCCATCTATGAAAAACCTACAACGAATATCATTCTCAATGGGGAAAAACTGAGAGCTTTCCCCCTAAGTTCAAGAATGCGGCAGGGATGTCCACTGTCACTACTGCTATTCAACATAGTATTAGAAGTCCTAGCCACAGCAATCAGACAACAAAAAGAAATCAAAGGCATCCAAATTGGCAAAGAGGATGTCAAACTCTCACTCTGCAGATGATATGATACTGTATGTGGAAAACCCAAAAGATTCCACCCCAAAACTGCTAGAACTCATACAGGAATTCAGTCAAGTGGCAGGATATAAAATCAATGCACAGAAATCAGTGGCATTCCTATACACCAACAACAAGACAGAAGAGAGAGAAATTAAGGAGTCGATCCCATTTACAATTGCACCCAAAACCATAAGATACCTAGGAATAAATCTAACCAAAGAGGCATAGGATCTGTACTCAGATAACTATAAAATACTCATGAAAGAAATGGAGGAAGACACAAAGATGGAAAAACTTTCCATGCTCATGGATCGGAAGAACAAACATTGTGAAGATGTCAATGTGACCTAGAGCAATCTACACATTCAATGCAATCCCCATCAAAATACCGTCCACTTTTTACAAAGAAAGGGAACAAAAAATCCTAAAATTTATATGGAACCAGAAAAGACCCCGAATAGCCAGAGGAATGTTGAAAAAGAAAAGAAAAGCTGGCAGCATCACAATTCTGGACTTCCAGCTCTATTCCAAAGCTGTCATCATCAAGACAGTATGGTACTGGCACAAAAACAGACACATAGATCAATGGAACAGAATAGAGAGCCCAGAAATTAACCCTCAACTCTATGGTCAACTCATCTTTGACAAAGCAGGAAAGAATGTCCAATGGAAAAAGACAGTCTCTTCAACAAATGGTGTTGGGAAAATTGAACAGCCATATGCAGAAGAATGAAACTGGACCATTTCCTTACACCACACACAAAAATAGACTCCAAATGGTTGGAAGACCTAAACGTGAGACAGGAGTCTATCAACATCCTAAAGGAGAACACAGGCAGCAACCTCTTCGACCTCAGCCGCAGCAACTTCTTCCTAGAAACATCACCAAAGGCAAGGGAAGCTAGGGCAAAAATGAACTATTGGGATTTCATCAAGATAAAAAGCTTTTGCACAGCAAAAGAAACAGTCCACAAAACCAAAAGACAACCGACAGAATGGGAGAAAATATTTGCAAATGACATATCAGATAAAGGGCTAGTATCCAAAATCTATAAAGAACTTATCAAACTCAACACCCAAAGAACAAATAATCCAATCAAGAAATGGGCAGAAGACATGAACAGACATTTTTCCAAAGAAGACATCCAAATGGCCAACAGACACAAGAAGACATCCAAATGGCCAACAGAAAAAGTGCTCAACATTGCTCGGCATCAGGGAAATCCAAATCAAAACCTCCATGAGATACCATCTCACACCAGTCAGAATGGCTAAAATTAACAAGTCAAGGAACGACAGATGTTGGCGGGGATGCAGAGAAAGGGGAACCCCCCCCTACACTCTTGGTGGGAATGCAAGCTGGTGCAACCCCTCTGGAAAACAGTATGGAGGTTCCTCAAACAGTTGAAAATAGAGCTGCCATACGATCCAGCAATTGCACTACTGGGTATTTACCCCAAAGATACAAATGTAGGGATCCGAAGGGGTACGTGCACTCCAATGTTTATAGCAGCAATGTCCACAATAGCCAAACTGTGGAAAGAGCCATGATGTCCATCGACAGATGAATGGATAAAGAAGCAGTGGTATATATACACAATGGAATATTATGCAGCCATCAAAAGGAATGAGATCTTGCCATTTGCAACGACGTGGATGGACCTGGAGGGTGTTATGCTGAGTGAAATAAGTCAATCAGAGGAAGACATGTATCATATGACCAAACTGATATGAGGAATTCTTAATCTCAGGAAACAAACTGAGGGTTGCTGGAGTGTTGGGGGGTGGAAGGGATGGGGTGGCTGGGTGATAGACATTGGGGAGGGTATGTGCTATGGCGAGTGCTGTGAATTGTGCAAGACTGTTGAATCACAGATCTGTACTTCTGAAATAAATAATGCAATATATGTTAAGAAAAAAAAAGAAGATAGCAGGAGAGGAAGAATGGAGGGGAATAAATTGGAGGGTGAGACGAATTATGAGAGACGATGGACTCTGAAAAACAAACTGAGGGTTCTAGAGGGGAGGAGGTTGGGGGGATGGGTTAGCCTGGTGATGGGTATTAAAGAGGGCACGTTCTGCGTGGAGCACTGGGTGTTATGCACAAACAATGAATCATGGAACACTACATCAAAAACTAATGGTGTAATGTATGGTGATTAACATAACAATAAAAAATTAAAAAAAAATAAAATTAAAATAGACATTCCAGAACTTGTCACTGTGATAATCTTACCTTCTATTTTCCAAGTCTTTGCCTTGTCAAATCTAAACAGAAAATATATGTTTTCAGAAGATATAATTTGTGGAAAAATGGCCAAGTTAGGAAAGGATACGATATAACTTATTTGGTTATGATACCAGTTATAGCAATACTATAAACAAATTAATAATCTTAGAGATTCAGTGACACAAAGGGAAAATATACGATGATAAACTGTAAGCCAGTAATTTCAGAGCAGAGAATCCTTAGGAAATACAAATTGCTATTAAATTAAAATTATAAATTTTATGAAATTATTAGTTGAATTTTTCCTCTTAGGTAAAATACTTAGTTTTTTTCCCTCTTTATTTTAATCCCATATCTAAACTACAACTGCATAGGAAAACTACATCCGCAGCTCCTTCTTCCCTTCCACCCTTGTGTCTTTGCAGACATTGCTGTTTATCTGGAATCCTATAGGACCGTGACGTGGCTGCCTGGTCTTCGTCATTTGGCTCAAATAACATCTCCTCAGGACAGGCATTTCCTACTTCCTCTGCCTAAGTCATAACGGCCAATTCCTGACCGTCTGTGCTGAAACAGAGAATACCACCATCACTAGCACTTTGCTCTGATTCACGGTCTTCTCTGTGCTTGCTAAAAATTTTTTAAAAGTATTCATTTATTATCTGTCCGCATCCAATCTCATGTAACCACTATGAGGGTTCAGATTCTGTCTGTCTTTTGGGCACAACACAACGGTGATCCTCACTAACTACTTGTTGAAAAGTTCCGTCTAAGATATTCTGTAGCCTCTAACGGTTTATCTTTCATGCCTGCTTGTGGTTGTCTACCCTTTGTACAAAAATAAAAAAGCAGAGAAATAACGGAATCAATAGCTTTGAAAACCCTCAGTTTCTACAGATTGCAGATGATGCTAAGGTCATGAAGTGATTTTTGAACACAGGTCAGATCCAAGTCACTGCCAGGGATTGATGGCCAAAAGATGAAGCCAAAGATGGTAACCGTAAAATTCTTGATTAGATATCAAGTAGATTAAAGGTGGTGCTTTGGGAGGCTATTGAGTTAGACAAAAGGTTCTCTAAAATATAAAGGGAGTGATCCTCGGAGCCACTCAGGCAAACAATAGGGCCTGGAGATCATCCCACAGCTTTCCCAGCAGAAGTCCGATGTAAAGAAGAGAGTATTTTGGAGAGATTAATGGGTCTGCACTTGTTTAATAGAGGAAAGCCCGGTAAGAATCACAGTAAACTCAACAAGTTTTAAGGAAAATTACATATGTACAAACTGACAGTTTGGCCTAAAAGAGATGGAGACATTACAAAATGGATCCCCAAATTTCTTCCAGCAGGCAGGAGGCTCAGTAGGCCCCACGGACTCAAGCATGTGCTAACCTTCATGGAGAGAGAGGGGTGGCTCAGAGAATAGGAAAAGAGCCCGGAGAGTAGAATGGAGAGCTGTGGAGGGTCGTCTCTGGGCAGGCATGGCCTCAAATCCTAGTCAAGGAAACTCCAAGAACTCTCATAGACTGGGGGATGTGGGTCTTCAGTCTCCTATGCCTTCAGATTGAAGGAAACTCTGCTCAAGAAGCTGTACCCAAAAAGCCCTGTATGCAGCTACACTGATGTTAAGGACAAGATTCTGGGCTCCAGCAGATGCTGGGAAGGGATGAGGTTTTCAGGGACTGGTGATGCCATTAGTGGGGCGTGAAGAGTTGGGGACCAGGGAGCCGGCAGGGGTGGCTGGCTGCTGACGGGGCTCCCCATGGTCATGACTTCTTGGCATTCACACCTGTGTGTAGCTCCCTCTCATGGCACAGCAGGGTTGGCCTGTGAGACCAACAGCATGAGCCAGAGTGAGGCTATGTCACCCTTAAGATGAGGTTAGCCTTTGGGGGAACATGGGGTTTGGGATATGAAAATTTAGAAACTGAAATATTTTACTTGGTAGCTGTATGCTCTCATTACTCATTCTCTCTCTATGTTTCTGACTGGGCTTTAATAAAGAGCTTCCGATTCTCTCCATACCACTTTCTTTCACATTCTATTTTCAAAATATATTTTTTAGCCACTACAGGAATCGATTATGCATCTAATCTTTCTACACGTATGTATATATGTGCTTATAAGTTCATAGATTAATACCAAAGCTTCCAAATACACAGTTAAATTACTCAAAAGGTAAATAATTAATTTTTGGACTATTTTAATCCCTCTTTTCCTATGAAAAGACCCAATGGTCCATATTAATTTCCATACTAATCTAGGCCCACACACACTATTTTTAATAATCCTTGATTTGTATAGATTTGTTGTATTGTCCTCCTGGTTTTGTGTTTTTTTTTCTTTTTTTTTGGTTTTGTGTTTTTAAACTACTTGACTATTAAGTTATTTAACTTAGTTGTGACCCCCTCCAGAATTTCCATATAAATGCACTGGTTGGCATGAGCATAGATATGACAATAATGAGTTCTTACTGCCTTCCAAAGGAGGTAGTTGCATTTAAATTCTCTGCAGTATCTGCTACCAATACATTTGTCCAGTGAAGTTTTACATCATATAAAAGTCTAAATTTTATTTTGCATTTTTATATCAGTTCCTGAATGTGGAGTTATTATGTTGGATTTAGGAGCAGAGACCATCATAATCCGTGCTAGAGAGAGAGAGAAGATAATTGTCTGATTGTGGTGTCTTAGGGTTCCTCTTGGGAGTAGATTAAAATCCTTGAAGACAGGACTCTTCTTATATCAATTTTCTTTATCCTCTGCAGTTTTGCACATTCAATAGGTATTTAATGAATTGAGTTAAATCCTCCGATAGTCACAGAAGAAGCAGGTTTCTATTTCTTCTGAATCCTTCTAGAACAGCAGAGAAGTTTGCAATATGAAAAGGTAAGAAACGAGCAAGAAGTGATTTCTCGTACTCCAGCATCATACTCCTTCCGTCCAACACAGCACTGTCAGAATTCTCACAGTCACGACGTCTAGCCTTGTGTCTGTGACATCAGGACCTGTGGCTAGGGAAGGGGCTGGAGGAAGGAAAGTCATGGGTAGCAAAGCCAGAAGGATACATGAACATCCTTAAAAGCGTGTTTCTTCTACATTTTCCATTTCACAAAAACGTTGGCAGGGTTGCCCTTTAACTTAATGGATATATCTGTCGTATATCCTCAGAAGGCCTAACTAATCCAATTAAGACTTTTTTTTTTCTGTTTCGATACCATTAAACTTGCTTTCTCTTTGGTAATAAAGGAGAAAGACAGAGACACTTGACGTGATCTATCATATGCCTAAATGCTGAGGATGGTCATAAGCCCTTCTCCCTAAATAACATCCTTATTAGCAAGGCCGCTCTCCAGAGCTTCCCCGAGTTTTCTAGCTTGCTTCTTACCTCTCCCTGGAGTAATAACCCACTTAAGAAGAACATCATCAAAGAAAACATCAAAGTGAGCATTTGGAAACCTACTCTAGCTGTAGGATTTGTATCCCAATTTCCTCTAGCATTCACAGTCCCAGGGAAGGAAGCTAGTCCTTCAACCTAAAGCTCACGATTACCATTGTCATGGCCATTAAGTTAGGATGTGCACTGGGATTGTAAAGAACTTACCAGTATCCCCCTCTCACTACTTTTTAAATAATCACAGAGAATTTAGTGGGAGGGTACAATGCTCTTATTCCTTATTCTGACCTGTAATGTGAATATGACTACTTGCCACTTGGTAAATATTGTCCAAACCCAGTTTGGATGCCAAGCATTTTTACCTTCACATACTTAAAAAAACAAAAACAAAAACAAAAAACCTAGAGTGCTTGCTTGTTCCTATTATCCTGCACCATTATAGGTAGCAGGAGGCCTTTCTCTTTTACCATGACGTGGGCAGATTAGAGATCAACAGAAGGGCATAACGGCTTAAATAAAACAAATAACAAAGCCACCTGCCTAAAGGCAAAACCAACACTGGGAGTCAAGTCCCGGTACTTAGGATTAGTGGCTACAAAAATGTGCTTTCTCTGAAGCAGCACTGTTCAAGGAGATACTAAAATTCACCTCTGTTGTCCTTCCACTAAAAGGAATAGAGTTCTTGCTGTAATTTTATCCTCGTTACAACAGATGCTACATGAACTCGAGCGGAGTTGAACGACATACGTCCTGCCATCCATGGAGGCAGGAGAGATGGAAGCGGTGGGGAGAGGCACAAGTTCAAGAGCGTGGGGAAAGGAGAAGCATACACACTCTAATGTCATTGAAAGAACAGAAAACCCAAGGCTCTTGTAGAGGCCTGCTAAGGCTGTGGCACATCGGCAGCCGATTTTAAGAAATATCATTTAGAACAGGCGACTTGCAGTACAAAGCATGACCTTTGTTTTCTTTCCTGCCTCAAATTTGTCAAAACCTTTGACCAATTTTCCTATGAACATGAATGACTGCTACAATATTTCACTGAATTCACATATTTCTCAAAGCAGCAATACAATGCTGCAGTATATTTTAAATATTAAGTGCATGATTGCTTATATTCACGTAATTTCTGAGGAACCTATACCAACAGGGTCAGGGTACCCATATATGATGCATCTCCAAGGCTAAAAAGCAAAATGCTGTTCATGCCTGTATAAACAGCCAGAAAAACTATGCATTGTGTTTCAGAGAAACCTCTGCTTCTAGAGATTATCATTGCACGAGAACCTCTGCTTTTATGAAGGAAAAAAAATAACTCACTCTGTGTTAGAACGGCTGTGTTTTGTGAAAGAAAAACTGCGTCTGTACTAAAATAACATAACATGTCCCTAATTAAATCTTTAAAATTAGCATGTGGATCAGGGAGGAACTTTCTGTTATCTCCTAAGTGTTTTGTTATTTAAGAAGTCAGCTTCTGGGGGCACCTGGGTAGCTCAGTAGTTAAGCATCTGCCTTTGGCTCAGGTCATGATCTCAGGGTCCTGGGAACAAGCCCAGCATCGGGCTCCCCACTCCGCACGAAGCCTGTTCTCCCTCTCCTGCTCCCTCTGCTTGTGTTCCCTCTCTCACTGTCTCTCTCTCTGTCAAATAAATAAATAAATAATCTTAAAAAAAAAAAAGTCAGCCTCTGATGGGTGCTAGGACCTTCCAGCAACGGATGAGAAATGGGGGTGTGTCTATACGGGGGGAAGATCTCTCAGAGACGCTGGGATTGTCCTCAAGGAGCTTGCAAACCTTGAGTCTCCTCTTAGTCTGTCCACAGGTGGACCCTCACCTACTCCCTAGCTCATTCTTAGGAGGAGACATTTCCAACCTCTCTACGCGGCTCATGGTAGCCTGTTCCTGCCCTTTGTCCCTTAGTGCACCACACTGCTGGCCCCTCAGTTCTCTCTCCTCCCCATTACCCGGGAAGCTGCTGAGATTTGTGTTTTCCCCTAAAGGAATTGTTTTTTAATTTCTAACTTCTGGAGATCTGGAGTCAGTTTCTTTACTGCTTTAGTGGTATGTTCCAGTCTGCTCCCCAGGACCTGATAGATTAAACCGATAGATCTGTGCTCTAGCTCATGTTCCCAGAATCAGACAAATTAAACAGACTGGACTGTTGAAATTATTTCAGAAGATAAACAGCTACAGAATGGAGATAAACTATAGAAAGTTGGGAACGTGGGTAAGTGAATTTCCTAGAAAACATTTATAGCAGATGGTAACCAGTCTCGCTGTTATAAATGAATTCCAGAGACACTCAGAGCAGCTTTATGAAGTTTTGCCACAATAACCAACAGCAGCCAACCCGCACAGTGAACACAGAATGCTCAAGCACTGTGCGCACCTTCTTACATTAAGCCCGTTTCTGCTTCTACCAAAAATCTGTCTGTGGCGAGACACGGCTTAGAATATGGAGGCACTCTGCAGAGGAGGAAAACTTTTCCTTCTTCTATTCCAGGTTCTTTGGTCAAATAATTAAATTGTCATAAGACAGATTAACAAGAGAAAAAACAATTTAATTCCATGTGTCTGGGCGCCCAAAGATAGGAGTCTCAGAGAGGGGACAGAAATGGGCAGATTTTATGCCTTTTCGACAGAGAAACAGTAAACCCCACACAAAGGGGTTTGGGCTGGGCTGGCTAATTTGTGGAGAAGCAGCAAGTTTCGTTTACATAGCTTTATCCTCTGGACACAACGTTGTCTCTCTGCCTCCTGGTGCAGGGGGAGGACCTTCCACCAGGGAGACTTATTTCCTCTGTTGCGGGGACAGAGGAGGGTCTGAGTGTCCTTCCTGCACCTGCTGTTTTGGGGTGTAGCATATTTTGCTCCCGTTCAACACTAATCTGGAAGGCATGGGAAAAATTTGCTTTGGGAAACTTGAGAATACTTCCCTTGTGAATTACTGTCTTTATGGTTTTCAGATTATAAGCTTGTGTTTTATTCAGTCCCAGAGCAAGATAAGACTCGAGTTGCTGCTGGAACTATGCATTGTATAACCATGTGTGTGCACTCCCCCACAGGGCTCTGGAAACTTATGCACAGATGAGCTCTGAGCCGTCAGACCCCCAGGCTCAAAACCCAGCCCCTCTACTCACTGGCCATGTGACACGGTGTTACTCCAACCCTCTGAGGCTTAGCTGACTCATCAGTTAAATGCACACACTTTGACTTACCACATCACCTATTTGAAAAGGCTAGCACACTTCCTGAGTCACAACAAATCATTATTATAAAAGCAACATTATCAGCATGTAACTTTAATGAGGATGATATGAATCCATGTCATCATCAATACTGAAACACCAGAATTAAAGTATCATGAAGTAAACTTTGCACCAAAATCAACTGCAAAATTTGTCCTCTTAATCCTTTTTGCATTTTTGACTCAGAGGATAAACAAATGCCCTGTTCTTGAGTTAGACATACATATTTGTTTATGCAGTTAATCAAAAGCTTTCACTCAGACCTGGAACTGAACCTTGGGTGTGCCCATTAGCAGCTGTGTTTTCAAACAAGTTGCTCAATCTCTCTATCTGCCAGTTTCCTCGTCTCTCAAATATGAAGGTACTTACCTCAGAGTAAGCAGGTAAGTATTTCGTGAGAGAATCCACACTCTCCAGCACTCAGCACACATAGCAGGTGCTCAGCAAATCTTAGTTCTGCACTGGATTAATGTACTAAACTTCCAAACTGACTATGATCTCTAAAAATGCATATCTTCGTACTTGTCATTGCATTTGGCCCAGTGTCGTGAATGTATTAGGCATTTGTACGTATTTCTTAAGTACTCTTTTCCTCCTGTCCGTACCCATAAATTTCTGCCACTTCAATTAACACATAGGATCATGCTGGAAAACAACTGAAAGTTTGTTTTTACATGTTACTGGATTTACAAAGTGCTGAGCTGACACTTCCTTGCTCTCGAGATGCTAAAGCACAACTGGTCCCTGTGTTCCCCTGGAGTCTCTCTGCAACCCGTCTCCACACATGCCCTGCAACACCGTCCCCAAGCCCAGCCCCAGCCATGGACAACATATTTTAAACCTCCAAATATGCCTGAAATTCACTCTATGGGTGCTTCCATTTTTTTTTAAACCTCTGCAATTATTAGTTTATTAGTATCATCCAGGACTCAGATGTTCAGTATTCCTCCTGAAATTACATAAACAAATGCAAATGGAAAGAATCCAAGTCAAAATTATATAACAAAACAGCACTCCATCACAAAAGTGTGTAAAATTACAAGGACGCTATTTTAAAACACTGGCACTTTAAGAGAACGATAATCTCAAAAAAACCACAAAATTACCAAATTGTTCCCTAAACTGTTAAGTAGATAAACATGACTCTAATGAATGAGTTAGGGTTTTGTAAAGAAAAATCAAATTCAAATCAGATAACTCATACTGAAATACAAAGTTTTATGTGTCTTCTTCCCTTAGGTCTATTTGACTTTTATAAAGGAACAAACTATAATATAGGAAAATATACCTGATTTTAAATGTGGCATACATTTTAGAAGTTGGCCCAATTAATCAAAAATACCTTTAATGGAAAGTCAAGTTTCCTAAGAAATCCATATTCAGATAAATAGGAGAAGACATTTACAGCCAGCATGTTTTTCCAGAGCCTTTGCTGGGACTAATGTCAACAAAAAAAATTTAATATGGCAGTCTTGTATTTTAAGCTCACGCTTTTGGGGATACATTCTCAGGTCTTCTTTAATGTGGGAACTGCAGATATAACTGCCATTACATGGTAATGAGAGTTAAAGAATGTAGAGTCCTCATGTAAAGATTAGAACATACTTTTCTCTTAGTCCTTCAAGGACAGACTTTTCAAAATGTTTGATTCTACTACTCCCATGCTGTGAATAGACTGGTTACTATTCACTTTATAAATGTGACTGGGCTATGTGAGATCTGGTATCAATCGATCAAGATTTGAGTTTCAGTTATGAATGAAAACTGTCTCAATTCAACTTTTATTACCCTCATCATGAGTATGCAGGGTGCAGACAAAAGCTTTTTATCAGCTAACTATATGAAAAGATAAACACTGTAATAATCCATGTGATCCAAAATGGGCAAAAACAAAAGACTAGCTTCCCCTCAAGAAGAAAAATTTCACGGGGCGCCTGGGTGGCTCAGTTGGTTAAGCGACTGCCTTCGGCTCAGGTCATGATCCTGGAGTCCCAGGATCGAGTCCCACATCGGGTTCCTGCTCAGCGGGGAGTCTGCTTCTCCCTCTGACCCTCTTCCCTCTCGTGCTTTCTATCTCTCATTCTCTCTCTCTCAAATAAATAAATAAAATCTTAAAAAAAAAGATAAGAAGAAAAATTTCAGACCAAGAAAAAGACAATACTAATAAAAAAAATTGTATTTACTTAGAAGCATTCAGAATGTCACTCAACAAAACAGCTGCAACTTTGTTTTTTTTTTGCAATTACAGAGTGGTATTCAGTTAACAGAACAACAATTATTTCGTAGAAGCTGCATCAGAGACAACTGAAGATGAAAAACTACCATCCCCATATATAACTAATTTGTGCTGTGCACCAACAAGAACCTGCTTTAAATTTCCATGCCAATTTACAACCCCCATACTGGACCAGGCAAGGTTAGTGGCTATTGAAAATACCACCAGGACAGGGCTATCTAAAGACACATTCAGTAGTGTGTTAACTATACAAAAAAAGACACTGTACAGTTTAAAAACAAATCTTACACAGCCTTACATTTCAATTTTTTTCTTTAAAAGGAGTGAGTTGTGTACAGGGGGGTTAAATGCTTTATAGACAAGAAAAAATAACTGCGCTAGAACCAACTTATTCATCATCATCATCTTCTTCTTCATCTTCCTCATCTTCCTCCTCTTCCTTCTGTTTCTTGCTCTTTTCAGCCTTGACAACTCCCTTTTTTGCCGCATCAGGCTTTCCTTTAGCTCGGTACGCAGCAATAACCTTTTCATATTTTTCCTTCAGCTTAGCAGCCTTCTTTTCATACGGCTGCTTGTCATCTGCAGCAGTGTTATTCCACATCTCTCCCAGTTTCTTTGCAACATCACCCATGGATCGGCCGGGATGTTCTCCTTTGATTTTGGGGCGATACTCAGAACAAAACAAGAAAAAGGCCGAAGGAGGCCTCTTGGGTGCATTGCGATCCTTGAACTTCTTTTTTGTTTCCCCTTTAGGGGGGATGTAAGTTTTCATTTCTCTTTCATAACGGGCCTTGTCCGCCTTTGCCATGTCTTCAAATTTTCAAATTTTCCATTCTCTTTAGCAGACATGGTCTTCCACCTTTCTGAGCACTTCTTAGAAAACTCTGAGAAGTTGACTGAAGCATCTAGGTGCTTCTTCTTGTGCTCCTCTCGGCAAGTTTGCACAAAGAATGCATATGATGACATTTTGCCTCTCGGCTTCTTAGGATCTCCTTTGCCCATGTTTAATTATTTTCCTCAGCGAGGCACGGAGTCGCCCAGTGCCTGTCTGGCTCTCACTTGCCCCGGCGCTGTCTCTATGGAGCTCAATGTACTGCCTATGGGTGCTTCCATTTTACGGAGACTCTGGCCTCAGCTAATTCGTTGGAACATACAGGATGATAAACTAGTTCCTACGAAATAACCAGCTTGCTTTGTATTTTCTTACAAGTGAATCATTTTAAAGGATAAAGCTTTTATCTACAAGAAATAAAATTATAATTGCAGAAATTAAAACACTATGACCAGATTATTGATTCTTTCCCCAGGTGCTAATAAACAAATTGGTTGGGGGTATAGGAAAGGCCATTGTTATATCTATTTTTCATTTGTATGTATTCTTTCTAAACTGTTGGCATTTAGTAATTTTAGTATCAGTGGAAGATTTAAGGCTATTATAAAATATTTTTCCTATTTCTAGTTTCGTCTCTTATTGATACCTCAGTTAAAGCAAGTTGGTAGCACATGCTATGATATTTCTCTATTTATCTAACATTTAAAAAATGTGTTTTGGATAAAGCAAAGGTGTATTTCACTAACATAACATAAAGTACAATTGCCTGCTATGCATGGACCTCAGGCAAATGCATCAGCTTCTGGGTAGTTGATCTGGTTTATGTTCCTTTCATTCTATGATATTTTTTGTATTATTTAAAAAAATATTTTATTTATTTATTTATCAGAGAGAAAGAGAGAGAGAGCACAAGCAGGGGGCGCAGCAGAGGGAGAGGGAGAAGCAGGCTCTCTGCTGAACAGGGAGCCCGATGTGGGACTCAATCCCAGGACCCTGGGATCATGACCTGAGCTGAAGACAGACACTTAACCGACTGAGCCACCCAGGCGTTCCAGTATTTTTTGAATTATTATAATATGTCTTAAGCTGGGATTGAGAGACTTTTTCTTACACTTTGTTGTTGTTGCTTATTTCTTTAGTTTGCTTGATGGTTTTTAAGGTGAGCTTGAGATATCTGGTGGTGTAATGTTTGCAAGTCAAGTTCTAGAAATAAACAGCGTGAAGTACAAACCCAGAGCCGAGTTCCTTGGCCACTCTCAGCAACAGTTTTCTCACTTGTAAAGCTAGAATAAAGTGGAGAGCCACTTTTTAGGGCTTTTGTAAGAATTAACGAGATAAGGCTTGGGCACTGTTTATAACACAGAGCCTGACCTTGCCTGTGCCAATTCATACCAACTATTATCACTAGGATCGTTCTCCTTTATACCAAGATCATTTTCTGACAATCAGGTTATTATTCATCATTTCCTCCAGGTAAAAATAAAGAAACATTCAAAACTTAAGAACTCCTTTTTAAAATTTAGTGTTCATACCCAATCTAATGCACCTGGGGGGCAGGGGTGATGGCTGACTGAGGACAGGTGTAGAAACCACTAACGTTGTAAGCATGTCAGAATATGGACCGTGATAAGACACCACTCATGAAGACTGTGGAATAGACATCAAAATTATATTTATTATGCAATAAAGTAAAATTCAGCATTGTTTTTATAGAGGAGAGATGGAACCCCTCACCCTAGCTACTTAACTCTGGAAAATTTTACAAACTGAGCATGTGGTCACCTTGGTATAAGTTCCTTCCCATCAGCTACTGTGCAGATGTGTGTGATGGGGAGGAAAGAGTGAGCAGGATGATTAATTCTGGGGTATGGAAGAGGATCCAGGGGTGTCGTCTCACAAAGGAAAGAGCCAGGTGGTGCCACCAAGCAACAGAAGGGCTGGGAGACACTGAACATCCACACGTGACCATCGAACGATTAACCTGTAGCATGTAGGTCCATAAAACTGAGGTAGAAATTCTGATATTCCACAAGATGACCTTGGGTAAGATATTCAGCTTTTCTGTTAAATGATCATTTAAATGGTAAGTAATCATAGAATGGGGATAATTAAACTAATTAATGGTGGCATTTTGTTTAATAGGAGGGCATTTAGTCAAAATATTAACCACTTTTGTTAGCTAGTGACTCACGGTTTTGCCTGATGCTGACCCTGTCCCTAAGGTTAGGTTTTGTAAGAAACTCTTATTCATCAGAGGCATATCTGAATGTTATCAAGGAAAACCTACAGAAATGCAATATGTGTACACGGGACATGGGCATCGAGCCCAGGCAGGGGGCACCTGTGCTTTTTGTACATATGAGTCTATTCTTGGCGGGTTGCTGCACTGTCTTGTTTTCAAAATTTTCAGGGGGGGGGACTTTTCTGTAATTACAGTCACACTGACAGTCATGTCCACTTACTAGATAGGGATGGAATTGAGTGCATTTCACTTAAAACTGAGAAGGCTTATGGTGTCCACCTGGTACGGAGGAAAAATCACTGACTTTGTGACCAGGAAGATCCTGTTTGCCTTTTGGCTCCAGCACTTACTAGTTCTGTGATGTGGGCAATTTATACCCTTTCTGAGCCTGTTTTTCATCTACAATGTGGAATAATAATTTTTGCTTTGCAGGAGTGTTATGAGGGTTAAGTATAAATTACTTTCTGGTTCATAATGTTGGTATATAGTACTCAATGAATAATAGTCAATATTATGAATATGATTTTAACAGTAAGCCATAGGAAAAAGTAATGTCACATGGATTCTTATAATCCATCAAAACAGGTTGTAAAAATGACTTATGGAAACATCTACCATGGCAATGACTAACATTTTTGAAAAGCTTTATTTTTCCTTTGAGAACCAAAGCCCAACACAGTGACTCTGCTTTCTGTCCCTCTTGCCAGGAAGTATAATATCTGTGATGCATTGACTAACTCTAATGAAAGTTTTTATTCTTAAGACACCAAGTTATTTCCCAACACAGAACATAAGGTCTTTGCACTCATGTCAGCATCAGAGACACATTTCTGGGAAAGAAATAGAGAAACCTGGGGCGCCAGGGTGGCTCAGTTGTTAAGCGTCTGCCTTTGGCTCAGATCATAGTCCCAGGGTCCTGGGATCGAGTCCCGCATCGGGCTCCCTGTTCTGCAGGAAGCCTGCTTCTCCCTCTCCCATTCCCCCTGCTTGTGTTCCCTCTCTTGCTGTGTGTCTCTCTGTCAAATAAATAAATAAAATCTTAAAAAAAAAGGAAATAGAGAAACCGAACACCAAAGTAAAAATGAAAATAGAAGTACACAGCAGAATTAAAAAAAAAATGCCTGAATTGAAAAATACACTGATCAGGAAACATCCAGTTCATGAATTAGAAATGTTTAAAACCGCCATTTTTGTTACTGACAGACCCATGCAGCTCACCTGATGCTCCCCTGTGTTTCTTTGAATGGTCTAGTGCCGTCCAGGGAGACATCCGCAAGAAAATGGTTTCTTCTTCTGTACCAACAAGAGGAAAACAAATGGACTGTTCCTCCCATACACCTTGGAGGTCTTCCCTCTGCGGGCTGACCGATCAACAAATCATATCAAAGAAGGATTTTGTGTTTTTTGACACTATGTTTTTCCTAGCTGGAGGTACTTGGAGATTCCCAAGGACTAGGCTCTTGCATAAATTCAATATACTCTCTTTTATTAAAACAGTCAAGCTGTTTATCCCCAGAAATTATTGACTGAGTCTATGTTTAATTTTACACATATGTGTGGATGCAACAGCCCTTTCCTTGAACGACTTAAAAAATGGTATTCATTAAAAGTCCCACGTTTACATATTTTATGCACCAAATGAGCAGAATATTCATCAAATGAACCAAATTTGAGATGAGGGGCTGACGTTAGGAGGAGTCGAAAAAGAAATCTGAATTAAATCTTTAAGTAATGAGGAAAGATTACTTTAAAATTACTTCATCAGAAAAAGGAAACATCATTGTTTTGGCTGTGTTTTATAATTTAATAGCTTCAAAATGTATGTAAATATATAATTTAAATATATATAATACAAATACGATCTAATTAGGAATTCCTCTATCTACTAGTAGCTCAAGGACAAGTTTCTTCTCCATTTCTAGGAGGTTTGTGCAATAGTCACATCTGTGACTCTCCTGATTGTAACTGGCTAGCTGATCTATCTGCACGGCTCTCTGCGGACACAACCCTTTTCATTTTCAGATAGTTCTAAACATTTGCACATTCCTCCTGATTTGACTCAGAATGTGCCTCACTGTAAAACTTACAATCTCGGGGTTTACATTTTAAATGATCCAAGAAGAGACCAAACCATCCCTCCACACGATAAACTCCCCAAAATGTGATGCAATTTACTTGCCAGAATTATCCTACCTAACCATCCCTAAACCATTTGTTTAGAGAAAAACACCTCCATGTTTGTTTCAGCCACAATTGGCAATATTATTATTATTTTTATTTTTTTACTTATTTAAGAGAGAGAGGGAGAGAGAGCATGCACCCACGAGGGGTGGGGAGGGGCAGGGGGAGAGGGAAAGAGAGAATCTCAAGCAGACTTCATGCCCAACCCAGGAGCCTAACATGGGGCTCGATCTCACAACCCTGAGATTGTGACCTGAGTGAAACCAAGAGTCAGAGTTCAACCCACTGAGCCATCCAGGTGCCCCGGCAATATTATTTCGAGGCTCTGTATCATTATGGTATTGTTTTTGGACACTGTCTAGTTTCTTCCTGTTAAGATATGCATGGAAACTATGCTTCCAGTAATGTCTAACTAGAGAAATCAGGGCTCTCACTAACTTCATCCAGACACCAAACTTGTAAGAAACAGTGATCATTTTCCTTGCAGCCAAATCACTCTCCTGGGATGACAGACATTCACTATAAAGGGCCAGAGAAAAAATATTTCAGGTTTTGTGGACCAGATAGTCTCTGTTGAAATTATCCAACTCTGCGTGTTGCAGTGAGAAAACCCCTGTAGATAATATATAAACAAAAGGATATGCCGATAGTCAATAAAATTTTATTTATAAAGTTGGCTGTTGGCTGGATTTGGCTTGTGGGCCACGGTTTGCTGACCCTTGGTTTCAGTCTAGCTAGGTAAACGGGACTTGTTATAGTAACATCTGGCTTTTGAAATACATAATTGTGCATTGTGTGTGTACTGGTTTGAGTACATGGTAGTTAGGGGTCTTCCCAATTCAGTTTCATTTAGTAAAAGCTGGTTGATAATTGTAATCCACTCACGTTTATTTTGTGCTTTATCTTATTATTCATCCTGTTAGCTGGTCCACAAGGTTCTGTGCGGTTCCTCATACCTGTTTGGCAATTAAATCACAGATGAACTATTATCAGAACATGGGCAAGAATGAGTTTTTCAGGTTAAAATTATTTTATTTGTTAGTGTTTTATGAGTGTCTCTGCCAACCATTTCATAACTTATGAACTTACTCCGTGACATGTCCATACTGGTCCTTCTCACCCAGAAGAATCTTGTCAGGTACATTTCTAAAGAGTAAACTGTGACGTTAGTGGGTATTTCATGTGTCATTAGAAGTTCCTGATGTCAGTGGTCCTTAGAGAACTCAGATGGATCCTAGCGCTTACTGCTTCATCTAGCACCATAATTTGAATAAAGCCTAAGCTTAACTACTCAAAGATATGAAATGATATCATTCTGGTCCCAAGCACTGAGGAAAACATATGTATGTTCTTTATGAAAAGTCCTAGGAGAATTTCTATCAGTTGAGAAGATGGTTCCATACATGTTGCTATTCCTGGCACATCCTTTGCCACCTCACACCTCTATAAAACACCTTGCAGCAGGTGCTTGCTTTGTTTTTGAGCATAATGTTTAATGGCTTTTTCTGCTCTCAGAGTTTTTAAGCCATTAATTTTATCTCAGCCCTTTTTGCCTTCCACAGCCTGCTGCATACTAATCAAGTGCGTACATTTCTCTTTCAAGCACGTCTCCTTACCTGTCTGAACTGATCTGTCCCTTCCCTATCACACATCTTCAGGCTCAGGGCCTTCTTCTATTACCTCGGTGACAAGTTGACAAAATACAAGGCTTTACTCCTGCCATTTGTTTCTGGTGGTAAGGTAGTGATGCGATGGATTTAGATCCTCATTTCAGCCATCACTCAATTGTGGGCATGGAGGCTCCACGAGGGCTTGGAGGGTATTTGGTGTCCAGCTCTGTTGTGTGCCTGGGATTCCATTAGCAGAACAAATCCACAAGCACTCAGGTAAGCTAGAGCAAGCACAAACTGAGTTCTTTTCTATTAAGTTACATTCTACGTTAACTGTAAAAGCAGATTAGGATTAAGTCAGTGATTTCATAACGTAGCTCCCTCTATAAAAGATGCAGTTTGATGACTAGGGAGGAGACAAGAAGCTATTATAATAAAACCACTCTGTACTGCTCTCAGAGCCTTCTCCATCTCAATCCTATATTCCGTCAGTTAACTCAGGACTTTATCTAATCTCCAGTGCCCGGATTGTAGAAAGCTGCAACTAGAGACTGCTCCTTTCCCAGTTTGTCCCAAGGGATCTCAGGTCCTCAGTCAAAAACTGCTCTGAAGTTCCCAGGATAGAAGCTACGCTTCTCTACCAAGATTCCGCTAAATGGGAGTAAAGATGTAAAGACAGGATAAATCTTCAGTTAAGAGGAGAATGGAGGGAAAACATCAAGGCAGCAAAAATGTCAATGTTTCTAATGGGCAGACAGAAAAATGTGGTCACCGATAGAGTAGATCAGAAAAATGTTTACCCTGGAGTACGTGAAGAATATATTGGACATAATCTAGAAAGAGCAGTCGTCATGGCAAAAACTTGGGAGGGTCTTGGTGCTCAGAACATACATGAAAGATATAAAAGAATTTATACATCTATCTGACCTCTGGAATCTCTGCATGCTTGGGTGGGTAGGAAGTACAAAGGCTTCTAATTTCTGGTGTTTGGGATCCCTCATCATCGGTGAAGCTCACTCAGTGAGAAGTCCCATGCTGAATTCAGCATTGTCGAACAACTTTTTTTTTTCTTTACCCCTTGAAATGCAGAAAAAATGTGGTAGAAAAAGCTGAACTGTATGCATGGAAACATCTGAATACTATGTTCAATCCACAAAGCAAGAATTGGGTATTTTGAAAGAAAAACAACAACAACAACAACATAAACCATTAAGAAATCCTCTAGAATTTTTTTAAAAATGGCTGAAAAAATATTTAATTAGATGTTATGAAAAGTAATTTTGACAATCCATTGAAAATCATGAGAGAGGTGGCTAGGTTGGTTAAGCAACTGCCTTCGGCTCAGGTCATGATCCTGGAGTCCCGGGATCGAGTCCCGCATCGGGCTCCCTGCTCAGCGGGGAGTCTGCTTCTCCTCCTGACCCTCCCCCCTCTCAGGCTCTCTCTCTCTCAAATAAATAAATAAAATCTTAAAAAAATGAAGATCATAGGAGAGAGAAATATGAGTGAAAGATCAACCCAGGGGGTTTGATACAGTGCTAATAAATGTTTCATTAAAATGGAGAACATAGGAAAAACAATTAAAACAAAAACACAAGAGAATTACAAAACCTTAAGTTCTTCAGAATGAATGTATTCATCAAGTGCCTGTGACAAAAAATTATACCTAAAGATTCATGAAATTACAGAATATTAGGTATAAAAAGATTCTAAATGCTTCCAAGGAATACAATAGGAACTTTTAAGTAACGGTTGACTCAATATACATGGAACAAACTTGTTATGAACATAACTAGTCAGGACAAAGAGATTAAAATATACATACATCATTAAAGTAAATAGATAGTAAGGAGTTAGATTAAATTTTCCCATAAAACCAAACAAATCAGTACCAAATGACAGACAATTCACAAAAACAGGGAAAACTTGAATAGAAATTTCACCAAAGGGAAAATCCAACGGCAGTGAACATCTGAAAAAGCACCTCACTCTTTAAATAATCAGGGAATTCAGTGTTGTGTGTCTGGTGATTACAATATACGCCTGCAAATTCTTTATGATCCTGACACTGAGTCTAGGGATCTCTTTCCCTCCTCTTCAGTCTGGCCTGGTATGTGAGCGCTGTGTTAAGAGTATGGCAGAAATGATGCCATGTGTTTTTGCAAGGCGAGGTAATGAAATGCCAGTGAGTTTTCTCTTAGTTTACTGGAATGTTGGTTCTCAGAGCCTTTAGTTTTCCATGTGAGAATTCAGACTACCCTGGGGCCACCATGCTGTGCGGAATCCCAAGCCACATCTAGGATAGACTATGTGCAGGTGCTTTGGTCAAATCCCGAGTGAGCCGAACATCTGTGTCATTTCAGCACAGACACCTTATGTGTAAGTGAAGAAGCGTTCATATGATTCCAGCCATAAGCTGACCAACTTCCATAACATTATATCTGGTTTTATCTACCATTTTTAAGAATTCTTATGTTGCTTTTATAGAATGCTGAAAACGATTATGCTTATTTTCTTTTTGATTTTAAGGTGTTCTAACATTTGTTTGTAAATCCATGTGGAATTAACTTTGGAGTAAACCCCTTGATTTGAAATACATTGTCTTCCAGTTGGTACATTTTATTTCCTTGCATCTTTGAATATGGCTCTTGTTTCATTTTCATATAAGATGGACTCTTTGGAGATTGGCTCTCTTTTCTCCATTCTGTGTCCCTTTCAGTCTCTTCATTTTTACATCTGCATTATCTCCTGCTAACAGAACTTCTTAAGATTTTCCTCGACTCTTTCAAATTTGTTTCAGTACTGATCATTATTAATTTTTCTTCCTAAAGAAGTTACCCAACAGGCCACGTGAATGGGTTTACGTTCCTTCCCCTTCTTACTCAGTTCTGTCTCATCTCTTCTCTTCAACCTATTCTGAAACCACAATAAAATACTTTCTAAATTTTACTTCTGCTTCTTTTATTAGATCATTTCTAAACTGTGAATTCTGTCTTTATTTTGAATGCAACACTAGATGGTTCAACAAACATAGATTGTAACCAAGGTGCGTTAAAGACCCCAGACAAGCAAGGAGCCAGGATCATCAGTGCTATCAGCTGTGGAATTATTCAGTAATGACCAAAAAAAAAAAAAAAAAGGAAAATAATATCCTCTTGCACTTTCGTATGTTGATCATAGAGCAAAGCAGACAGCAGGGTGTGCAAGCTGTCAATGATTTTGATGTGAAACTACTTTCTGATTGAAAAAAAGAGTTGTCAGTGGATCACCATCAGTTTGGAATGAAGACAATAGGAATAGGAATTATGCTGATAATTCGGGCTATCTAGACAAAGGGGGCAGGACTGTGAACAAGGTGTGCTCCTTGACCTTATGCGACATGCCTTCTCACTTGGAGGAAAAAGTCAATTAAATGGGCAAGTACAACGCAGAATAAGGACTAATAGTAAAAGCTGCTAATAACATGGTGCTGGGGACCATATGGATGGACAGTTTGTGTCCTCATAACTGCACCAGGACAGGCTGGAACTGAAAATGACAGGAGTGGCACTGGGGTAGTCAACACTTTTATGACCACAAGGGGTGAAAATGAAAAGACATGCAGGGCAAATCTGTGAGTAAATCAAAACTGAAATAGATACATTTTGTTAAATATAATTAGAACTCAAAATAACATCATTGGCCTAAAATAGATGGGCAACCACGAAATGAATTTGAACAGACAAATGTTATCTTTAGTCTTCCTATTAACCCAAGTGATGCATATTCTTTTTATTTTAAGATTATTTATTTATTTGAGGGGAGAGGGGCAGAGGGAGAGATTGAAAGAGAGAAGCACACTCTGCTGAGTGTGGAACCTGACATGGGGCTTGATCCCATGACCCTGAGATCAGAACCTGAGCTGAAATCAAGAGTGGGACACTTAACTAACTGAGCCACCCAGGCGCCCCTGATACATATTCTTAATCAACATTTTATAGAATTAATTTCTCCATGGCCATCCTGCTGATGGTGGTGTAACTGGTATTTGAATCCAAAACCAACAGTGAGGGATCTAGGTGGTCAATACTGGTTTAGATATAATTTATTGTACTAAAAGAGGCAAATCATTTGGTTACCTTTTAAATGCATAAATTGTGTTTGGTGAAAGATACTGTAGAGAAAATGCTGATGTATATTAATGCAATAAGTTTAATTAGTTGTTTTTAAAATATTATGATGTGCATTAAGTAATATTTGTCTCAGTCCAAAAGGTATTGAGAAAGCTGTCAAAATACAGAGAACAAGGCTGTCTATTACCATCAGATGCATGATCCAATGAACTCACCGAATTCACAGCATCTCAGGGAAAGGGCTCGCAGGTGACCACAAGCCCCCACACATGGGAGAAAGGGAGGGATCAAAGGGGAATGTTTCAACATGTCTATAAAAGGGACTGTGCAGAACCCTTGGTGTGGGTCATTTTTTAAGTAGCTCAGGGATGTTTCGCATTTAAGAACAGTGTAAATAAATCAAGTGCGCACAAATCCATACCTGACTGATTGGAATCACCACATGAAAGTGACTCTTGCTTAGAAATAGCACTCGGGGCGCCTGGGTGGCTCAGCTGGTTAAGCGGCTGCCTTTGGCTCAGGTCATGATCCCAGGGTCCTGGGATCGAGGCCCATGTCGGGCTCCCTGCTCAGTGGAGAGTCTGCTTCTCCCTCTCCCTCTGCCTGCCTCTCTGCCTACTTGTGCTCTCTCTCTCTCTGTCAAATAAATAAATAAAATCTTTTAAAAAAATTACATTACAAATAGCACTCGTTGTTCTAATGGCTTTTATGAGTTGGCTTTGATGCTATGAATTTGGCAGCCTATAAACTTGATTGTTTTCTCTATCCTTGCTGGGACAAGCAAGTTGGGGCCTCCTAACGGGGTGTGGAATCGGTTAACTGGGTGCTCAAAAGGACGAAGAGGAAGAAGCCCTGAGAAAATGAGCCTCTGGGGTGAAAACTGGTTTGGAACATGCAGGATTGGATGTACTGCATAAATACATTTCTCTTCCTCCAGAAGGTTGAACCAGACACAATGTGTAAGCTTTCTACTAAAATGTGAAGTAAGTTTTGAATAATTGCAGGAATTCAATGATAGAAATGGCTGCATTGACTTCTTCTTTGCTGATTTGGTTGCCTTTGATTTTTTTGTTGTCTGATTGCCGTGGCTAGGACTTCTAATACTATGTTGAATAGCAGTGGTGAGAGTGGACATCCCTGCCATGTTCCTGACCTTAGGGGAAAAGCTCTCAGTTTGTCCCCATTGAGAATGATATTCGCTGTGGGTTTTTCATAGATGACTTTTATGATATTGAGGTATGTACCCTCTATCCCTATACACTGAAGAGTTTTGATCAAGAAAGGATGCTGTACTTTGTCAAATGCTTTTTCTGCATCTATTGAGAGGATCATATCGTTCTTATACTTTCTTTAATTAATGTAGCATATCACATTGATTGATTCACAGATGTTGAACCAACCTTGCAGCCCAGGGATACAGACACATGAAGAAGTGCTCAACATCGCTCGGCATCAGGGAAATCCAAATCAAAACCTCAATGAGACACCACCTCACACCAGTCAGAATGGCTAAAATTAACAAGGAAATGACAGATGTTGGCAGGGATGCGGAGAAAGGGAAACCCTCCTACACTGTTGGTGGGAATGCAAGCTGGTGCAACCACTCTGGAAAACAGTATGGAGGTTCCTCACACAGTTGAAAATAGAGCTACCATACGATCCAGCAATTGCACTACTGGGTATTTACCACAAAGATACAAATGTAGGAATCCGAAGGGGTACGTGCACCCCAATGTTTGTAGCAGCAATGTCCACAATAACCAGACTGTGGAAAGAGCCAAGATGTCCATTGACAGATGAATGGACAAAGAAGATGAATGGATAAAGAATATTATGCAGCCATCAAAATGAATGAAATATTGCCATTTGCAACGATGTGGATGGAACTGGAGGGTGTTATGCTGAGTGAAATAAGTCAATCAGAGAAAGACATGTATCATATGACCTCACTGATATGAGGAATTCTTAATCTCAGGAACAAACTGAGGTTTGCTGGAGTGGTGGGGGGTGTGGGAGGGATGGGGTGGCTGGGTGATAGACATTGGGGAGGGTATGTGCTATGGTGAGTGCTGTGAATTGTGCAAGACTGTTGAATCACAGATCTGTACCTCTGAAACAAATAATACATTATATGTTAAAATAAAAAAAGAAGAAGAAGATAGTAGGAAGGGAAAAATGAAGGGGAAGGAAATCGGAGGGGGAGAAGAACCATGAGAGATTATGGACTCTGAGAAACAAACTGAGGGTTCTAGAGAGGAGGGCGGTGGGGGGATCGGTTAGCCTGGTGATGGGTATTAAAGAGGGCACGTACTGCATGGAGCACTGGGTGTTATATGCAAACAATGTATCATGGAACACTACATGGAACATCACTTGATATGAGCTTCAATACTAATGATGTGGGGGAGCCTGGGTGGCTTAGTCATTAAGCGGCTGGCTTCGGCTCAGGTCATGATCCCAGGGTCCTGGGATCAAGCCCCGCATCAGGCTCCCCGCTCCGCAGGGAAGCCTGCTTCTCCCTCTCCCACTCCCCTTGCTTGTGTTCCCTCTCTCACTGTCTCTCTGTCAAATAAATAAATAAAATCTTTAAAAAAAAACTAATGATGTAATGTATGGTGATTAACATAACATAATAAAATAAAATAAAAAAAAAGAAGTGGAAGGGAGTATTATTTTTAAAATATGCTAAAATGAGTTAGTTATCAGAATTCTGTGTAAATTCTCAAAAATTGTTCTTGCCTAAATGAGCCTTCTGCTTCTGGGCTAATTAAGTATGGCCACCGAGTCTGATGAAACATTGAAAAATAAATTAATATGTAATGGAGAAAAAAAAAGAAATGGCTGCATTGAGTACTCTGTTATATCCAACACTGATGGAATTAAATGAAATAGAACGGTGTTTGGTCAGGAATGCTTTGCAGGTAACTTTCGCCTGGGGAGAAGCTCATATCAAATGATGTAGAAATCCCTGTCAGCATTAAATTCTTCGAGACTAATCATTATGAAAAAAAGCAAAAAGCAATTCAACAAATAATAATTAGATATTGAACAATGTGGATAAATGGAAAAATTGCCATTTGGTTAAATATGCTCTCTGATTAAATCCTTTAGCTTTATATAAGTGTATTGCCAAGGGACAGTATTTGTAATAAAGAAACAATTTCTCCTTTAGTTATAATTCAGTTGAGAACTATTAAGTAGAAAGAATTGAAGAGTGTATAATGTATCTGTAACTCAGAAGATAATTGGGGGAAGGAAAAGACCGATGTACAGGATGAATCAAATCACCAATCACTCAGGAAAACGTGCACATGAGCAGCAAAGTGGTTACTTATTAATAACTGTACACAACCATTATTCTAGAGGTGTATTCCAACTTTAATATATAAAATCAGTTTAATGTGGTTCTAACTCCCACCTCATGAAACAGCTTTAATTAGTATGTGGATCATGTGGTGTGTGTTAAAGCTGTGTCTACTGTGGTTTGTCATTCCAATAAATTGGGGCTTGGGATAGGAATGTGGGTGGGCAGGAAATCTGAAGGAACTTGAGACAAACTTTTTCATGATTATCAATAGTATTAAACAAGTTCAAAAAACTGAAGTACATAATTTGTTTAACATACACTTTGAATTATAGGCTATCTCTCTCTGGGAGCTCTGAAACTATTTCAAATCTGCCTAATAAGCAGTTTATATAACGCCATTTACAAAACTTTAATAGAATCTATGTTCATGTGTAGAAGGGTAAAAAATAGTAAAAAAAATATTCCTTCAAAGTTACTGGATCATAGTGAAAATGTTTTGTGTACATGTATGCATAGAATATACAAAATCAATTTGATTTTTTTTTAATTAAAATGCATCTGTGATAAGCAGAATTCTAAAATGACCCCCAATGGCTCAGGTGCTCGTATATTCCCTTTCTCTCGAATGTGGGCAGAATATGTAAATATGATAGAATATCATTCCTAGGATAGTTTTACATTATATGGCAAAGATTTGCAGATGTAATCAAGATTTCTGATCAGTTTGAATTTGAGTTAATTCAAAGGGACAATATCCTGGGTGGCCTGGTAGGTGACCACTTAGAAGGGACAAGAAACACCAGCAGACACTCTCCAGCTGCCCTGTGGTGAGCTCTCTGGAAGCCTCACACCGAGGTGACTCTGGGTGGAAATCGGGAACTGCCAACCAGGAAGAAAATGGAGCCCTCCCTCGTGCCCCTCAAGGGAGGGAATTCTGCCAGCACCTCTAAGGAAGACCTTGAGCCTCAGACAAAATTATCACCCCAACCAATACCATGATTTCAGCCTGGGGAGACCCTATGCAGTGTATTACTATAATTTAAATTCTTTATCCTCTTCATACTTTTATTTTTTAGAGAGTATCTCTCTATGTTTATTGCTCTATGACTCATCAGGTTATCAATGAAATCTTTGGATTCTTAGCTGCTAGAGATGAGAAAATGAGCTTTGCCACACAGTCTTCCAACTTTCCCTTTTGACTTTTTAGCATAGGTGGCAGTATTTTTTTGATAGTAAGAGTTTATGTCCGTAACATAAGTCTCACACTGGTTTTAGTCTCGATTCTACCATCAGACATGCTCTCTGCTCACTCTGGCTGTCCTTGGATGGGAGTTCTGCTAGTCGTCCTCTGGTTCGGTGAATCCCTTCCAGCAGGTTATTCAAGAAAGACATGTGACAATAACATTCTCTGGGCTCTTGTATAAAACAAAACACCACTGATTTTATATGTGAAAACAGAGATTGGTATGTATAAATTTGTTGGCCTCAGTTTCTTTCCTTGAGCATTTGACAGGTATCGAATGTTGCTTCATTTAAGTCTGAGACCCTGTGTCAACGACCTGGTGTTTTTACGGCTACAGAAAGAATTCTTTATCTTTTGAAATTTAGTAACTTCACTCGCTTATGTCCTTCTGTTTTTTGTTGTTGTTGTTGTTGTTTTAGGAAATCTCTACACTCAACATGGGGCTCAAACTCAGGACCTTGAGATCAAGAGTCACACGCTCTCCCGATGGAGCCAACCTGGCACCCCGTGTCCTTTTTTCCTGATTCCTGAGGTATGTTGTGCTCCTGCAAAATACACATTCCAGTGTTCTTTTAATTCAGAAGCGTATTTCTTGATTTAGATCTTTGTGTTGTTTTATTTTTCTTTCATTGTTTTAGTTATCTTAAGGACTCTACTCTTCATATAGTGCTTTTTCATTGCCTCATTTATGTCAGCCATTTCCTCTATAGTAATTTCAATTTTTATTACATTTGATTTCCTTTTGTTCACTTTTCTCTCATGTACATATTTTCCTACATTCTTGCTCCCCACACCTCCTGCCGTTTGTGCAGCCCATCTCCTCTGGGATCATTCCCTATCTGTCTTCATTTTCCTAATTCTTTGGTTTGTCCATTTGCTTCCTGCTGCCTACTGTTTCACCTTTTTGTGTTTTCTCCTCACCTCTGCTCAGAGATGTTAAGTGTCTAACTTGCAGGTCGAGGGGATTAATGTACCCTTGAGTCGTGGATTTTTTTTTCACTGATTCTGTTTTGGTGGACAGGGGAGATTTGATTAAAAATTATATCCGTGGAAACACTAGTTTTTCCTCTGCAGACCATGTGCATGTTACATGTGTTGATGAACTGCAGAATAGAAACCCCAGGTACCTGTGGAGCTGGGCGTTGCGGGAGGAGGCTCAGTCTCCCCACAGATACCTGGGAAGACACACAGAGAGAATTCAAAATGGCACAGCAAATTCGTCAGCCTTTCTCATCAACACACAAAGACGCCATTTGTTGCTGACTGCCTCCGTTAATTTGGTATGACTGGGTCCTTAATGATCTCACTCTGTTCCAAGTGACTGATTAGTTTTCTTAGAAAACTCTCTGACCTTGTTAAATGTGAAGTTTTTAAAAAGGTGCAAAAGAGTCTATGGTTTAGGCAAAGACGGTTCTCTAATCCTCCCAAACCAGGAGACAGACTCTGGATTGGATTCAGAGAACTCTGGGGCATGTGTAAAAATGAACTCTTATTGAATCTGATATATAAAAATTGATTTTTTTCCAGACATTTGTGTTGAGGAAAGGCTGAGAAGAAAAGGCAAGCTGCGTTTAAGTATTGAATTGTTTATATAGGTACAGGAGGTTCTTTTTTTTTTTTTTAGAGATTTTATTTTTATTTATTTACTTGAGAGCGAGCGAGCAAGTGAGAGAGAGAACAGGGGGAGGAGCAGAGGGGGAGGAAGAGAGAGGGGAAAGAATCTCAAGCAGACACCGTGCTAAGCACAGAGCCCTATGTGGGGGCTCGACATGGGGCTCGATCTCAGGACCCTGAGATCACGACCCTGAGATCATTACCTGAGCCAAAACCAAGAGTTGGTCACTTAACCAAATGAGCCACCCAGGCACCCCTTGTACATGAGGCTCTTTCTAAGAAGGATAAAGATGTAGCTGCATAAAAACCTAGAAGCAGTTTTGTAAACTTGTTATTTAAAATTTTGTAGATTATTCTATAACTTTTATCTTTGATGGCCTAATATAAATCCCTATACTTATTTACTTAGGTGAAACGTCAGTAGTTATTTTTACACATTCAGAAAAAAAATCCTCCAAATTTTCTTCACTTCAATAACTCTGAGTGAAAACATGCATAAAAAGTAGTCCCATATATCTGTAATAGAATCCTTGGTTTGACAGTTTGATAATTATGGAATCTGGCATATTGTTGTCTAAGAATTAAAAAGTATAACATAATAGCTAACAGTTAACACAATAGATAACATGTTATCTAGCATCAGAATATTATCTTGTCCACTGCCCAATGCTGGTTTAACACAAGCAAAATCTGAGGCAAAGTTTAAAAAAATTAAAACGA
This sequence comes from Callorhinus ursinus, assembly GCF_003265705.2. NCBI lineage: Eukaryota > Metazoa > Chordata > Mammalia > Carnivora > Otariidae > Callorhinus > Callorhinus ursinus. Next base: position 1,096,264 of record NW_027397094.1, on the reverse strand, counting down.
TACAAGTGTTTACCTTCTTAGAGTTACAAATTTTCTTCAAGTGTACTGAGATTTGTATATTTCACAGGTCACCATTTACTAGTAATATTCTCCTAGCATGGGTTAACAAGAGTGACAGAACATGAAGTAGGACAGAAGGTGATCTTTGGAAGCAGGCTGACAAGTTCTGTCATTAATTGGTGGCGTGACCTTGAGCAAGTAGGCTGATCTCTCCGAGCGTCAGATTGGGATGATTACAGCTCTGAGCATGAGGGTCTGATGCAGTAGGTGGAGCAGGTAAGTGTTCAAATATGGTGTCAGACTCCATTCCAGGCGTAACTCAATGCAAGCAACCATACCATAGCTCCCGGCTCTCTCTCAGAAGTTAGCATCTCTTTTTCTATACTGCTTTGGGACTTTTCAAGATAGGCATTCTTGGATAACTTTTAAAAAATGTTAGATTGAGACACTTGAATGCACTCCCAAGATGAACCACGGAGAGGTCATTATCCCAAATTTGTGACTTTTGTAGCAATGAATTGTAGCAATAGAGTAGTTAGGAGTTATGCTATCTGGATTCCAATTTTACCACAAATACTTATGACCTATGAGACCTCAGGCACGTTTCTCAACTAATATGTGCCTCAGATTTTCTATAAATTGAGGGTAATTAATGATAGATAGGGTTGTTGTGGACTAAATGAATTCAAGCAAGTTGAAATGTTCAGCCCTATATTTCACATACTGATAGAAATCCATATTATTGTTATTTATGGGTAGTTTCCCAGGCTAGAATCATTTTATCAGTTCAGATCCCATATACCCTGATGGGTCTTTTGAGAAGATGCAACGTCTATTTTCACTTTCATTTCTAATTCGAATGCAGGCTTGCTCAGTAGAATTGGCACTCAGCAGATCAATTTAATTTCTGCATAATGACTCTTTTTGTGATTATAACTAGATCATTAGATTTCCATCAACATTTTCTTCTTTCCATCCTTTTAGCCTTAAAATGCCATGATAGGTAGGCCACACTTAAGTTATGCACAGTTTGATTTGATCTCCTGGAAAAAGCCCACCTCGTGGAAACGAGCATCGTATTTATAAATGTGACAATGAATTGGCAGCCAAGGTCTTCAAACTGCTCGCGAGCAGCAGTTTCCCCACTGGGGTTCAGATTAGCTTCAAATCTAGCCCCAAAGCCACATTTCTCAGTGCAACCATAACCTCAAATCCTGCTTGCCTCCTCAAAGTTTACTTGAGCATTTTTCCCACTGAACCCTCTATTTCCATAGGAATCCATTTCTAACACATGAGGTTTTAAGGCTTGTTCACTCTTAATTGGTACTCTTCTCTGTTTCCTATTTTATGATTTTATTTTCTATTAATATTTTATTGCCTTTTCCCCTTCTGATTTTGTCAGAATTCACTGCACTCTAGCAGCCCATCTCTGCAAGCTGCTGAAGAGCTGATTATTTGGAAAGATGAGTTCTTAAGCTTCCCTTTCGCAATCTGAGTAGCTACACAGAAATGCAATGCATACATACATACATAATAAAGGTAACACATTTCTGAAGATATAACTGAAAATCTAGATGTGTGTTTTCCCTTTGTTGAGTGGAAAGGAAAATCACTATTTGTACCTATTCTCTCAACTAATTCAAACCTACGTTAGTGTTTGGGCTTTTGGAGAGAGC
>NW_027397094.1:1088747-1089588 GCF_003265705.2 Callorhinus ursinus | reverse complement strand
GGAGAGATAAAAAGCTTCCAGAACAAACAAAAACTAAAGGAATTTGCGAACACGAAACCAGCCCTCCAAGAAATATTGAGAGGGGTCCTCTAAGCAAAGAGAGAGACAAAAAGCAGCACAGATCAGAAAGGAACACAGACAATATACAGTCACAGTCACCTTACAGGCAATACAATGGTATTAAATTCGTATCTTTCGATAGTTACCCTGAATGTAAGCTGTTGCAACCACTCTGGAAAACATATGGAGGTTCCTCAAACAGTTGAAAATAGAGCTACCATATGATCCAGCAATTGCACTACTGGGTATTTACCACAAAGATACAAATGTAGGGATCCGAAGGGGTATGTGCACCCCAATGTTTATAGCAGCAATGTCCACAATAGCCAAACGGTGGAAAGAGCCAAGATGTCCACCGACAGATGAATGGATACACAATGGAATATTATGCAGCCATCAAAAGGAATGAGATCTTACCATTTGCAACGACGTGGATGGAACAGGAGGGTGTTATACTGAGTGAAATAAGTCAATCAGAGAAAGACATGTATCATATGACCTCACTGATATGAGGAATTCTTAATCTCAAGAAACAAACTGAGGGTTGCTGGAGTGGTGGGGGTTGGGAGGGATGGGGTGGCTGGGTGATAGACACTGGGGAGGGTATGTGCTATTGTGAGCACTGTGAATTGTGCAAGACTGTTGAATCACAGTTCTGTACTTCTGAAACAAATAATGCAACATATGTTAAGAAAAAAAAGAAGAAGAAGATAGCAGGAGGGGAAGAATGAAGGGGAGTAAATCGGAGGGGGAGACGAACCATGAGAGACAATGGACTCTG
>NW_027397094.1:1025384-1088647 GCF_003265705.2 Callorhinus ursinus | reverse complement strand
GGGGGGATGGTTTAGCCTGGTGATGGGTATTAAGGAGGGCACATTCTGCATAGAGCACTGGGTGTTATGCACAAACAATGAATCATGGAACACTACATCAAAAACAAATGATGTAATGTATGGTGATTAACATAACAATAAAAAATTAAAATACAAAACAATATGATCCCAGCCTATCATTTCTGTCTATAACAGAATACAGTGTATATATCCTTACAGTTATGCGTATATTCCCAGGACCAGGACATCTTGCCCTTTCTTGCCTTCAGCCATGTTCCTCCGCCTGGTGCATCCTTCCCCCATCCCATGTTGACCTGTGCAATCCTACGGCCTCTGGGAGCTCAATACCAGTGTTCTTCAAGAGGCCTGTCCCAACCCTACAAACAAGAGGTGAGTCTCTCTTTATATTTCAGGCTATAAATGTGATGTGAGCACACGAAGTGACCTGTCACTGCTTTATTGGGCATTTATTTTCTAATTCTGATCATCAAGCCCAAATGTAGGCACCTCTCTGCACTTCTTAAATTAGGTCAGTTGGTTTGCTTGAAAAGAGAGGTGAGCAGCAGGTAGATGGCTTCACAGACTCTGCCCATTTTGTTAAACTCACAACGTCCCGTTTCTGTCTGAACAACCACACTTCCTATCCCTAGCAGGAGGAAATGGGAATCACTGCTAGATTATGAAGAGAGCAACTCCAGGGAAGCCTTCAGGGGCCTATTATCAATGACGCTCTGTGTCTTAGTCAGAAAGTATTTTTCAAGAAGCAAATCAACCATGGCTAAAAATACATATGATATCTATCACTATGTTTGCAGCTTTAAAAAAAATCACATGAAAAGAGAGCTACTACTATATCTTCAAAACTGTTAGACATCGTTGAAACTTAAAGGCATCAGTATTTTTGTCTAGTGAAAATTTTTCGTCAAGAATGGGCAGCTGACTTCTGAAGAAAAATTCTTTGAGCTGTGTTAACATCACTGAAGCATCAGATACTAAGTAAAAAAGTAAATTAATCCAGGCATTTTATATACAGCTTACATACTAACACCTTTGGCTAGGTTTCTGATGAATACATTTTCCGAAGAATTTTCCCTTAGCGTTACATTTATGTGTATTTTAATTTGTAGCCATTCATACCTCTATACTATTGCAGGTCTTTTCAGGGAACTACTTTAGATGTTCTATGTGCTAAGTGGGTATGAGCAACATTTCTCAATTTATTGTTGTTATAACTGCATAGGCAGCCACAAAAATAATGTTCGAGATGATGTTGCTCTGCCGTCAACTTCTAAGATGAATATTTTAGACCCACTCAAAAATGAAAATGCATGTACGTAAACCATTTTGCATATATTTCAGGTGATTCATCTGATTCAAGAAGCTCATGGGGCTCCCAACTATGACAGTTTTGAAATAAATAGTCACAGGTTTCTTGATATCCTTCCTTTCAGAGATAGGGGTCCAAAACTGCCTCCTTGATGCTGAGTGGGCTGAGATTTGCTTGTGACCAACAGAACGTTCAGGGGTGACAATGCATGGTTGGGTCACAAAACTTGATACACCAAGAAGAAGTTAAATACCATTTGATTTCACTTATATGCATAAACAGACACAAACAAAAACAGAAACAGACTCATAGATACAGAGGGATAGACTGGTGGTTGCCAGAGGGGAAGGGCCTGGGGGGCTGGGTGAAATAGGTAATGGGATTAAAAGGTACAACTCTTCCAGTTATAAAATGAATAAGTCATGGGGATGCAAAGTAGAGCATGGGGAATATAGTCAATGATATTGTAAGAACTTTGTATGCTGACAGAAAGTAACTACAGTTACCATGGCGAGCATTTCCTATTTATATAATTGTTGAGTCCCTATTTTGTACACCTGAAACAAATATATTGTAAGTTAGCTATACTTCAGTTACAAAAGAAAGTATCAATACATCTTCCCCCTTGTTTGCCTGAGACTCTGAACTGCTGTGTAAGAGGTCTGTCTAACCCAAGGTCGTCATACGGTATGAAGGCCAATCCACACGGAGAGGCCACGTGTCGTAGGATCTGTGTTTGGAGCCCCAGTCTTTGGGCTCTTACAGTCCTGATGCCAGATGTAAGAACAAAACATGACCTTATAGGACTTCAGTCTTGAATACTAAGTCACCTCCAGGCTCTGAAACTTCCGGAGCAGAGGAATGAATCTCGGGCAGAAACAAGGTGCTTCCTCTCTGCCCTTTCTAAATTTTGAATCCACAGAACCTATGATCAAATGCCTTTTCTCTCCTTTATACAACTAAATTTGGGTGTACTTACTACGCAAAAAAGCTATTCAGAATGGCAACCCAGGTTAAAAAGCTTAAGTCTGTAGAGAACAGAAATCCAGAAGCAATGAGTTTGACTGAACTCAGTCATAAGGGACTGAGAATATGGGCATTTTGATATTCTGTCTATTCCTGGAAATGCAGATTGATGAAAACGGGACTGAAATTAGCAAATCCAATCCACTAAGTTAGCCTTTGCTAAGTAACAGCCCTCAACTGTAATCTTTTTAAAGATAAGATTTCAAAAGAAAAAGACATGATGTAATAATTAAAAGCAACAGAGTTGGTTAAATTAATCTTCAGAGGGCACAGTCCCAAATTAGGCATATTGCCACTGTATTTCTCCTGTACTGCTCAGGATTCATTAGGCTTAGGTGTGAAAACAAATTAGCCATAAGTCTTTGTGGCTTCCCATAAAAAGGTTTATGTCTTGTTCATGCTAGATCTGGAGTTCATGGCTGGTGGTTTGAGGAGTGTGAAATTGCGTCATCTTGTCACTCCATAGCCAGGCTGAATGGATTCTTCCATCTGATAGTAGCCCCATCCTTAGGGACACAAATCTCCACATTTCAGTGAGAAATTTAAAGAAAGAACTTAAGAATCATATGAGATGCTTGAAGGGCTGAGTTTGAAAAAAGGGGATTTCTGCCCGGTCTTTTGCAAAATCCAGATACAATCTCAAACTTAACTACAAAGCAAGCTGGAAATAACAGCCTGTGTTCTCAGAAAAAGAAAAATGTAATGGAACTACAATGCCTTGTGAAACCTTGTTGAGAGCTAAATTCTAACAATTTTAGTTACTTTATTATTTTTTTGTATTACTTATATCCTCCTTTGAGTATCTGATACATCTAACTTTAACCACAATATTTGTTTTTAGGCCTTTCATGATATGAATGCCCTATTATGTTGAGGATTAGTGACAACCTAATGTAGAGAAAAAAACAGAATTTATTGGAAATTATAGAAACTACTTTTGAAAATACTGAAGTGACACACTTTAGCTCAAATTCAAAAAATATTAGTCCATTTTGTATTTCTTTTTCGACCAAGGAAGGATATAAAGGAAAAAAATGAAGAGTAATTTATTGTATCAAAAATGTGACAGATTTGGCAAACGTTAAGTGAAACAATTAGCACAAAAGCAGCTTATTGTCCACTATAATACATAAATTCTGTGCTCTAAGACAGTATGACTCATAATGTTTTAATGTCTTCTTATTTGCAGTATGGGAAGTGAAAATGCAAATTTATCTTCTGGTTCCAAGTGCATTTAATTATTTTTAGTAGTGTTATTTCCCCAGTGAATCCAAGTAATTATTGATTGGTCTGTTTGAAATGACTGAGCAAGCAAACACTCGGGGTGATTCTGCATGTATGTGATCATCCCTTCGTCAAAATTATTAACGTCTGCCTTCCCTACAGAAATATCCTTGGCAAAGGGGGGTACTGTTTCTTCTTAGAACTGTTTTCTTAACAAGAGTGTAATATCACCTGGAATTTTAAGATTTTATTTATTTATCTGACAGAGAGAGAGAGCATGCACAAGCAGGGGGAGTGGCAGAAACAGGCTCCCCACTGAGCAGGGAGCCCAACGAGGGACTCGATCCCAGGACCCTGAGATCATGACCTGAGCCAAAGGCAGATGCTTAACTGACTGAGCCACCCAGGCACCCCACGTGGAATTTATATGATATCAAAACACATGACTGAAAACAGAAATTAGTCACTCAGCCACTACAAAATCAGCTTTTCCTAATCGTAGCCCCTATTGAAATAATTGTCATTCAGATAACAACGTAATCTGGGCAAAATGTTCAGGAAGCAACAATTCCAGGGAGAGACAAAGCAGACAGCAGCTGGGGGGCGGGGGTGAGCCTGAAGGAGGGGGATTTCACCTGTCTGTCTTGTGGTTTTAACTCTTAGACTGAAGACACTCCCCAGGCAAGGGGTGGGAATGGATGGGGGAGAGGAGCTACCCTCAAAAGAAACAGCTCTAAGAATCACAGGACGCAGGGGCGCTGCTTGGGTCTTTGGAAACTAATGAAAGAACTAAGATTTGTGGTTATGCGACTTTTTGCCTAAAGAAATATCCCAGGCTGGGTTAGGTGGTTGGGTGTGAGGTTCGGGGGGGGAGGGGTGGGGAGCAGCTCTACCAGCTACATATAACAATCAATAGGTAGAAGGGATGATTGTTATTATTAATTTTATGTTATGGGCTCTATTTGTCCATTACAAAGTATCAACCAGGCACTTACTGAAGAGAGAAAAGATGTGCACATAAGTATTTATAACACAACAGGGTTGAACGGAATGCCCATTTTTATTTTTAAAAACTTGATTACAACACAAAACAGAGATCCAGAAAATCACAAAACACAAATGGACAGCTCAGTGAGTACTCCATCATGTGAATGCTCTTGCATCTCTTCCCCCTAAGGACCCAGCCCCACCAAGCACCACTGAGCCCCCTCTCATGGCTGCTTCTCTTCCCTCCTCCCCAAATAACCACTGCCTGTTATGGCCACTGTGGCCTCATGTTTTTTTCAAAGTTTATTTTTATGTCTTTTAAAATATCTCTTTTATTTGACACATTCCCTTTTCAACCATTTTTCCTCCTTCAATTTGCTCGGTTGAAGAATCCAGAGCATTTGACCTATAGAATTTGACAGAGAAACAGCCTCTGTATCCTCTACAAATTGGAAGCTGGACCCAGAGGTTTGGTCAGACTCATATTTGATCCCTTTTGCCAAACTGTTGAGTTCGTTTATCAGGAGGCCTGAAATGTCTGGTTGTCCTTTTTTGTGCTTAGCTGCTGTTGAAGTGCAATGCCTAGATCCATCATTCCATTTGAGGTTGCTAAGTGGTGATATTCTAACTCTTGTTCACTTATTAGTAAATGTAAAGAGAAAATTCTACTAATCTATTATTTGATCACCCAGCAGTAGTGAGCTCATGTAGGAAAGAGAAAATAAATGCTTGATTCTTCCACTTTATTCATCAGTTTTCACGAGAAATAATTGGTTCTTAATATTATTTCAAATTAGTTTTTAAAAATGTTATTATGAATTAATGCCTTTAAACCTAGTGGATGGGCTTCAATAAATTTTAATTATTATCCTTTTTGAAGATTAAGTTGTTCCAAATTTGCCAGTGGGTTCTTCAAGGAAGAAATTCTTTATTGCGAATTGACCCATGGATCACATACAGAGGAGTAAAATTGGTATTGGAATTTCTTTTTGAAAAAGAAACGAGTTTCATATTAATCACTGAAACACCCTGTTAACTGTTTCTACTGTGTGTGATGTGTGTACGTCTGTGTGCACACGTGCATTTTGCGTGTCTGTGTCTGCACATACATATGTGTGCCCATGTTTGTGTGATAGAGAAACTCTGGGCACTCTTCCCAGAATTATTCAACACGTGACCTTGGAGTGGCTTTATTACAATTCCTTCCCTTGGGTGCTTTAAAAATTCATTTAATTTTCTTCTGACCTAAACCATCACACTAAAGGAGAGTGATAATTTAATTTTTTCCCTTACCTAACCAGCTATGTCAGCTATGTGATCTAAAAACAATTATTTGACATGCCAGCAGTTTGTATGTAGTTAGTAGTGATTTTCTGTGTTACTGTTGTCAAGCACATGATGTGCTCATTCTATATATACTTTCAATTTTTGTAAAAAAACCTTAAAATGGGGGCGCCTGGGTGGCTCAGTCGTTAAGCGTCTGCCTTCGGCTCAGGTCATGATCTCAGGGTCCTGGGATCGAGCCCCGCATCAGGCTCCCTGCTCCGTGGGGGGCCTGCTTCTCCCTCTCCCACTCCCCCTGCCTGGGTTCTCTCTCTCTCGCTGTGTCTCACTCTGTCAAATAAATAAATAAAATCTTAAAAAAAAAAACAACCTTAAAATGTTTTGTTTAGTTCTAGTTTGTTCTGTTTTACGTTGTTTTTCTTCTTCAGGGACTCCCATTATCCATATGTTGGATATATTTTTCCAAACTTTATTATTATCAATTTCTCTCAAATCATTTTTCTAAAATCTTTTCCTTGATTTCATTTTAATTTTGGTCCCTCTTGTCTCCTATTTTTCTGAAGGCATTATGAGCCATGCTTATGTTTTCTATTAGTTGTGATGTGTCTTTGATTTGTTTTGAAATAAGAATTGCAGTTTGGATGTGTTCCCTGGGTATGTCTCTTTGGTATGCTTCTCTATTCTGTCTTCTTTTTTTTCTTGTAATAATCTGATATTGTATGTAATTTTCATGTTGCCATTTTCATTTGCAATTCATTTTTCTGAACGTTTAGAAAACGTTTGATTGGAGTAACTGTCCTACAGAGTACAGAGCTCCTTCTCTGCTTTCTTGTAATGTAAAAAGACACGGTCTCAGCTTGGAGACTCTGTGATTGCTCTGTCCCTGCTTTTTCTGAGCTTCTGTTTCCATCATCACCTTCCCACTCATGCGATCTGTTTCCATCCCCCAACGTCTCCTCAGTCTCTCAGACCCCTGGCCCCGGACTGGGAAAGAGCCAGGTGGGGCTGTGTACCTCCTTGGGGTTGCTCGCAGTTGGAGGAGCAGCACTCCCACCTCCCTGTTCTGGCCGGCAGAACCTTCTAGAGCTGGCCTGAAGGAAGTCTGAGGGTTCTCAGCACCTCAGGATCTCCAGATGCCCTCTTGTTTCCACAGACTTCTTTCCAGCATATGCAGATACCGTGTTACCTCTGTAGCCATTTGTGTTTGTATTGTGGAGCTTGTGGCCTATTCCATTGTAACTATCTTCCATTTGCTTTATTTCTGATGCCCGGATGTCTCTGTCTCGTCCTGGTATTCAGCGAGATGTAAAACCACTCTGTCACCATCTTCTCTTTAGTAAGTGTATTACTCATAATTAGCAAATGCCTGGCATAGTGCTTGGCTTATAGAGACTTAATGAAATATTCATTAAATCCACAATTTAATTGATATATGAGTTATTTCATATACAAATAGATGTTTAAGTATTCGGTGTCAGTACAACTTTACCCTTTACCGTACCTAAATAGATGGTGATTCTCACCTTCCTCTCAGATTGATGTATCTAGGATGACTATGCAATTTGTCCTCCAAACCAAGCATATTTTGATATGAAAGGAAATATTTTTTATAATCATGCTGGAGTAACAGATGGAAATTAAAAAATAGGGGTCCATGGTCCCCATTTATACATTATACTATTTATAATGGTCCCCTATTTGCACATAAATAAATTTTTTGTGCTCTACCTGTTCAAAGAAGGTGATATAGCTTTCCAAATGCACAAAACTCACCTTCCCACATTTGCTGCTTTGAAAGTTTTTTGTCTAAAAACTGTAACAAAATTGTTCAAAATATGCACATTAAATTCAGAAGCACAGGCAATAGTGAATTTCCAAGTGTGATCATAAGATATATTAATAGGAACAAATGATATTAAATTTTAAGATTGAATTTTAATTTCAAATTCTGAAACATTGAAGAGTAAATGTTGAAAGAAACACTATCAGAAAGAAATATATCAGCCTGAAAAACAGTAAGAAATGGCTCATATGAATAGTGTCTATTGACCTGTTGCGGAGATACACTTAGGTGATGCGGAGTTAAGACAAGACGGGTGAAGATTCACTATATACTTACAGTTCTGCCAAAGAACTAATTGTGTTCCACTGTCTATTTTATCGACAAGGAAATGCCTAGCAGAGGTGTAGTACAAATGTCTGTTACTCAATTCATTAGTATAAATGTTTTAGAAGTCGTTGGCTATGCAAAAATATACAGCATCAAAAATCAATATGGCGTCGGGAGTGCCTGTCACCTGATAGGAACATTTATGTTCTTCTAAACATGTTTCTATACTTTTTAACTCAGAAAAGTTACTCTTATATGTTTAGATTTTAGCTCTGAGGAAATATTTAATACTTGGTAACAATACATTTTAATGATTAGTTTTTAGCAAATATAATTTAAATTTGCCTGAATATTTTAATGGTAAAAATCCTACCTTTATTAAGTCCTAGGATCCTGAGTGTTAATTTGTAGCAAAAAACTTATAATTTACATGGAATGGAAAATTCCCTCTAGAATTTATAATATAAACTACTGCCTCCACATTTAGATTTTCTTGGAGTTAAAATCTAGACAACAATTAAAATAGTAGGATGCTCCTCATTTTTATCTTAATCGCCTAGATACTATTCCATAATATATTTTTACTTTTTATCTAAGACTACGTAGGTATTCTTCCAGAGTATATTTTTTGGATAATAGGCCATAATATTTTTCTTAAAGGGAAAAGAGAAGAACATGCCCTACTGGCATAATTATAACAAAATCTCCATGATAACAATTAGAAAAAATATATAGGGATTTCAGGACCCTGAAACTTTTCTTCTTTGTTTTTTCTTTTGGTAAATATAGTTACACTTGATCTGATTCTCTTCCTCAAGCGACGCTGCTGCACAGTTTGCTGCTATCCCTTAGCTCTGCCCTTTCATGTATCACCAGACCAAAACTCAGGACTTTGCTTTCGATGCATTCTACTGACATAGTCAAATGCTCCCCCAATGCACTCCTGTGTGTCATGAAAGCTGTGGAGCTCGGCCAGGACACGCTGCCTTTGTAAGCCACCCACATGCTGGCACATTGCTGCTCTCATGCCCACAAACAGCTAATGACTGTTTGGAGATGCCCTTCATGAGAGCGCATGGCTTGATTTCTGACCATGTGTGTGAGTCACTCATGTAATATCGGTTGGGGGTATCTACTAGGGAACGTCTAACGGAAACAACATGTGAGAACTCACTAATGATTCTCCCAAAAACCTTTCAAGGAATACTCAGCATCAGTGGGACTGAGCACCTTAAAATGGATTTCTTAATATTGCCTCTACAGACAGAGGTCCGTTGTTCACCATGTGGTCAAATGCTGTAAGGACTTTATTTGATCTCATGATTTCAGGAAGTGACTTGGATAAGAAAGTGGGTTAGGGAGATGGTCTTGGGGAACAGCAGCCATGTAAGTTCCTAGTTACCCACGGCCACTCTCAGAATGTAAACTCTCCACAGGTCAAAAGCAAAGCAGTTTCTTTGAACCAAATGTTTAGAATCTTAACTTAAAAGCCATATTTATATATCTTTTTATTTGATGAAAGAAAAATACTCTTCTATTCAAGTAGCATTTTTACTAGAAAATCTTTGAAATCAAAAGGTGTTAAATTAAAATCATAAGGAAACTGTACTATGTAGGAAGATTATTGTGGTATTAGCCTGCAAGAGCAATCCCAAACAATCACAATTAAGAAGTACTAAATTTAGAGGTGCCCTTTTAAGCTCAATGTGTCTGAGAAAGAGTTCTGTTTAAGCCATGTAGACCTACCGGAGATAAAAAAAAAGGTCCCCAAATGTTTTAATCCTATAAAGAAGGTAAATCTTCATTATTAAAATTATTTGCTCCTCTTCAGTTCAATGATGACATAGACTTCAGAAATGTACACTTAATTATCTTTTGAAATATCTCAGCTACATTTCCCTACAATAATAGCTTTATTAAATTTGCCTAAAACTGGAGACTGAATTCTGAAAACTTAAGGCGCATGTGAAATAAGTTATTTGCCTAACACTATTATCTACTATCTTCTGCTTTTGTTTTCCTCTAGAGATAAGTATAAAATGATATTTGATAGCCTATTATGTGCTTACTCATTAAAAAAGCATTAAAAACAGAAAGTGGAAAACCAGGAAGAAGTCCCTGATCCCCCATCCCTGGCGTTCCTACCACATTATAGGCTCCTCAGAACTCAGCAATTCTCAAAAGGTTGCACCTGTTTCTGTTTTTATGTTTGCCTAAAAAACCCAACAACAAAACTCTGAAATTGAAATCCATTCTAAGGTCTACTTGAGCTTGGCTCTCTTTCTAATAGAGCAGTCTTAAATATGGGGAAACTTTTTCAATATGCTGTTTTCCTATTGATAGCCATACTTAGAAAATATGCTGTGGAGGATAAAAAGTAGAGATTCGGTGCTATTATCTGCTCTTCACTGCCTTCGGTGAACATTTGTCTCCTTAAGTGCATCCCATTAAACGACATTTCAACACAGTTATTCACAATAAAATGTGCTGATGTCCATTCAGCATCAAAACCAAATCCACATCCTTAAAATTAACCTAATGAACCTGCTACCTGTCCATCTGCTGGCAAAAGTAAAGGGAACTGACCACAGTTGAAAAACTCAGACATACAGAAGGTCTTGCTGCTGCCCTTCCTTTACCACTCTTTCTACACCAGCATGCATTAATTAATTTAGTTCAATTAGATCAAATATTTGATGTGTGCATTATAGCCACTACACAGTGTGTTAGGCACCGGAGGGGATTCAAAGATGATTGGGTCTCATGACCTCACCTCATCAATTTATGAGGATGAGAGAAAAACAGAAATATCAGAATATTAGCATAAGAAAATCACCATACAAGAAGTTTATAGAGCACTCAATCAGGATTCAGAAAGAGAGAAGCCAACTATTGTAAGAATGAGACAATTCTTGTGGAGGAGACAGAATTTGGATGCACCTTGAACCACAGGGAGAGTTCCAATCCCTGACAAGGAAGGGATAGGGAAGTTTAGCCAGAAAAAAAGGTAGTAAGCAAAATCCTGTGGTTTGGATGGTTTGCTGAGGATGATTGTGCCACCCTCAGGTAAGAGTCATGGGAAACGGGACCAGGGAGGAGTATGGGGTGACAGGGGGTGGTGTCAAGGACCTTTATCAGCATGCTGGAAAACAAGAATAAAAAATCCCATCTCGGAAAAATAAGGGAGCCTCTTCAAGTTCTGTTTGTAGGGGAGCTGATAGTGGCCGCCAGCCCCCACAAGGCCCTGGAGTGATCCTATCTCACCAGTATCCGAACATTTTTGTGGCACCCTTCTGTACCATCCCACTTTGTCTGTGTGACCAAGAGAATATGGCAGATGGATGCAGACCACGTCCAAGGGTAGGTGGTAAAAAATACTCCATCTTGTTCTATCTGTACCTCTGTTTCCCTTTCTTGTCACTCATTCTTGGGAGAAGCCAGGCCATGAGCAGCCCTCTAGCGGCACACACGGTGAAGTGCTGAAACCTCCCGCCAGTAACTACAGGAGTGGTTTGGAAGCAGGTCTTCTGATACGACAGCTCCACCCAGAAGCATGACTGCAACCACAGGAAGACCCTGAGCAGAACCCTGCAGCAAACTTCCTGACAGCTCCCTGACCCTCAGAAACTGTGTGAATAGTAAGTCTGTTGTGTTTAAGTAGCAAGTTTGGGGACTATTTGTGTACAGCAATAGATAACTCCTACAATTACAGATGGACTTTGTGACATAGTCTTATTCACATGGCAGTAAAATTCTGGGTATATTAGAAAAGAAAGATATGAGATGAAAAGAATTTAGTGACTTACTATATACCGAACCCCTTGCCATGTGCTTTTTATGCATTTCCTCATTAAATGACCCAGGTATTCCTTGAAGAGTGGTACCATTCATATTCTTATTTTATAGGAACTGAAACCATCAAACAGCTTGTTCCAGATCACAGAGCTAGTAAGTGATGAACCAAAATTCAAACCCTTATTTGTTTATATAAGTAAATGTTGGCTGAATGACTGTATAAGCACACAAGTACGCATTTCATGTGTTATTATAAAGTCCTACTAATATGTTTCCCTTGCCTTTAGGAAAATTTAGAAAGATTCTGAATTAATCCTATGAACATTTTTTTTGTAGTTCCCCAATAAATGGAATCAAAGAAAGATTTTCATGAAAATTCATGGTTTGGCATACTTCACTGGCTCAGATGTAGTTAAAGATTTCACAGTACAAATCTTTGCAAAAACTGTCTTTAAACTACCATCTCTGGCCTTTTATGCATGAGTAATTTCTGGGAAGTGCTTGCTTATGACCTCTTTTGAGGTTTCAAGTGATAAAAAAAAAAAAATAGAAAAAGCACTCCGGGAGAAAGTTTGAACTCCTGGAAAAGGATTCACTTTGACACAGTTAAAAAAAAGTTTTCCTGTGAGATCCAACCAAGGCGGGGATACACACTCAAATGGAGGAAAAGGGGGGAAAAGTGGGAGAAGCAGCAAGCGAGTTAACAGCAACATTTACAGAATTCAATTTAACAAAGAAACATGCAGCTAAAAATACCAAGATCAACATTAATACCTAGTGTAAAAGCCCAACAGATTGTCTTAAAGACGTATTTGGAGAGGAAATGTAGCACAGATGCTACAAGTAGCCTTCTGCTTGGGTTTCTATAACCCTACCCTTTATGGAACATGTGACCTTGGGAAGTTAGTTGCACTGTGTGCCTCATCTTGAAAAGGGGATAATAATTGCGCTTAACTCATAGAGTCGTTGTGAAAATGAAATCCGGTAAAATACACATGGTGTTCTCAAGAGTGACTAGCATGGATTAACTGTTATGTTATCTATCCTGGTGGGTACAAGGAGCTGGGCGGTGACATGTTTTGGGCAACCCTATTGGTTCTTAGCTCTGGTAATACATGTAACCAATACATGTTTGTGAAGCTTGATAATACTTGCAGGTACATTCTGGTCACATACCTGTAACCAAAGCTTGAAAGAGTTACAATTTTTTTAAGTGTCAAAGATTTTATGTAATTCATTAATTAGTGTAGGAACCAATGATTTATCACCAGACTGAAGGGAACATCAAATTACCACACATAGGGAGTCAAATAAGGAATTCCAAAATGAATTATTAATTGATCAAAAGTGGGTCAATACCCACAGGGCAATAATCAATTACACTCCTCTTCACACAATTTATATTTCTCTGGACAAGAATAATTTGTGTTACTCATAGTTTCCTATGATTTACACAGTCATAAAATAACTCCAAGACAATGAAACATCTGTGCTTTGATAAGTATCAGACACTGGTGGAAGAAACTGAAAATAAATGGAAAGAGATGCCAGTATGATTTTCCCTTTGATCTGTTCTAAGCAGAGTTCTCCCACTCTCCTACAGTTTTCCATCAGCAATTGTCTGCATATTTTTGCTAATATCCATTAGTAAATCCATTCATGACGTGAAAATAAATGTTTATCTTTTAAAAATATCATAGATCATTGGACTGGAATGTCTATATTAATTAATATAAACAGTATTTTGTTCATAGCTAAAGCAAACTATACAGTGATGCTCAAAGATTTTTATTAGGAAACACTTTTTGAAGAACTGTCCACTGTAAAGGAACATAAAAAACCCAATGATACTCCAGTGCATAACTAGAAATGCAAGAGTGTATATGTGGAAGGTTAAGCAACCTTTGAAAACCAATGAGGAGAAACTTCCTGAAATGGAGCTGTTTAGCAAGAAGAATACAATTAGCTAGCTTTTACCAAACAGACACTACATGCCAAGTATTGTGTTAAGAGCTTTATTGTCTCTTTCTGACTGTACAAAAACCTACAGGGTAGGTATTCATTTTCTTTTTCTTCTACGTATGAACGAATTGAAGGATAGAGAGAGTAATGGCTAAGTTCTGCTGTAGTTACTACTTGAACACAATTGATACAAAGGCCACTGAAAAAATGCACAACTCTGCCTCTAAGAGCTCGGACTATGGCACTAGGCTCATGGAGGTGAGGTGTGGGGAGACCATCGAAGAGTAAGTGGGACTCTGAAAGACCAGTGTGTAGGAATGATAGAAAGAAAGCAATTTTGGGATCTGGCTGACCATTCCTAAGGCTGCTGAATGATGAAAGAAGGAAAAGATGTAGTGTTCAATGATTCATTAGTTGCATATAACACCCAGTGCTCATCACAATATGTGCCCCCCTGAAATACATTAAAAACTAATGATGTGGGGAGGAGCAAGATGGTGGAGGAGCAGGAAACCTAAAATTTGTCTGGTCCCAGGAATTCAGCTAGATAGTTACCAAACCATTCAGAACACCTACAAACTCAACCGGAGATCGAAGAAAAGAATAGCAGCAATTCTATGAACAGAAAAGTGACCACTTTCTGGAAGGTAGGATGTAGAAAGTGAATCCAAGGCGATGTTCGGGAAGATAGACCTTGGGGGGAGGGAGCCTCCATCAGCCGGCTACCCCACATGTGATAGAGCAGCGGAGCACAAAATTGGAACTTTTAGAAGTCTGCTCCACTAAGGGATGTCGCTCCAGTGGCTAAGTGGGAGATGGAAACCTTGCTGGGACAGTGTGGTCTCAGGACCCTAGGGGTCACAGGAAGACTAGGGTGACTGAGTGTGGCAGAGCTCCCAGGTATTGGAGCGGGGAAGCTGGCTGCAAAGACAGAGCTGAGGAGGGGGCTCTCAGCTCAGGGTTGCCATAAACTGTGATCTGCAGGACAGTCAGGCCACTGCTCTTTGAGCATGGACCCAATAAACGGCAGATCCAGGGAGACTCCCCTTCCTCCCCCGGGAGGAACAGCATGGGAACGCACTGCAGGAATTTGCTGGGTTTGGAGACTCCAAACGGGGTCGTGTGTCAGAGACAGAAATTCTTGGTCACAGGCCAGGTGAGCATGGAGGGCAGCAGGAGACCAGGGAGACAGGAGTGATTGACTGCTTTCTCTGAGGGCTCACTGAGGATTGGGGCCCTAAGCTCTTGGCTCCTCTGGGACCAGATATTGGGAGGCCGCCATTTCCATTCTCATCCCCTAAACATGTGAGGAAAGCCTGCGGGGAACACAAACTATGGAGAGCAACCCGGAGCAGATTACTTAGCATGGCCCCTGGCAAAGGTGGTGCAATTCTGCCTCAGGCAAAGATATTTGAAGATCACTGCAACAGGCCCCTCCCCCAGAAGATCAGCAAGAACATCCAGCCAAGACCAAGTTTACCAATCAGTGAGAATGGCAAAACCCAAGCCCTAGGGGAATGCAGCACATAGAATTCATGGCTTTTTTCCCATGATGCTTTAGTCTTTCAAAGTTAATTATTTAACTTTTCTTTATTTTTTCTATTTTTTAGTTGAATTTTTCTTTCCTTTTTCAACCAAAATCTTATCAATTACATTTTTAAAATCTTTTTTATTTTTAAATATTCTATATTTAAAATCTTTTATTTTGAATTTTAAATCTAACTTTTCATTGTATTTGACCTTATTTTTTTGTGTGTATATATATATATATATCTAATATATGTATATATAAATAAATATATATATATATGTAAGCTTTTCTTTCTTTAAAATTTTGGGAGGCAATTTCTTCTAACAGACCGAAATACACCCAAAATCTAGTGTGTGATTCTGTTATATTCACCAGCCTGATCATATTCTTTTTTTTTTCTTTTCTTTTCTTTTCCCACGGATTCAGGTCTCTTCTGAATTGTTTAGTGTATATTTCTTTGGGGGTTTTGTTACCCTTTTAGCATTTTTCTTAGCATATTGTTCTCTTATTCATCTATTCTCCTCTGGACAAAATGATAAGACAGAAAAAAATCACCTCAAAAAAACCCACAAAAAACAGGAGGCGATATTGACTGCCAGGAACCTAATCAATAGAGACATTAGTAAGATTAGTAAGAGTTCAGAATGACAATTATAAAGATACTAGCTGGGCTTGAAAAAAGTATAGAGTATACTAGAAAATCCCTTTCTTGAGAAATAAAAAAACTAAAATCTAACCGAGTCGAAATAAAAAAGGCTATTAGTGAGGTGCAATCAAAAATGGAGGCTCTAACTGCTAGGATAAATGAGGCAGAAGAGAGAATTAATGAAATAGAAGACCAAAAGATGGAAAATAAGCTGAGAAAAAGAGTTAAACAACTACTGGATCATGAGGGGAGAATTCGAGAGACAAGTGATACCATTAAGCAAAACAACATTAGAATAATTGGGATCCCAGAAGAAGAAGAAAGACAGAGAGGGGTAGAAGGTATATTGAAGCAAATTATATTTCCTAATTTGGGGAAGAAAACAGGCATCAAAATCCAGGAGGCACAGAGAACCCCCTCAAAATCAATAAAAATAGGTCAACACTCTGACGTCCAATAGTAAAACTCACAAGTCTCAGAGACAAAGAGAAAATCCTGAAAGCAGCTCGGAGAAGAGGTCTGTAACCTACAATGGTAGAAACATTAGATTGGCAACAGACCTATCCAGAGAGACCTGGCCTGCCAGAAAGGACTCGCATGATATCTTCAGAGCACTGAATGAGAAAAATCTGTAGCCAAGAATACTATATCCAGCTAGGCTGTCATTGCAAATAGAAGGAGAGAAAAAAAGCTTCCAGGACAAACAAAAACTAAAAGAATTTGCAAACATGAAACGAGCCCTACAAGAAATATTGAAAGGGGTCCTCTAAGCAAAGAGAGAGCCTAAAAGCAACATAGACCAGAAAGGAACACAGACAACATACAGTAACAGTCACCTTACAGGCAATACAATGGCACTAAATTCATACCTTTCAATAGTTACCCTGAATGTAAATGGGCTAAATGCCCCAATCAAAAGATACAGGCTCAGATTGGATGAAAAAACAAGACCCATCAATATGCCTTCTGCAAGAGACTCATTTTAGACCCAAAGACACACCCAGATTGAAAGTGAGGGGGTAGAAAACCATTTACCATGCTAATGGACTTCAAAAGAAAGCTGGGGTGGCAAGCCTTATATCAGACAAATTAGATTTTAAAACAAAGACTATAATAAGGGACGAGAAAGAACACTACATCCTACTTAAAGGGTCTAGCCAACAAGAAGATCTAACAATTGTAAATATATATGCCCCTAACATGGGAGCAGCCAATTATATAAGCCAATTATTAACAAAATCAAAGAAACACACTGACAATAACACAATAATAGTAGGGGATTTTAACATCCCCCTCACTGAAATGGACAGATCATCTAAGCAAAAAATCAACAAGGAGATAAAGACTTTAAATGACACACTGGACCAAATGGACTTCACAGGTATATTCAGAACATTCCATCCCAAAGCAACAGAATACACATTCTACTCTAGTGCCCATGGAACATTCTCCAGAATAGATTATATCTTGGGTCACAAATCAGGTCTCAACCAGTACCAAAAGAATGGGATGATTCCCTGCATATTTTCGGACCACAATGTTTTGAAACTGGAACTCAATCACAAGAGGAAAGATGGAAAGAACTCAAATACATGGAGGCTAAAGAGCATCCTACTAAAGAATGAATGGGTGAACCAGGAAATGAAAGAAGAATTTAAAAAATTCATGGAAACCAATGAAAATGAAAACACAACTGTTCAAAATCTTTGGGATGCAACAAAAGCTGTCCTAAGAGGGAAGTATATAGCAACACAAGCCTTTCTCAAGAAACAAGAAAGGCTCAAATACACAACCTAACCCTACACCTAAAGGAGCTGGAGAAAGAACAGCAAATAAGGCCTAAACCCAGCTGGAGAAGAGAAATAATAAAGATCAAAGCAGAAATCAATGAAATAGAAACCAAAAGAACAGTAGAACAGATCAACGAAGCTAGGAGCTGGTTCTTTGAAAGAATTAACAAGATGGATAAACCCCTGGCCAGACTGATCAAAAAGAAAAGAGAAATGACCCAAACCAACAAAATCATGAATGAAAGAGGAGAGATCACAACCAACACCAAAGAAATACAAACAATTATAAGAACATATTATGAGCAACTCTATGCCAGCAAATTAGATAACCTGGAAGAAATGGATGCATTCCTAGAGACGTATCAACTACCAAAACCGAACCAGGAAGAAATAGAAAACCTGAACAGACCCATAAGCACTAAAGAACCTGAAGCAGTAATCAAAAATCTCCCAACAAACAAGAGCTCAGGGCCAGATGGCTTTCCAGGGGAATTCTATCAGACATTTAAAGAAGAATTAATACCTATTCTTCTGAAGCTGTTTCAAAGAATAGGAATGGAAGGAAAACTTCCAAACTCATTTTATGAGGCCAGCATTACCTTGATCCCAAAACCAGACAAAGACCCCCTCAAAAAAGGAGAATTACAGACCGATATCCCTGAGGAACATGGATGCAAAAATTCTCAGCAAAATAGTAGCCAGTAGGATTCAACAGCCCATTAAAAGGATTATTCACCATGACCAAGTGGGATTTATCCCTGGGCTGCCAGGTTGGTTCAACATCCGCAAATCAATCAATGTGATACGATACATTAATAAAAGAAAAAACAAGAATGATCTGATCCCCTCAACAGATGCAGAAAAACCATTTGACAAAGTACAGCATCCTTTCTTGATTAAAACTCTTCACAGTGTAGGGATGGAGGGTACCTACCTCAATATGATAAAAGCCATCTATGAAAAACGCACAGGGAATATCATTCTCAATGGGGAAAAACTGAGAGCTTTTCCCGTCAGGTCAGGAACACAGCAGGAATGTCCACTATCACCACTGCTGTTCAACATAGTACTAGAAGTCAACAAAAAGAAATAAAAGGTATTCAAATTGGCAAAGAAGTTGTGAAACTCTCACTTTTTGCAGATGATATGATATTTTATGTGGAAAACCCAAAAGACCCCACCCCAAAACTGCTAGAACTCTTACAGGAATTCAGTAAAGTGGCAGGATATAAAGTCAATGCACAGAAATCAGTGGCATTTCTATACATCAACAAGAGAAGAAAGAGAAATTAAGGAGTCGATCCCAATGGCACCCCAAACCATAAGATGCCTAGGAATAAGTCTAACCAAAGAGGCAATGGATCTGTACTCAGAAAACTATAGAATACTCATGAAAGAAATTGAGGAAGACAAAAAGAAATGGAAAAAAGTTCCATGCTCATGGATTGGAAGAATAAATATTGAGAAAATGTCTATGCTACCTAGAGCAATCTATACATTTAATGCAATCCCTATCAAAATACCATCAACTTTTTTCAAAGAAATGGAACAAATAATCCTAAAATATGTATGGAACCAGAAAAGACCCCGAATAGCCACAGGAATGTTGAAAAAGATAAAGCAAAGCTGGTGGCATCACAATTCTGGACTTCCAGCTCTATTACAAAGCTGTCATCATCAAGACAGTATGGTACTGGCACAAAAACAGACACATAGATCAATGGAACAGAATAGCGAGCCCAGAAATGGATCCTCAACTCTATGGTCAACTCATCTTTGACAAAGCAGGAAAGAATGTCCAAAGGAAAAAGACAGTCTCTTCAACAAATGGTATTGGGAAAATTGGACAGCCACATGCAGAAGAATGAAACTGGACCATTTCCTTACACCACACACAAAAATAGACTAAAAAATGGATGAAAAACCTCAATGTGAGACAGGAATCCATCAAAATCCAACCTCTTCGACCTCAGCCACAGCAACTTCTTCCTAGATACATCGCCAAAGGCAAGGGAAGCGAGAGCAAAATTGAACTATTGGGACTTCATCAAGTGAAAAAGCTTTTGCACAGCAAAGGAAACAGTCGATAAAAACCAAAAGACAACTGACAGAATGGGAGAAGATATTTGCAAATGACATATCAGATAAAGGGCTAGTGTCCAAAATCTATAAAGAACTTAATCAAACTCAACACCCAAAGAACAAATGATCCAATCAAGAAATGGGCAGAAGACATGAACAGACATTTTTCCAATGAAGACATCCGAATGGCCAACAGACACATGAAAAAGTGCTCAACATTGCTTGGCATCAGGGAATGACAAATCAAAACCTCAATGAGATACCACTTCATACCAGTCAGAATGGCTAAAATTAACAAATCAGGAAACAACAGATGTTGGTGAGGATGCAGAGAAAGGGGAACCCTCCTACACTCTTGGTGGGCATGTAAGCTGGTGCAGTCACTCTGGAAAACTATGGAGGTTCCTCAAAAAGTTGAAAACAGAGCTATCCTACAACCTAGCAGTTGTACTACCTGGTATTTACCCCAAACATACAAAGGTAGTGATCGGAAGGGCACGTGCTCCCTAATGTTAATACCAGCAATGTCCACAATAGCCAAACTATGGAAAGAGCCAAGATGCCCATCAACAGGTGAATGGATAAAGAAGATGTGGTATACACGCACACACACACACACACACACACACACACACACACACACAATGGAATATTATGAAGCCATCAAAAAATGAAATCTTACCATTTGCAACGATGTGGATGTAACTAGAGAGTATTATGCTAAGCGAAATAAGTCAATCAGAGAAAAACAAGTATTATATGATCACGCTGATACAAGGAATTTGAGAAACAATACAGAGGATCATAGGGGAAGGGGGAAAAATGAATCAAGACGAAACCAGATGGGGAGACAAACCCTAAGAGACTTTTAATCTCAGGAAACAAACTGAGGGTTGCTGGAGTGGAGGGGCATGGGAGGGATGGGGTGGGTGGGTGATGGACTTTGGGGAGGGTATGTACTATGGTGAGCGCTGTGAACTGTGTAAGACTGAAGAATCACAGACCTGTACCCCTGAAACAAATAACACATTATGTGTTAATTTAAAAAATTAAAAACAACAACAACAAAAAACACTGATGATGAACTATTATATGTTGGCTAACTGAACATAGTAAAAAAAGTAAAATCTTTAAAAAATAAAAAAACTTAAAATAGAAAGAAGGAAAAGATGAATGAGAAATAATACAACACCTCTCATGCTCTGATTTCTACAACTGAAGAGTTAACAGCCAGCCTTGACTAAGGGTCTCCATGCACATAGCACCACGTTAAGTAATTTACAGGCGTTATCTCCGAACATCCTACCCTACCTGGTGGGGAGGTACTAAAGGTAACTTCACCTTGCAAGTGAAGGAACTAAGGTTTAGAGACTTTAGGTACCACCCCCAGCTGAACAGCTAGTGAGGAAGTCTGGGCTAAAGTTGGGTCTATCTGAATGTAGGTCCCATGTAGTCAACCACCCAGCTGTGTCCATCCCATTATTTTATATTCATGCTTTCTTTTGAGTCTCATGACACCCTTCTACTAGTGACTAAAATAAAAACTGAAACTTAGAAATGTTATGGGAGAACCCCAGGTCATATGGCTAATATTCAAAACCATGTTTGATTGGATGGCTAAAGGCATATGAAACATGAAACTAAAAATTAAGTACTTTCAGAGCAAATAATTTCCCAGAGAAATGTCTAATCCCTGCTTTGCTGAAAGATTATTCCTAATCATAGATCAAATAAAATATTCTTTTGGAATGTCTTCAGTTGTTTGTTTCTCACTAAAATCATTTTGTATTTATCATTTGAGAGCTTGCAGGTATTTCTCATTGTTCACTGAAGAAGAGTATCTGGAAATTATAGACTTCATCAGCATTTTGTTGTTTGTTATTCTAAAAGAAAAGAAACAACAATTAAAAAGCATGCATATCAAATTATATTGCCTTTCTCAAACTGATTAAATATTAATTGCACTAATGATTTCCATCTAAGGGCCTAAAAAAGACTATATTGGCTTTGCATGGGTTTATACTGCCTATCACATATTGACTGATGCAACGTGACTACACAATTCCATAGCAAGACCTAGCATTTGTGCTAACAAGAGTGTTCAGGGAGAATGAAAATACGGAAATGAAAAACACTCCCCAAAGATGATAAGATTTGGTAGAACAACAGTGGAAGAAGGCAGATGGCACTCACTTCTCGCTCATAGTTGGCAAGGATTTTCCTTGCACTCATCGAATGGACTTTTTTTCTTTTTCTGGGCTTGGAAGAACCAGGGAAGTCTGTAGGGTACACCCAGCTGACTGACAGATGAGTCAGGAATCACTTCCTTCACTAGGATGATGACTGTCGTTGACACTCTGCTAACAGCAGTGAGTGTGATCACAGACTGATACAGACACGACCTAACATTTCCTTGATTTCGATTTTTCTAGAAGAGCAAGGTGTTTTTCTTTGTTTTAATTGTTGAATTCAAGTGTTAAAGCACAAGACAAGATGAGGATATATCTTATATCATTTTAAAGTCTGTTAAACAATATAAAAGTATTGTACACAACAAATGTGAAGACAAATGGACTTTCTTTATAAGTTAATATTATCACATTCCAAATGTCTTTGAGCAATGGTAATGTATTCAAGTTATCTTTCCCCTCCTACAACCATGACAGACATAATAGATTTTTTTTTAACTTATTTTCTTTTTAGCCTGGGTTAGGTAGTCACTCCCAAATGTCTAATGTCGGCTTAGTAAATGACCATCATTTGCTGTCCCTGCTTCAGGCCACACGAACACATGATTGGCAAAGAGGTAATTGGCTTGACATCATTGCAAAGCAAAACTTTGGGTTGTGAAATCATGGAATAAAAACCAGATTATCTGTGAAGTTTGGGAATTGCAGAGAATTGATAACTTTTTATGTCCTCACAGCAGTTCTTTTCTTTATATCAAATGAAGGAAGTCTTCCTATTGTTGAATCACAGAGTTAGATAAGAATGGAGTCCTCGCTGGCTACAGCAAACATTCTGCAAAGCGTGGATATTGCACAGACTAGAGGCTTTACTGAGTAGGTTTCCAGTACTCAAGCTGCTGGGGTTGGGGGGATATTTGGGAAGCAGTATCGTCCACGGAAATCAATTTTATAATAATCAGTATTAAAAACAAGTACATTTACAAAGTGTAAAGCTCTGTAATAATTGCCTGAAGCAACACAAACGTTCAGGAACCACCAGGCAAGCATTCAAACTATTATTCCTGCTAGACTCGTTGAGGAAAATTAAGCCTAATGGCAATAAAAATAGGTACCGATATCAGAAATACTAAATTAAAAAATACATTATTTAAGAATAAAGAGGTAAAATATGCATACTTTTCCTTAAAAGAGTAAGTTCAGCCTCTTAAGCAATTGTTTTTTTTTTCTTTCTAATTTCCTGTGTTATGAAAGCTCCTGAAATGTGATGGTCCTCATCTCAACTCTTTGAGAGTCAAGATTCTGGGGTTCAGGCAGAGCCAGTGTGAGCCAACAATTCCCTATGAATAATTCTATGCCAGTAGAGTTAGAATTGGTATAAGCAGCTGGTAGGAACTAAATTAGAAAGAGAAACATGAAAAGGGAGATCTCAGGTTTGAGCAAATGCACAGACTGATGTCTCTCCACAGTTCCTAGTAAAAGAAAGTGCACGGGCTTCTTCCTTGCCATTTTAATTGATGAAGTACAACACTCATGATTAGGAGTACTGACTTTGGACACACCCTGAAAGGATCTGAATCCTAGTTTCTCTTAATAACTACAGTTATTCGGGAAATTATCGACCTTGTCTGATCTTCAGTGCACTCATTTTTTAAAGTGGCAGAAATAATGGTACCGACCTTATATAAGGCTGTCACGCGGGTTAAATGAGGTTAAGTAGAGAGAGTCCTTAGCAAACCATCTGGGACACAGTGAATGTCAGCTGGTTTCTGCTAGGAGTAATGCTGTCAGGTAAGATGAGCACCAGGTTCCCTACTTTACTGGACCCTCATCCTCCACGAGTCCTGGGTTTCTTCCACAGTTGTGGGACGATAGCAGAACTGAAAACCAATATAATAGACTATGAACTCCTGACAGCATAAAATGTATTTCATGAATCTTTATATTCACCTCATCAAACAAAAAACTTGCCCATGGTAACTGTACAGTAAATGCTTTTGTAATGAGTAAATAAATGATCTCATATATCGTATTATAAAACTGGATCCCAATGTTGATTTTGCTAATAGATGCAATATATAATGCTAATAGAACTAACAGTCCTTGAAGAACTTATTTACCTAGAAAGTTTATTCACACAGTCCCTTTGTTTTTAAAAATTTTTTTATTTAAAATTCTTCAACTCCAACCTTGAGATTATTGAAGTCCTCTCTGATGTCTTTCACCATGCAAAGTAATATAAAATCCTCTTGAGACTTTGCCAGTGCTTGTGGTGGAGATCTTCTGAAATTACTCTAGATTTAAATCGCTGATCTTGGTCTAGGAGAACGCTGACGTTCAAAGCTGTTAATCATGTGCACTGTAGGATTATGAAAACATTTAATGTTTTTCCCCATGGGATATGAGCTGTCATGTTAGCATATTGTGATCATTACTTTGAGTGCATGTTTTAATTCTCTTCTTTCCCCACCAATGCACACCTCCCTCTAGCCTTGTAACACAACCTCCACGTGCCTATTTCCATTCCTGGGGGAAATTACTGTATAGTAGAAATATTGAATTTCTAGTATGGCTTCATCCTAGTGTGTTTCAGACTCAAATGCTTGACCTAATTGAATGAGTCATGAATGGATGGGCACATGGTGAAAGGGCCATGAGCGGATGCTGCAAGCTATTAAGACTAAGTATTGATGAGCAATCACTGTGCCATGACAAGAAGTTTCTTGATTTAGGGATCCTGAATATTTCTAAGTTATGAGAAAATAAGGAATATAATGAAAGAGAAAGAAAAGCAAAACATTTTTCTTAAATATTATATTAATAAAGTCAGTTTTACAATAGGAAATGTTTAAATGAACACTTTCATAAATGTAGACTTTTCTGTGATAGTCTATATTCCAACACTATTTCATTGACTTAATAGTTATGTCACCTAATTTCCTATCCTCTCTTCTGAGTAATCAGACCTCAGACAAAGAGAGCTAAGGCTTGCAGAATAGTTTTCTCTTTATAAGTCTCGAGGTAATGAACAAACAATTTAGCACAGGGCAAGATGGAAAATAAAATGTGTCCCTTTTCCTTAGCGAGTCCTCTTGACCATTCATCAAATACCAGGTCCTTTCTTTTTATGTACATTGGAGTCCTGCACTATTCTCACCTCCATGAAAAATGACAGTCTCCTCATTAGAACTTTCATGATTTGCTTTTCTTCTCCGTCTCCCTGCAGATTCTATTTCCCAAATGTGTCTGAAAATTTAAATCACGACATATTGATGAATAGTAGTGTCTTTTGTTATTCTTTCCATACATAAATTTTACTAGGAACATTTGGAATTGTAGTCTAACTATGACAGGGATAAAAAGACACTCAAATGCAAATGTTTGCAATTCTATGATTTCTAAGGAGGGGCTTCTTGCTTGCAGGTTAAGGCCCCCAAGTTTTTGTGATGCTGAGATACCTGGGAATAGGGGGAAAGGAATACTGAAGAAGGCAGAAGCTACCTGGATCTGTATAATGAAGAGCTAAACCAGGGAGGACAGAGACAGCGGACAGGAGACTCTCTAAAGGCTTAGAGTAGAGCAGCTGCTGAAAAATACTGGAGGAGAGATAGAAAGAGAGAGAGAGAGGAAGAAGAAGAAGACGAAGGAGGGGGAGGAGGAGGAGGAAGCACAAGAGGAGGGGGGAGGAGGGAGGAAGGGGAAACCATCAGGAATCAAAGAGGGGACATCACAACGGATCCTTATGACATTACAAAATAATGAGGAAAAACTGAACAACTTCAAGGCGAGAATGGTGGCATCTGCATATCTGTGGAAACATACATAGTGGTAGAAAGCTGAGCCGTGTTTTTAGCTTTATTCAGGAGCCACATATAATTTTCCTAAGTCCACACATTAAGAAGTGCACCTCCCCCAGCTGCATGTGAACATTCCCCTAGCTACAAAGCCTTGCCCAAACTGAGTGTCGTGAGTGCCCCTGAGTTCACCCACTCTGACAGGTGCAGGTGTAGGAGTGTGCAGGTGTAGGACTGTTGCAGGTGTAGGACTGAGACTTCACTCTGCCTCCCCGGTTTGAATGAGGTTGAGCAGCTGTGCATGCGTTTACCGCTCATTTAGACCACCTTTTCTATGAGGGGCTCATCCTCGGCTCGTGTCCATTGTCTATCAGGTTGTCTGTCTTCTCACTGATTTCTAGAAGTCTTTTTCATATAATTGATACAAGCCCTTTGTGAATTATACTCAGTATTACAAACACCTTTTCAAGCTCTGTAGATTGTTTCTTTCAGACCGTAAATTCTGTCTTCTGATGAATGGATATACTAATTTTAATGTACTTTATTTTATCAGTGGATTTATTTACAGTTATTGCCACTTTGTACCTTGTTTGGGAAATCTTGGCCTATTCTCAAGGTCATGAAACTTTGTAGATTTTTAAAAAAATTTAAATCTAAAAACTACATTGAATTGGTTTTTGCTTAAGATATAAAGAAGGGGTTAGTGTTCATATTTTATACAGGACATTCATTAGACTGTCCTTTTCTGACTGTGTTCCTCAGAACGACCATTGTAACAAATTACATGTCCACATATATACAACATCATTTCTGGACTTCATTCTGTCCCACTGGTCTATGTTTCCAACCTAGTGCAATTACCATAGCACTTTTATTACCACAGGTTTATCATAAAACTTCATATTGGGTATTTTAAGTGCTACAATTTTTTTTTCTTCTTCAAAATTACCTTAACTATTATTTCTATATTTTATATAAATCTAAGAATTAGCCTTTCAATTTTTCTGGGAAAAAAAAAGACATGAAATTTTGCTGGGAATTCCATCTAGTTAACAGATCAGATTTGGGGAAAGCAAAATTTTTTTGGTGATACTAAATCTTCCACTCCTGTAACATTACATTTGCCTCCATGTATTCAGTTTCCTCTCTTTAAATGTTTCATACAGTGACCTGATACCTCTTTCACCTTTGGTGAAATCATTCCAGGCAGTGAATTGGGATTCCTATGACCCCCTACAGGGGCTGAATTGTTGCTGAGGCTGAAAGCTTGAGTAGAGTCATCCAGTCAGTGAGTTATTGGGACATTGTGGGGGGCGGAGACCTGGGAAAAGGGCTGGAGCCCCTGGGGGGCTTGAAGAGGATGAGGTGGGGCCCATTTAGAAACAGGAGGCACTTTAGTGTGTCTCAAAAGTGATGCTGTAGGATATACTAATTTTCATTATTTGCATATAATTATTCAGATTTTTGTGATGATTGCTTAACATGAAACTGTTGTAATAGGCAGCTTAATAATAATCTCTATTTTTCTCAATGTCCAAGTTATTCTGTGTAAGATCTTTGTTGCTAGGAATATATTTAGGCATTTTCTTGTTTTATATAAAAAAGGAAAGGATATATTGCCATTTTGCTGAGTTAAATAGAAACTTCATGAGCCCTGATATGCTTAATGTATTTTTCTAAGTACTTAATTCACTAAGAGAGAGATTTTGGGCCTCGTGATAACAGACTCTATACTTAATATCATACAATTTGTAGATACATAGCACTTAGAAAAATAAAATATAAAGATAAGATGCATTAATTAAAACCGAATTTTATCCTTAAAAGCCATAGATCATAAAATATCCTTGAGAATATATTAAAAAAAAAAACAAAAAACAGAACCTGCTAAAAAGTTTGAACCAGGTTGAGAACTTGGATTAAGTGTCATGATGAGAACAACGCTAACTTTTGCTCTGGGTTTAAGCTCTAAATTTCTGTCCTGTAACTGCTCATGGTTGAGCTGATAACGAAAGTAGATGTGGGTCCTGGAGGCCAAGAAGGATGCTCTGAAGGATTTGACACCCTATCAAATTGAAAACCCACCAGCCAGCCCTGCGTCTGTCTGCGGTGTGAGCAGAGACAGTTGCGGCACCGAAATCATAGCAAGGACAAGGGCCCACATTAGCTATTCGGCCTTAGGCAAGCTATGTAGATTCTCTAGACTCTTCTTAAGTGTCTCATGAATTTTTAAGTGCATAATTAAAATACTGGAAATTGTATTTATTTGTCCAGGTAATGCACATACCATTAGTAGTGCCCAGGCGTTAGTGAGGGTCTCGGGTGCTCTCCTTACAGTGTGTGTTCAGGCTCTTTCCCTGCCAAGGGGATTGCAGAGGGGGGACAATGACAAAACCACACGTCGGAGCAACAAGCTGCCTTGCTGAGAACGATTTGTCGCCTGTTATCCGATAAGTCTTAGTGGAAGACTGATGGCCTCCTGGATTCCAAATCCTGTCTCATCATCAGAAAGCTGGTGTTTTCAGCATGCTGTCCTGGCAGCCCAGCTCGGATTTATAATTCCCGGAGGCTGCAAATGGACGGTCCATCCAGGACCACCTTCTCTGCATAGAGCAGCCACGCACATGGCTGTAGACGAGGCTCAAGCCAGCTGGAGTCTGAAGCCCTTCCCAGGATATGAAGGGAGACTGTCATCAGTCTAGCCTCTCTTGCACAAGAGACATGTGCCCATTTAACATTTATCCCCATTTCACTTTTAATCATTTCTCACCCTGACGGTTGTATTTTCCAGGCCAACCAACTTCACTGCCTAGAAATTGTCCTTAAGAACCAACCACTAAAATGAGTTCTTCGAGAGTGATTTTTAGTCTATTCCTGGGTAGGATGGGCAGCCTCCCCTCAATGTAGAGTCACGGGTTCACTAGTCAATCCCTTGTCAGAGAAGCACTGAAACAGCTTGTAAAGGTCTTCAGAAACCAAACCATTGAGAGAATAAAATAAATAAAAACCGCATTTACAAAAATTAAGAAAGACAGCCGGTCTCAAGCTTATTTCAGAAATATTAACTCAAGGTTGTCTGTTCGGTATTCAGAAATGGTTTCCCTTTCTATATAAAAGATATAGATCAAATATTTTCAATTATGCACCTGAATTTATCAAATATACTGGTGGAGTTAGTGAAATAACCTGTCTCAGAAAAACATAATCAAATACACTTCAAACTAGCATTCACCAAACATTAGCCTTTCTTAAGCAGGCATTCAACAAATTTCTGAGAACGCCTGTCTGTGCGCAAAGAGCCGGTGAGGGGAAGGGAGAAAGAAAGATATTTTACACGATTGCTCTTTACCTCGCTGTGACTTTTTACCCGTGGAGTACAGCCCTGCTGAGGACTCGCACCTTCTCGTCGTGTTCTGTCTAAAGGAGAATCTAGGATGCTATTAGCTGTGCTGACATACCTCCCGACACGACCTTGTCCTTTCCCTCAGACTTTCTAGACTCAGGGCAGGGTCTGGCCGCCTTCCACATCCACATGGTTCTCGGCTGCACTGTGAGTCTTCAACTTCCTACTCCAGGAAATGAGGAAAATGTGGACCAACATCAACGGACAGAAGAATTCATCACAGTCCTTTACATAATTACAAAAATCTAAAATGAGAAGACAAATTGTACTTAGCACATAAATTCTGGATTATGAAAAACTGTCACCATTGCAAAATATTTTCAAAGAATTTTTCATGGCATGAGAAAATGCTCCCATATCTTAAAACAACAGCATAATATATGAACTTGTTTTTGTGATATGCATATAATATATTCTTTACGTAATAGGGCATTTTTAGAAATAAAACATTAATAAAAATATTAATATTTATATTATGCTTTGATGCTGTAAATGATTTGGGATTTTTTTCTTAACATATTTTGTAACTTTTCTATATTTCTATAACTTCATATATTAATTTTAGAATTAAATTTTTTTAAAAAAGCATCTCTGAGGCATAGGATAGACTACATATTTCAGGCCTCTGTCAAGTTAAGTTTTGTTTTGTTTTTTTAAATCTATATTGGCTTCTGGAAAGGTTTTTTAAAAAAATTCAGATTCCAAGGCCACACTACGGACCCATTTTTAGTAATGGATCTTGGCAACTAATAATGTAGCAAAAGCCATCATGGAGATTCTGGGGATCAGCCAAAGGTAGGGAACTGCGTCTAGGTAGCAAAGGCAGATGCTTAGTGCCTCCGTACCTGAACAGCGTTGCTGATATGGGCTTTAGACGTTATCTATCAGAAATGCCTTACTCTGTAGGAACCCCCAAAATGCACAGCTGTTGACACCGACCAACAGCAGGCCGGGCACCTGACTCGGGGCACAGTCTGGCCCCCACAACTCTGCTTCCAAATCCCAAGACCTCAGTGCTCATGGCCTCTTAGAGATCCTGTAAAATTTGGCTTTTGTCTTGCCAAAGTCCGCATCTACTCCCCAGCAGGGGATGAATAAAGTCATCAACTCCCAGCATTTTAAGCAACTACCAGCCATCAGACAGTGACAACCCTTAGAATTGCTGCCTACTTGAGTCAAATCCATTCACCCAGGAGTGCAAAGACTTTGGAATTTTTTTTCTTGCATTAAAGACTATTTCACAGACTTCAAGACCCTGTTAAAAGTAGAATGTAAAATGGATGAAAATTCACTTGTTTTTAATGTATCATTAATGCATGAGAATGCATACTTTGAGACGTGAAAAGTGAATTGAAAGCCTGAAATTAAATGGGCAAGTCTTTGTTTAATTTTTAAAATAATAGTTTCCATTTTTAATCAATATTAAGTAGAGCAACATGGACATAATGAATTGACAGGCTGAAGGAAAGACAAAAATTTTGAAAGAGGAGACACCTATGATGAATTTAAATTAAATTTCTTTTAACAAACAGAGTTTCTTTTTTGTCATTTCTATTTGAGCTTTATTTTACTGGTGCTAAAAGTAAGGCATGCCCTGTGCTCTCTGCTGTAAGCAGGGGCTCTGTTTTGATATACTACCTTTCCTTAGGCTGGGGTAGGGGCAGTGTGTGGAGCTAAGCGGTCCCCTTACACATGGCCGGCTCTGTTCTTTGGCTTTAGGCAAATAAGTATATTATTAATTCTGCAGATGAGAACACTGTAATTTAGAGAAAGAGAGGGAATCTCTTAATTAAATTAATGAGTGCATCGAAGTGACCTTCGATGACCTCGAAGACCATCGAAGTGACCTCAACTCAGGCATCCCAGCTTCCCCCAACAGGATGCTGGTAGATAAAGCTTTAAAGAACAAGAACAAACCCAGAAACGTAGAGATTGATAGTATTGGGTATATTTTGCCAGGAAACAGAGTATATAGATAAGATCTTAAATGATTCAAGTTCCCATTTCTCCCAACAGCGCACCTTTGCCCACGCGATGTATCAAACAGTGCGGTCCATGTTCTGCTCCAGACTCTGGATCACTGGCGGTTCTGTAGGGGCTGTTTGTGGCAAGAAGGTGACAGATAAGAACTTCACTGGAAACATGTGGGCAGCAGCAAACGAACATGCTCTCTAGGCTCCCAATTATGGCCAGGCTGATGGAGGAAAGAATCCAATCGAGACAGGACGTGAAAGCTGAGTGAGAATTATCCTCGCATAAACAGTAGGCTATAAAAGAGAATCTCTGCATCAGAGTTTTAATCAAAATTATTTTACTGGTTCTAACATTATGCAAGACTTTAAAAGGTACTGTACTAAAACCCTTATATTTGTCTTCTGAAGTATGACAAATTATCAATGTCTCTGAATAACCAGCCAAATTCTGTGATGCAAGAGTTATATTCTGCCTCCAATTGGAACCCAGAAGAAAGAATCAGACGTATAGGATGGTATTGAATACAGTGAAATGGGATGCACAAGAGGGGTCTATGATACCAGATCAGACCAGAACTGTTGTCTCAGGCAAGAGGTTAAGGATTATCACAAAACCCTTGGACAAGAGGAATGGAACGCTGATGCCAAAATTTGGTACATATCCTTGTGGGTCAGTGTAAACTAGGTTATGTTTTTAATGATATATTATTATTAGCACACTCTCCATAAATTATTTTCATATAATCTCAAAATCCCAAATGAAGGAATCATTTCAAAAACTGTCATGTGGAGATGAGAGCACCATGTCATCATGGAGTCCAGTGTCCAGATAAGGCAAAATTAGATAAACAACTTTTCCTGTGAATCCTCTTAAGATTTGATTCTCCTTGCTTTGCTTTATTTTAAAGCCTGTCTGCGCTGTGTGTTCAGTGTTATATACATGGTGGATGTTTCCTTTCATTCATGCTGTCTTTACCATGCAAAATTGCTGTGTATTAAGACATCCAAAACATTTTCAATTTTTCTACAAATATATATTATGTGGAAACACACAACAAACACATATGTAATTGTAATGTGTGTGAAAGTCTTTGATTTACAGAAATGTGCACTAATTTTCTTCTGCCAATTAAAAGTATGATATTATTTACTGTCAACCAGCCTTCAAACATACCACCAAACCACGTTTCTGGAATTAGAACCCTACGTTAAATAGAACCACAACAAAAAAAATGAAGAATTAACAATGACAAAAACAAAGCAGGAAAGATATTCCACATAATGAATGGATGTCTCCAAAGGATTTAGACATAAATGTTTTCATTTTTTAAGAGAAATGGGTTTTATATAAAGTCAAAGTGATTTTAATGCTCTTATATTTGAAGTAACGTTCTTCCGAATGTCATCTCTTTCAAAAAATTTTTCCCCCCTCTCTGTCTCAAAAAAAAAAAAAAATCCCTTCTATTTGCATTGTGGCTTATTATGGCTGGATTGGATATTAGCTGTAGGATCTCAGCTCCCTGTAGCAAGAAGGGGCATGAGTGAAAATCCAATCATCTTTGGTGAGGTCATCAAGACGTATTACTGTTGTGGTTTTCACACATTCACAGGTGCACCGTTATTCCAACAGACTCTAATATGTGGGGGGAAAAGAACCTCACATTTTGTACCAATACATTAGCAGATAGTCAAAAGCAAAAACAACAGTTTGTAGGCTTCTTAAAAATTCAGTTAAAGTTATTTCCTGGCTAAGCTTCTTACTGCTGAAGATGACACAGTAACTTCCGTAAGCTAACATCACTTGGTCACTTTTCCTATTATCTGACTCTGAGTTACTTTTGATTTTTATCCTTTTAAATTTAAAATAAAAGATGTGCCCTTCTGTACAATGGTTGATCAGTCCACTCCGTGTTCTATATTTTACAAGCAGATGGGTTAAGCAGTCCAACTATCTCCATTTTCTGTTGCTATATAAACGGTTTCTTTGCAGATTGAATTTAACAACAGTTGAACAGTAATGAGAATGATCATAATTGCAGTAAGACAGCAGATACAATAGTTAATACATATTGATACTTATTACATGCTGGGCACCATTCTAAGCACTGTACCAACGCAGTTCATTACTCATGTAATTCTCACAACAACTCTGTTACAGAACCATAGCATTATTATTGTACAGGTGAGGAAATTGAGGGACAAAGAGACAAAATGATTTGCCCCAAGGAAAATAGCTCTTCAAAAGCAGAAGCGGGAATTAACCTCAGGCATTCTAATCCTATTCTGGAATAAGACCTGTTTGTTCAGGTCTTTCATTCAATGGGAGTTAGTTACATATTGTTCTGGTAAAACAATGCTATTCCACTGTGATTTGAGCCATTATAGCCATAAGAAGTTTTCAAGAAGAAATAGTAAGAGAAATAAGCTAGCACATCTCCTTTGATTGCAAGCATGAAACTCAGCTTTAGTTCAAAGATTTTTTAAAATAT
This sequence comes from Callorhinus ursinus, assembly GCF_003265705.2. Lineage (NCBI taxonomy): Eukaryota > Metazoa > Chordata > Mammalia > Carnivora > Otariidae > Callorhinus > Callorhinus ursinus. Next base: position 1,055,038 of record NW_027397094.1, on the reverse strand, counting down.
TTTTTAAATGGCGACTAGAAAGGCGAGGTCATGTTTACGTGTCATGTCCGGGAGTGGAAAATGTGACAGCAACTGCCTTCTACTTGCTACGTGAGGAAGGGTAAGTTTGTTTGCACATACGGAAGAGGGGAGATTTCAAGATGCAGGAGGAAGAGAAGAAGGGACAATGAAGGAAGCTTCCTGTGGGCAGGGGCTTTCGATTCAGGGATGGGACAGCCGGAGCTGGGCTGCACGACGCTGTCATTACTGCCCCATCTCAGGTCAGAAACCAGCACTGAAAACTGCATCATCTGGGGCTACATTGGCGACAAATGGAAAACTGTCATAAAAACAAACCCCTTGGATATACCCTTGATACGACTAAATGAAGTATTTGATTTCTATATTTTACTTTAGTGTCCATAAGATCTTCTCTTAAAAATAAAATTAAGCCAATATTTTTCTGTGAATTCTGTAGGCTTTCTGGTATACCACCCCTGAGAACAAAGTTCTTGCTGAGGAATTCTCACTTCTGGGTCTGAGTGTCACTGAAAAGCACATCCTTAGTTGGGACAATTAGCGCTCAGCCTGTGCGCCGTGGATCTGTGGATTCGGTACACTCGGCGCCTGTCCTCTCCTTCTGTTACGAGCAACTCCTAACTCACAGACACACACACACACACACACACACACAGGAACAGAGCCTGCTCTCCTTTCTGACGCCTGCTTGGGAAAGAAGACTGTCTCTTCTCTGAGACTGCTCCGCTGGCATGATGCAGACGTGACGCTGACCATAGCCATTGTCCCTCCCCTTCACATACAGTTCACGAGACAGGAAGAGACAGCACATTATCGGTTCCCCTCACCCTGGTTGTACTGAGTTACGTGCGTTAGTAAACTCCCATTCTGTCTCAACTGGGTTTCTGCCACTTTTAAATAAAAAGGAGAAAAAGGAGGAGGAGGGGTGTGAATTCCAGTTACAGGTGCTTCTCACTCCCCTGGACAATGGTGGCATTTTAGTGACTTCTCCCTGTGGTCTCCTGCCTCACCTACAAACAACCGTAACAGGAATACTGTTTGCGAAATACAGTAGATCTAAATGTAAAACTACAACAACAGCAAACTCAATGAATTAGCCCTCAACATAACCAACAGAAGCGCTAACTACCACTCTTATTTATCTGCACGATGTCGTGTATTTCAGTCGCACAAAGTCAATACTGCGAAAAGACTGAGGAATGCCGACGTTTGCATCATACCTTCAAGGAGTGATGTCTGAGGGGAACAGCTCACTACTTACTCACATATGTGGAGTTGGAAAGGGCTCAAGGGATCTTGGAGCCATTCTGGCTGGAACATCTTCAAAAACAACATCCAGACTTAATGAGGCATGTCTTCCAAAAATCACTTGAAAAGAACCTTACAAGTCAGCAGTACTCAGGACTCAGTCCAGACCTCCTCAGCTTGGGGGCACCGCACCCAGGTCTGTACATTTTGAAAAGTTCCCTGTATAATTCTGATAGTCATACCTGATTAAGAACATCTGCCAACTCATGGTTTTTTCTTTGTGCCTCAGTCAACAGACTATCCTCTGAGACGAGGAACCCTTTGCAATTCACTCTAAATAAAATGGATCTGGTGCAATGGAGGCACTAAATCAAGCCAGTTTGAATTGTTTATTAATTTCTCTTGCAGAAAAAAAAATCTGAATTCCTGATGGCGTGATTTTTTTTCTGTAAAATGGAGCACTGTTCCTAAGAAAATGCATCTTCTTTCAATTGCTTCTTTTATTAAGAGAGCATACTAAAGTCTAAGAATAGATACATGCTGTTCAAAAGGCTTATGATATTCACTATTTGCCTACAACAGGGGAGGCATATTGTACGAGAAGCTGGTAGGAGTGCAGGGTGAGACCAAGATGAGCAGTGCCAGGCATTAGTAAACATGACACCTTGACTCTGCCATCGGTCCTGGTGTCCTGCAGAAGCAGACGTACACAGCCTGGTCTCGACAAACCCCATAAGGAAAAGTACAAAAGGAGTATCTCCTAACCATAGCCTCAGCGCTTAGAGGCAGAGAGTGAGGGGGAATCATATCCAAAAAAAGAAAGTCAAGTGTGAGCCAAGCTGGAGAGACATGTGCTAGGTATTTAGAACAAGTGGGACAGAAAAGCTAGAGCCATGAATCTGCAAAAGCATGGAAATACCTATTTTTTCCTAAAATATAACTGACTACTATGGGTGTCAATTTGTTTCATTTGTGGAAAAATAACACCTCTCTAATTACACAAACTCCACCCCACTTAGTTGTATGGTTTCTAACTTGAGCAACAAAGCAGAACATGCATGACCAGTGTTTAACTTCCCAGCACTCGTCATTTCCCCATTCTTAACTTCTCCTGGGGAGGAACCGTTCTCCCACTCCTTGGCTATGTCTTTGGGTTAGAAATACTATCCGTTTATAGACCCAAGGATGAACACACAATGATAAGCCTGGCAAATCAGAATGTTCTCTATTCCTGAGCACAAAGTTTGGTTCAGAAATGACCATGAGACCCACATCATCTCCGTAAGAATCGGGCCCCAGAGCTTTTGCTGGTACTAGCGGTAAAGAGAGATACTATAGTTGATATAAGCTAAGCTTGGAGTTGCTTGTTCGTCACTGCAGTAAATGAGACTACTTGAGAAGAATAACGGACGCCATACAGGAAAAAGAGCAAGCACATAATGGAGAAAGGCAGGGAGAGAGAAGGAGGGAGAGAGGTGGAGGGGAGGGAGGGAGGGAATAAAATGAACTAAGGACATTGTTGGAGGCTCTGGTTCCAAAGTGGCCCCAGCAGACCACTTCCTTTGAGCTTCTCAGTTATGTGATGTTAAATTCCTCTGCTGGTTTAAATTGGTTTAAGAGAGACCAATTTTGTAATTTGCAACCTACCTAATAAAATTCTACCTAAAACATATGGGCCAGGTGCTTTAAGGTTCAGATCAAGCATCATAGAAAGAGTTTAGGGGTTCAACTGGGTCTAGGAGGGCTCGGGGTGTCTCCATGACTCTTTGGGTTGTGAGATCATGACACTCACAAACCCTTGAAGAAGGAAAATGTGTGTGTGTGTGCGCGCGCGCACACCCAGTAAAGTCTGAATTTCCTTTACAGAAAGAAGATGGTTCCAGCCAATCAGAGCTGCTTCTGATCAACACCTTGTGGGAGCCAGGATGGAAGGCAATGGCTTCGGCTTGGTCTTCCAGAGCATCAAGGAAGGCTGACTTTGTCTTTAAACTAAGACACATTGAGAGTCAAGGAGCGCTTTGGTCCCAGTGACAGTAGGACAGCAAGTATAAATCGGGGACATCAAGACATATATATTTTACATAAAAGGAGTGAATTTGGAGAGTGAAAACAACAACTTTTTTTTAGTTCAAAATCTCAAGTTCAAATCTTCTCTCTGTATGATACTTAGCAAGTTATTTTCATACTCAGAAGTTTTAATTTAAAATGGGTTAAATCTTTTATCACAAATGGTTGTCTTGAAATTCAGGTGTTGTAATTTTAAAGTTTTCTTTTCGTTTGATTGAAATCCAATCTTCACAGAAGGAAAGGACCAGAAAGGCCTTCTGGAGCTGAAGGGAGGCAGAAAGGAAAGGTCATAGGATGAGAGGTGGCCAGGAGCACTGAGCACACCTAGCACTGAATCTCCATCCACGGGCCAGGGTCAGCTGAGGGCTTTCTGGAAGGCTGAGGGCACCACCTGGAGGTTACAGGGGTGCATGAGCACATATTGGCACAGTTTCTGGGAGACTGTAATAAGAGCAATTTTGTAAACATTTCCATCAAGAGAATTGATCATCAAGGATCTGGCAGCCTGCCCAGCTTATTATCCAGAGTAAACTCTGGCCCTACTCTGATCCATTTAAATATTATGTCACCTTCCAAAACATTCTTGCAAGGAAACCATCAAGGTTTCTCACTTTCACATTACTCATTAGGAACAGCCTGGTGTGGGCAGGGATTCAGGAATCTTAGGCTCTAGTCTTGGGTCAACGGCCAGAGAACTGTGTGATCATGAGTAAATCCACTTATCTCTGAAATCTGTCTCCTTAAATGAGGGACCAGGATGGTATAGCAGAGTGGTTAAGAGCAATCACTCAGCAGTCAAATGTGAATTCAAAATGTGCATCTCCCATATACCTTTGGAAAGTTATCTACCTTACTAATATTTTCTAATCTGCAAAATGAGAAAATATTGGTCAATGTCTCATAAAGTTATTGGGAAGATAGTATAAGATGTTGTGCCTAAGGTATGTATCGCATCACCTGATTTTTGCTAACAGGTCTGTAACTTTAGAAAAAAATTTCCACCAACACTTTAAACCAGAACATTGTAATGTTAACTCCAGTTGTCAAAATAAGTCACTTAAAGCTGAAGCAAGTGGACGTGACCAAAGATGGCTGCACCAATACACACCCCATCCTCAATGTTCTTCCTGCACTGTGACACTAATATGCCTCCACTGAGAGTGGGAGGGCTAAGTTTTCGCCCCTAGGGCAAACCTTAGGCCCATGACTGCATGGGCCAGGACAGCACAACTGAGGCCACCTGGCATTCGTGGCTAGGTTTCCAAAGCAATATGGCTTCCACTGGGCTCTCTCTCAACAAGCTCCATGGGATCCCTGAGCCAACACGTAAGAAGTCTAGTTCCCCAAAGCTTCTGTGTTGGGGAGACCACATGGGATGGGGCTGCCCAAGAAGCCCCCAGTGTTTCCAGGCTCCAGCTGTCTGGGCCATCCTGGCATCAATTGTCCAACACTCAGTGAGGAAGTGCTCAGATGACTTTAGCTCAGCTCTGAGCCACTCCATTGGACCCTCTGCAGGAAATATCCAAATGGCCATATATCTGTAGTTTTATCCTGCATGATACTTGAGGAAAATGTTAATTAATTAAAGATCTTAGTTAAACTTATTTTTTTCAAAGGCAGCTATTGTTCTTATTAGCTGAAGTAAATGAAATTTTCCTGATATGGTAAAACAAATTCATCTGGGGCTGTCATTTCTCATACCTGGATGGACTATTTGGGTTGTTTCGTCTCTATTATAAATACTGAACATTATTTGAATCCAATGCAAATGTAATAACTTATAATCCTGGGTCAAAGAGTAAAAACACCAAATTCAAGCACTTAGAATGTTTATTCTTATGGTTCTCATGCACCAGCTTCCCAGGTACACAGATTGTGTACGTGTCATATGCAATGTCTTAGAGCTGTGTGTTCATGATTCTGCCCTAGCAGATTGACCTCTTTTCAAAGGGGGGGCAGAAAATACATATTAATATAGAACATGTGTTTTTTTCTTTGTTGTTAAACTCTCTTATTGAGTGTACCTAGGGATCACAAGTTAATAAACTATTTGAAGAATTGAAGTTGAAAGTTGGAAAGAGAAATGCTAGTGCTTTGCAACAACTTTAAAAGCAATCAAAGTAGAACCTATCACTTGGGAGAGCAGAGGAGAGGCTAATCAAATCGTTTACATCATTCCTTCACCACTAACTACTTCCCCAAATTCGTATTTTAAAGAAGTAGAGAGACAAGTTCTGAAAGGTTGCAATCTAAGGTTGATATCTAAGCGATATCAAGAAAGCTTTCCCACTTCACCCACCCTCCATTTGATTCTTCTTAACTTTTCAGTTATTGTTTTGCTATTTCTTCTCCTAAAAATATGTGTTTCTAAGTGCATAATTCAATTGTTGAAAGTAGATTTCACTTGTATCAACCTGTGTGTGCCTTATTGGATGCCCAGCCCAAATCTCAGGTAGACCGTGGAACTGCAGTGTCAGAACAGAAAAACCAAAATGCAAGAACATGGAGGAAACATCATCTAAGGCGAGACCATGGAGAATTTGGGCCGTGGACAAAAGTGACAAATACTGGAAAATAGTTTCATTCCAAGACTGTGAAGTCCTATCAATATAAATTAAATCCTGTTGGCCATGTGGCCCTGAGAGGTCTATAAAGTAAAAAAGTGGCTATTTGAACTTACTGCTGATGGTGTGGTACAAGAAAGGGCATATTTTAGGATCAGGGGCCGGGCTCCCAGTCCAAATCCTGAGGCTTATCAAAGTCCAATCTAAAACCTTATTTAATTTTGCTCCATCTCATAATCTATACAGTTCACAAGGGGGCTGTGTTAAGATTTTTTCCCTCGCATAAAGCAGGGGTGCTGGGAGACATCTAAGTCCTCTAATATTTTTGTGGACAGGGGGTCTACAACGTGATTATTATCAAGGGATCTGCAGTTCTCCAAGTTTAAGAACAATTCCACCCATGTCTTTCAGAACAAACACTGGGCATATCAAACCTATTGGGTGACTTCAGGCTACAGATACATGGAATATTCAGATTTTTAGCTAACTTATGCAGCTAAATTTAAGGATATACAGTGAGTCACAGAGAAAAGTCAGAAGTGTCTGGTTTTTCAGTAACTTTCCAACTAGTGTAAAAGGAAGGACTATACCATTCTGTGAGCCAACCCATGACATGTTTCAGCCAGCCATTCGCACTCTGATGATTCAAGACAACGGATACTGCAGGGATGGATAAGAATAATTTTTAAAAGGCCGTCAGTTGGCACTCTATAATAATCTCACCGGATGTTCAGTGAAATTTTAATCAAGAGATTCACAATCTGTGGCTGGCACTTTTCTCATTTTTAAACGTCAACCCTTGTGTGTCTGTAGAGATCCAGGTTCTCTTTGAGAGCATTTTGGATTCTTTGGATGAGGCCCTAATTTCAGATCTGTCCCCAATCTGCTCCCCAGTCCTCAGCCCTGAAGCTAAGAAACGCTGCACAATTATTACTAAGACACTAGCTGATGCAAAACACAAATTTGCTAATTCTCTGATTCAGGTAAGAGCTGATATTGCAGTATTTTGACAGTTTTCAGGTATGATCTGATGCTGCTGTCCAAGCAAAATACGCAGTAGATACATTTAAACAGGGGAGCGAGGCCAGGACTCAAGTTTCTCAACTTTGCTGCAACCAAAGCCATGGAGGTTTTAAGAGCTGGGGTGAGGGGGGAGTGAGAGGCCATGTGTGTTTGATGATTGGCCCTACCCAAAGGGAGAGCAGACCCTCTCCTGCTTTTATAACAGCAGGGAGTTTTCCTGGAACAAGTCAGCCCCAAAGTCACCCTCCAGAAGACTGAGGGGAGGCTCTCTGTAGGTCCTCCAGAAAGCCAGTCCCGGTTGTGATTTACCTCTCAAAGGGGCAGAGAAAGAAGGGACAAAGACACGTTTTCCCATGTAAAGGCTGTAAGGGGAGGGAGGCCAGAGACCAGAGAAGTAGCCAAGATGTCAGTGAAGCTGAGGGATGTTACCACTGCCCTCAGCACTGGCGTGCCGTTAAGACGCTTGCCACCCCTGCACCTGTCGATCCCCGTCAGCTGGAGGGCCCCAGACGTGGTCAGGAGTCAGCGTGTCCGCTTGAGCTGCACAGAAACAGATGGACACTCAGAGTGTTCCCTTTTCACCGAAGGTGACATGAAGTATACATTCTGCCGCGTAGAGTAGATTTGCTTTCGGTCTAACGGTTTATGCTGGAATTTTCTTCAGAGACTTATGGGAGTTTTTAGTCACGGCTCAACTTTTGTTATCTTCATGTCCATTTGCAGCAGGTGCATTACTGCGGCCTCAGTGATGGTTCTTTCAGTCTGATCCATCGTTGAAAGGGCAGCCACTCCTCGCGGCATCTTGCACAGAGCACCTCTATGTTTATATATATTTTGTTGTGATCCGCTCATGCAACAAAATGCTCAGCATGTCCCTGGCCACAGTGGAGCTCATGCTTTCCTGGTGTGAGCTGCTGCTGGGGCTGCCTTATGCACCCGTTGCCCACGCGCTCACGCTGTGCCAAAAGCAATTAGGAAACACGCTCTCTAGCCAATGACCTTGGAGCAGAAGGAATCCCTTGACAGCGGATCTCTACATTAGTGAAGAAGGTGACTTACTCCATTTCAACAATTAAAGGGAGTGTGTAACAGCCCACATTTTCTCCCAGATGTACTGAATAAGGACACTGGGGACAAAAGTGTCGCGCGAGAAAAGAGCATGAAATATGAGGCTCCGTCCACAAAGGGGATAAACGTCCCGGTTCTTCTTTAGGGCCCTGCTCTTGAGAGGAACAGGAAGTTGTCACTTACAAGCAAAGGAATATGGCTCACCGTTCAGATTCTAGCTTCCACAAAACAGTATAAAAAACCCTCCAGGAACAGTGGGGTTCCCCCGAAACCGACGCTGAGACAGAGAAAAGCAGGTAGAAGTCTACTGGGAACGGCTCTTAGAATGGAAGCTGGGCAAAGGAGGGAGGGGACGGGGCCCAGCAGAAGGAGGTGCTGGGCCACTGCCTTGGCAGATCCAGGGGAGGGTCTGCTCGAATGGCCTGCAGACTGGGCCTGGACCGTGGCCAGGGGTCCTGGGCTTCGTGCCCCACGCTGATCCACGCTGATTGTTGATGCCCTGGGGGAGGCTCGTGTCTCTCCTCCTGTACGAGGGACAAGCTGTGACCACAGCGGCTGCCACTCCCTCTGCTCTGAGGACAACCCTCGGCACTGCGGGATCTGGGTGACCCACCACAGCTCACCCTTTGTGCAGCTCTGATCCACACGCTTTATGCAATAAAGTCACCCAAATGGGGAAGTTTTGCTGAAATTCTGATTGGTCTTTATCCCGTATGTGGAAGGTAAGCAGGACAGTGGGGTGCTGCAGACACCATCACTGATGCTCCTCCTCTGTCTCCTCCAGCCCCCGTTCTAGATCCTCTTCACCCTCAGACAACAGTTCTGCTTACAGACGGATTAACCCCACAGTCCCCAGCAGGTCTAAACCCCCATAGCCATTACCTTTTGTTTATCTTTGAAGGTGGTGAGGGCACTGCCCGAGGACACCCCAGACAACCTGTGCGCTCAATGTCCTCAGCCCCCTGGCTCCGCTATCTAGCCACAGCTATGTCCTCCCGATGTTCTCTCCACAGTGAGTACCAGGTGGCTGGGCGGTGGTGCCTACAGTGGGACGGGACACCTGCTCGGCGCCGGGGACAACGATTTTCCCTCTGGAACTGGGACCCCTTGAAGAGCCCAGAGTAAGAGAGGAACGGGGTACTAAGTGCAGAGCCAAGAGTGAGGATAGATCTTCCACTCCTACTGCTTCCCTTGATTCCTGGACTCAACCAGGAATTCCACCTACTCAGACTGACATCCTGTGGCCATCGTCCTAATGTGTATTATGTGCTGAGAACGGCACTTCACCCTTCCAGGACATCATCTTGCATCCGGCACTCCAATGGGGCAAGTTGATCCATCTATCGGGGTAAAATGTGGTAGAACAGGTGGACTCTGTGATTATGGGCCTTCTTTTCTACTAACTTTGCTGGGAAATGGATACCCTGCTCTGATACAATATTTTGTAGAACGTAGGGTTATTGGAGCAAATACTCTGAGGATGCTCAGGTAGTAGTATTTACGGAGGATCTGCAATAGGCAAATCCCTACTCAGAACAGGTCAATATCAGTCAAAGTGGACTTCCTGCATCTTCCACCAAATGCACTAATTGGTTCCCACAATGGAGAGTGTCATGTCAGACGCACAGCCGGGGTGACAGTTGCTGGCTGAAGTATTAACTGGATAAGCCTTAGTGAGTGGGAGCCCATGCTATTGGGGTCACAACTGGCTTCCTTCCCTGCCGCCATGATTGTTCCATGCAAGAGCCCATGATTCCAGGCCCGGGTGCTGGCAGGCGTCCCCTGGGTGAGCCATTCTGCCTAAGTGATTGTGTGCCTCTTCCATGACCGAGCTCACTGAACACTAACATGCAAAACAATGTTTTCATACTTGTCGCTCACGTCCACGTCTGCAGGTCCATCTACCTGCATTTTCCCCAGACTTCTTTGTCCCTGACTTTCCAGCTTTTAATTTACTTTGAATAACTTCTAGTGGGTGTAGAACAGCAGATGAAAACCGGTTTTATTTTCCAATCCAGCAAATCTGGCTCCTTTATATGGTCTCTAATTTTTGCTTACAGAGTGAATCATTTTTTCCTGTATAGTAGAAATACATAGCTAAATAAAACAAAACAAACAAAAAACTATTGTTTCTATAACCCAAGATTTCTTTTTTTTTTTTTAAGATTTCTTATTTGAGGGGAGAGGGGCAGAGGGAGAGAGAGAGACTCTCCAGCAGACTCTTCTCTGAGTACAGAGCAGGGTGTGGCCTTGATCTCACGACCCTGAGATCACACTTGAGCTGAAATCAAGAGTTGGAGGCTTAACCGACTGAGCTACCCAGACGCCTCTATAACCTAAGATTCTATGGAAATCTTAGATCCATAATTTCTTAGGCACATTTTCAAACGATCAAGTTCTTGCAATCGTCTTGCCATTTGTTGAGCCCGACATGAACATGGGTCCCTCTCCTCCAGCATCATATCACCATTACCCCGTGGCTCCTGGCCTCCAAGAATTCTAATCATAGGCTTTTTCTTACCATCCTTCTCATCTCTGCCCACTGCTGTGCCCCAAAGCCATTGCCCCATATGTTAGTATTATTAGTACACATTTATACATGTTGTCTGTGGCTGTTTAACAAATGATCCCCAAACTTAGTCTAAGTACAAAGACAGCTGTTTCTCCTGATTCTACAGAGGTTGGGTACTTGGTCTGCTGCTTTTGTCTGGGCATGTTCATGCAACTCCTCTCAGTGGGAAGGCAGGCTAGGGGAAGCTGGGGCCAGCAGGTGTATCTCTTCGCAAGACCTCTCATCCCGGGTTCTTCATCACATGGTCTTAGTGTGATGTGCCAAGGGGCTGTGGCCAAAGCTGCTTCTTGAAGTGTGTCTTCTAGAAGTGCCCGCACATCCCTTCTGCCGTATTCTTCACCAAAGCCTATCCCAGAATCACCCCGTGTTCAGTGGGACGTAGACTAGATGCCATGTCTTGGTAACGAGAGAGGAAGCGAGGCCACAATGCGAGGGGAAGGGCTGCTGTAACCATCTTTTCAAACAGCACACGGCACTTGCCCTCCCAGATGACAGGTGTGCAGGTGACGCAAGGACCTCTGCGCCACATCATCCAGTCATTGCAAGTGAGCTGCTGGAAGAAGCAGGACATAACCTCAGCAGAAGTAGCTCCTCTGGCTTGAAGGAATTTCCATACAGAGAGTCAGATCTGAGTCACCAGAAGCCAAAAGTCTTGGCCGCCTGAGTACGAAGCGACCCAGCGTTGAGCTGCTCTCTGGGAATCACAGTCACGATGCAGAAAACACGACGCACCCCAATTTGTGCGCTGCACACCCACACCCCGATTTGTACATTGCACACGACACACCCTGATTTGTGCATTGCACACCCACACCCAATCTGTGCATTGCACACGACGCACCCCGACTTGTGCACTGCACACACACTGCATGTGCTGAAGCATAATCGCTGCACTGGTGAGAGAACAACTGAACCCCGTCTTCTAGCGTGCGATGACGTGCCATGTCACCTGTCTTGACGTTGCCTGACCCACTCCTTCAGCCTAATTCCTGTGTGGTCTGTGAACAGGTGCTCCCTTTCTGAGAACCCATCACTGTCTCCACACTCACTTCTGTTTCCAGCTCCAAAGGAACTGCTCGTTCATGTCCCTTCTCTTGCGGTGCTGGTTATCTCTACAGGCCTGTGTGCAAGTTCCTTGTGTCTCCAACGTTTAGATGATAAACTCTTGGGGGGGGGGAGAGTGCATTGTCCTACTCATATTTCCTAATCCTATGGTTTAGCACACTTGTTATCAAGCTGGTGTGGTGGGCATACCCTAAGGAGGCCCCCATGATTTCTGCTCTTTAGTACTCATGTCTGTGTGCAATCTCTTTCCCTGGTGTGTGCCTGTGACACGCAGTCTGCATTGAACAAATAAAATATGGCAAGGTTCCCATGATATAACCCCCAAGACTGTGTCCTGGTATATGGCAGAGGTGAAGAGAGTTTGCACATGTGATTCGGGCTGACTCCTAATCAACTGAGTGAGTTACTCAAGAGAGATTATTTCTTGGGTGGGCCTGATATAGTCAGGTGAACCCATAAAAGAGACATCAGGCCTTTTCTAGAGCCAGAGATTTGAAGAAGCAGGGACTTTGCTCCTCTACTGTGGGCTGTGAAGAGGCATGCTGACATGAATTCTGTAGCTGCAAGGAAATACATTTGCCAGCAACCTGAGGAGCTCAGAAGTGGAGACGTCCCTTGTTGAGTGTCCAGACAAGAACAAAGCCCAGCCGACACCTTGATTTCGCTCTGTGAAACCTAGAGCAGAGAACCCAATGAACTCAGGCCCTAATCCTGACCCATGGAGACTGTGAGGTAATAAGTGTGTATTGTTTCATGCCACTAAGTTTATAGTCTTTTGCTCTGCAGCAGCAGAGATCAATGAAGCTCAGTGTATGCATGATGAATGTATGCATACATGTCTGCGACAGATTGACTGCATGGACAGTGTAGTGTCCAATATGAGTATCGCTTTAAGATGTTGGTAGATTGATGAAACTCAAAAGATGGTGCAATTTATTTAGTCCGACCTCTTTACCCCCCATATAAAGCAATTATGTCAAGAAAATTCAGGTGAACTGTCTACGGACAAATTATTGATGCAGTTAGGATTTGAGCCCTGATCTATTAATGATTATTTCATCTCTGCCTATAACATCATGTTCCCTCTCTCTGTGAGAATATATATTAACTATCTTTAAAATGGTATAGCCATGAGGCACCTGGGGGGCTCAGTCGGTTAAGCTTCTGCCATCGGCTCAGGTCATGGTCTCAGGGTCCTGGGATTGAGTCCCACTTCGGGCTCCCTGCTCAGCCAGGAGACTGCTTCTCCCTCTGCCTGCCACTCCCCCTGCTTGTGCTCTCTCTCTCTCTCTCAAATAAATACATAAATACATAAATACATAAATAAATAAATAAATAAATAAATAAATAAATAAATAAAATCTTTAAAAAAAATGAAAAAGCCATGAAAATTACTGTATATGTGTGCTGAGAGCCAGGCTGGAATAAACTTCATGAAATAAAAGGAGATATGTAAGTCCCATTTCAGAAAAGGTGTAAATTAACTTGTGTTGGATAAGAATTCTACATTGTGATTTGGTTTCTCTTGTCTCTCTCGCCACCACCAAAAGGATTCTGAAGGACAATTTGGGCATCTCTTCTACTGAGTGACCAGGTCCTGAGTGCCCGAGGTCACTCTCAGAACAGCGTGTTGGAAAGGGCCGTTCATCATTGCATCTGAGCCTGATTGCTGCTGGGAGGAAAGTGGTTTCCTTCTTTAAGCAAATAGAAATACTTGACAACACTTTTTATTTTCTTGCTCTAATAAATGTCTCCTTTCCCTACATTATTGCTTTCTTATAGAGTTAGAGGGTAAATTTATCATTCTAAATACTGTTAAAATTACTGATATTTTATCCTCTAATCTTCTAAGTTTGGTATAGAAATATTTATAAGATCAGATTTATGATGGACTGTGACGTATTTAATTTATATGCATATTTTCTCCTATAATTTTCTTGCCTCTGTTTTGATTACATTAACTAAAATAGATAGTGTTTTTATTAATCATAGCCCTTTTAAAAGAAACTTGTCTTATTCATGACACTAAACTATCCCAAAGGTATAAACCTTGATTTGTATAATTAACAGGCACAAGGACACAATGAGGAATAAGACATGACCTGGGAGAAGCGAGTAGAAGTGAGAAAAAGAACAGAAATACAGGGAGCACGTATCTCACCAACTTAGGGAAGTGAGCGAGGCTGATAGGAAGTTTCTTCCATTTCAGTGGGAGTATAGTTCTAACTGAAACAGAGAAGAAAGTCCTAAACAAATTCAGATGAGATTATCAGCATCAATTGCCTACCTACAGGCCCCTCCCTGACTATTTATATAATGAATAAATGGCCCCTTACTAGAAAAATGCAGGCCCATGAAATCCTGTCACTGCTCTTAAAGAAACTGTATTTAATTAAAGCTGCATTTAATAGCCTTGATTCATGTGTCAGGTATCTAAACTATCACCTTCCCGGTTATATTCTGGAATGCTAGACAAGCTAGAGGAAGATACTAGAAAGTGTCGGTACAATGAAATTCTAACTAAACAAATCCTAATTGAGGAGCTGATGCCGATAACTGATTTCGACACAACGAGGTGCGTGCGCTGGTGTTAGTAGGGGGAGATTTTGAGCCAACATAGATACATCATTGCCAACCTCACCAAAGTGGGGAAAGAGAGCCAGGATAAACCGGAGGACAATGAGAAGAAGAAGTAAGAAGCCTTCAGAGGCTCCAGCCCTGCACTCTCTCCCTTCTTCACAAAACCTCCCCCAACCCCCCCCAACCAGGAGCAACTGTGGGAGCGGCACAGGGTCCCAGGGACCCCCGGCTACAGCAGAGCAGCCAGGCTGGGGCGGCACCTGAAGGCGGGGTGGGGGGTCCCCGAGCTGCTCTGTCACAGATTTCCCCTCAGGCATCACGGACGTTCCTTTGAGGCGGGAAAATTCGGAGCACACCTGAACGATGCCAATAAGTAAAGCAACAAAGCTACACTCAAATATTTTATTGTCCACTCTTGTAACCATGGAAACACAAGGACCGGTGTGGGTACTGCTTTACCTTTTTGTATGAAACCACTCTCAAGCGAAGCACGTATAAAAATGAATAAACAAGATTAGATATTTTCCTGATAGCTGTTGTTTATATGAGGACTGTACATTTTATCTTTAAAAAAAAAAAAAAACCTTCAACATCAGATTGGGGAAAACAGTCTTCATCAAAAAAACTGAATAAAATGTTTTTATTTTGTTACCTAGGATAAAATTAACACTGCAAATGAAAAATTAGAGTAATTTTTTTCTTTAAATAATTAGTTTCTATTCCACTGAGCAATGATATTTGTCAAATTGGGTTGAATTCTATCCTTCTGTTACTTCTCAAACGCTAGTATTTTCAAATATATTCTTCAACCGATTTGAACCAAAGATAGAAGCAGCAAGATTCTCTGTAATACATGGCACTTAATGTCCAAACATATACTTCTCTGAATCTGTTCCCTTATCTATAATATTAATATTTAGATTAGAAATCAGTCATTTTTGGGGGTACCTGGTGGCTCAGTCGGTGAAGCGTCTGCCTTCGGCTCAAGTCATGATCTCAGGTCCTGGGATTGAGTCCCACGTCGGGTTCCTTGCTCAGTGGGGAGTCTGCTTCTCCCTCTGCTGCTCCCCCTGCTTATGCTCTCTGTTGCTGTCTCTCTCTCTCTCAAATAAATAAATAAAATCTTAAAAAAAAAGAAATTAGTCATTTTTTGCAATAAAATTGTATGAGTCTATTTAAGTTATAGTACTCTATTTTAAAAATTTCACCAAGAGCTCTCATCCTCAGGAATTTGGTTGGCATATTTTCAGTTAATTGAAATGTATCTGATATATAACACTGTGTACGTTAAACATGTTCATGTTGACGGATACATTTCTATATTATAATCTGATTGCCATTGTGGCAGTAATTAGCACCTCTATCACATCACATGATTATAATTTCTTTTTACCAGTTAGATAATTAAGATCTCACCTCTTAGTGAGTTTAATGACTGTAACACAATACTGTTGTCTATATTCACTGTACTGTGCATTAGATCTCTAGGAATTACTCACTGTTCGTTGCAAGTTTGTCCCCTTGAACAACATCTGCTTGGTCTTAAAAAACACAGTTGAGTGAGGGCCTGCTCCTTAAAACTAGGTGTTACCAGCCAACCAACTTAAAATGAAAAAATGTTGGTATTATATAGACAACACACTCTGAAGTTGTCAGTATGAGGCCGCAATGTTCTTCGAAGAAATGGAAGAAACTTCCTAAATGTTTTCCAAACAGGCCAGCCATGGAAACATCTGTAAACAAACAACACAGGACTGTCAGTGTTTCCATGTGATGAAAAATTTGATTAAGGAAAAAAAATAATTGCTGGGAGTAACTAATTTCTTAAAAAATTCCAAAATGTGTAAGACTTCAAAAGTTTTCTGTATATTTGAAACTAATTAGTGAGCTCAATACCAGCTAGGACCTGAGTCCTCACTCACTGAGTGTTTTTAAAGAAGTCTTTAACACACTTGTAAAATG
Organism: Callorhinus ursinus; assembly: GCF_003265705.2. Classification (NCBI taxonomy): domain Eukaryota; kingdom Metazoa; phylum Chordata; class Mammalia; order Carnivora; family Otariidae; genus Callorhinus; species Callorhinus ursinus. The sequence goes on along the minus strand of NW_027397094.1, from coordinate 1,038,871 downwards.
TGTGTGCGTGGCTGGTGGACCCGAGTGGGTGAACGTGCAGTGTTAGTAAGACCGCTCAGTACACCGCTATCTCCACCACACACGAATGCGACTTCTTCACTAGCTACTTGGAAACAGTGGTGTTCACATCGGAAAGAGGAAATTCCTTTCCGTCCACCATCCATGGGAACAGCAAACTAATCTTGAAGTACGTAAACTATGCTTTCGAGCTGCAGAGTGTGCACCATGCGCCTGGGTCCTGTTCTGCTCCCCATTGTGTGACCCTCCTGCCGCCTCGGGGGGTTCTTCCACTCCCCAGACCTGTTCATTCCTCCACTGCAGGATGACACGGAAGTCTCATTATATGAATGTCTCCCCTTACTAGTATTAAGTTTATCTGAGCTGTTTGAGGACAGAAATCATCTCTTTTTTAAACATATGAGCCAATTTTATAAACTAGAATTTAACGAGTGATATGTCAATATTTATCAAATTCATTGAGAAAACAATGAACTCTTTAAGTGGTGCATTTTACTTGAAGTCATAGCCTCACAATAAATGCACGATTTTGCCTATAGACTGGCAGGAAATTCAACAAGTGTTGACCTAAATATAAAAACATATTCACTAGATGACTAAGGGCAGAATCATACCAAGCAATTCTCATTAGTATTATAACTGTATTTCAGCACATAGTTGCACATTGTTGATGCAAAATCATTAGCTATTTTTCAATAGATACAGTTATTACATATGCATAATGTGGAGGTTGCATTTGCTTTTGCAAGAGTAGTGATATAATCGCTATATAGAAAGGAATATTACTAACATGAATCACACGGTGGAAAGTTTTCTTAAGATGGGATTGAGTTTCAAAAATGTATTATATTAATTTAATGCATTATATTATAGTTTAAAAACTTTCTACCTTTTTAATAGAAATGCAATGCAAGACCACATTGTGATTTTTCATAATATACTTTGTTTTATAAACATTTTACAAAATTCTATAAAATATATGAATGTGTTGACACAAACATACTGATGTCATATTAACTTGCTTTTGCTGTAATTTATTTTTACCTTTTTGCTGAACATCTATTTTTCAAATTTAAGCACTATAAATTTTACAGGTATCCTTTCTAACATGAGTAAAGGATTCTGCCCAATGAATATTTTCCAGCAATAGTCTCAGTGAGAGCTTGTTATAAGGAAATAAGGAAACTCTTTTGTATTTTTCTCAAACTTCCATTAGGATCCATCTTTATATCATATTAAGGATAAACTGCATTATATCAATACTGTCAGAAGAGACATAAATAAATCCAACAAAAAAACGTTTGCCTCTGTGATTGCACTTTAACAAGGCTCTGGGGAATCTATTGGCTTTGTAACGAACTAAAAATACAGGCAGTTCAACTGAGTAATTGCCAGACTGTTAGCAAGAAAAGCAAGAAAAGAACATAGTCTTTAGGAAGTTTTACTGATGTGCCAATATTCAAGAAATATCCAAGCTGTACATAAAACAGGTCCACCACTCCCTTCTTTACAATGTGACTGTGTTCCTTTCCCAAATGTGCAAGCTATTAGTAAAGTTGTAGCGATTTCAGAGATAAAAAGTTTATTTCATGTATGCGTGTGTATGTTTCTGTCCATCTATCTATATTCAAAATCATGGGTCTCTCCAAGAATATTTTCTGGGACACCCCAACAAATTCATCTTAGATGCAGTCACTTGCCAACATGAATCAAATCGTCATTTTTGCCTTGCACATAGGAACAAAGGCTGATGTACTATTTAATGCCACATTCAAATGCTCCCTCCTAAAGTATTTCCTCAACAAGGAATTAGCCACATCCTGGGTTAGGAGTGGGGAGCAAGCAGAAGATTTGGAAGTATTTGTTTATGAGTCCGTGGCAAATAAACAAGGTCGAAAACAAATCTGGATTTGCACAAATGCCTAACAGTCCACAGCGTTACATTTTATTTCTTCTGTAACCAAAGTTCAGCACTAAACTCACCGAAAACAAAAGTATTTTGCTAAGCCTATTTTCTTGTGACATGAGCAGTGCTATAAAAATTTAATGCCGTGTTACAATTTTCTTTAACAGCCGTCCCCATTTAGGCTGTAAGTAAGAATGCTTTCAAGTACATAACTGCCTTGGAAGATGATTTTCCTAAACGCATTTTGTTTAATTGTAATTCCGTGTTGGATAGCATAGGTTACGTAAAGAACTCGTGCCTACCCTACTAAATAGAATTATGTCGTTTAGACCTATTGTGTGTGTGTGGACGTGGGTGTGTGGTGTGTATTTTGATAGTAACCCGTAAAACGAGGGTATTGCTTGAAAAATCATTGTGCGGAGTCCAGCTGCCTGTCCACTGTGAGGCGTGCGAACCTTCCTTTCCTAGAGTTTTGTTTCTAACTTTGAATGTAGTTCCTGACTCCCCAGTCCCAGCCCCCCTTCTCTCTCTCTCTCTCTCTCTTTGTTTCCTTTATACCTCAGTTTTCTATTTAATGTTAACTTTGACATCTGACCCCAAACCTCAATATAAAGATGTCCGGGGAGGGGGGGCTCTGGATGAACAACATCAGCTAAGTGATGAAATTCGTTTCCCAACAGGGCCAAATCTTTGGAATGTGTCCAGAGTTAAAAGAAACAAACATAACCAAAACGTTTTCCCCTTAGAAATGCCCAAACCGATTAATGTTTGTGGATAATTTGGGGGAATGAAATGTTTCAAACAGGAATCAATATAAGGCAGTGACAAAGAAATATAGACTTCAGAATCAGATATGTTTTGGGGTTTTGGTTCTTCTTGCTAATTTGATGTCATGCCTGCTACTTGACCTCTAAAAGCCCCAGCTCTATCCCTATGAAATGGAAACGTGTTCCCTCATTCAACAAACAATTGTAAATATTAAGTAGTCAACGTACGGTAGTATACTGACCAGTGTATTATATACTTATGTATAATATCTAATATGAATATAAATACAATATATACTATATATAAATTATATAAGTATATAAAATTATATGTGAAATATGAACATATGTAATATATTTTGTAAGTCTAGTATATACTTACATACAAATAATTGGTTAAGGACGGTAACTTCCCTGGAGGTGGCCCAGCACAACCGACGTCCTGCCCATGAACCATGTTTCACCTGCAGGCTCATCTCCAGCAATTGCTCACAACTCCGCTCCCATCAGTCCTCCTCTGTTCTCAAATCTGTTTAGATCCGTTGTGCTTGTGGTGATAATCTCAAGGTTTAAATACATGCAATTGTATCTGTGATCCACTGCCATGCTAACATTGCATGACAAATAACTCAAAACGTTGGTGGCATAAAAGAGGAAGTCTTACTTGGCTCATGAATTTGTGGGGTTTCGCGGTCAGTGTGGGTGGGCTTTCTGGCTCATTCACCCACTTGCAAGCCAAGTTACGGCTTACACGGGTTGGTTGACCAGCAGCTGGTCTGAAATAGCCACAGATGGCATAGTCTGGGCAACTCATCTTCACTCCATGTATCTTTTTTTTTTTTTTAAGTTCTGGTAAAACATTGATTTCGAAAATTCATTTGATGCTTTGATGTGAAACAGAACATATGAGCCTGTATCTTTTACTTATTTGCTTTACTTTTTATCATTTTGTAAGCTCTGAAAAACCAAAATAAGATGCAATTTCATCCATATGGACTTTTGAAATATGGAGTAATGAATAATAACACTACAAGGAAAGCAGAGGATGTTATTCATTTCAGTAGGTATGACTGACCCAGTAATTGCTCAGGCGCCTGATGTTAGGACTAACAAGCATCCCCTATATGCGAGGCATGTCAGAGCCATCCGTCCTGGCTTCCAACATTGGGCTTCTGGAAAGCCTCCCCACACGGACGCCCATCGGGACTCAGTGTGCAGCCCTGTGCAATGGACTCTGTGTCTACTGCTCCTCTTCATGGCCAAAAGCACACCTTGCCTGGAGCTCGGCTCTTCCCCACCGAGAGGTCATTTGCTCTGATGCACAAGCTTTGCCAAAGGAGAGTAACTCATCCAACACTCCCCACTGGGTTGGCAGTACATCAAAGCCGACTCTTCTCCATCTGGAGCTTTAGGGGTTTGCAGTATCAGAGCTGACTCCTCCATCCGGAACTTTAGGTTTTGAAAGGAAGGATAAATCCCATTGTTCTTAAGGAATGATGATGCCAGGAAGAATTTCCTCTAGGAGAAAACAGAATGCTTCTGATCGATAGTCAACCATCACTGCAGTCAGTGGGATTTATTGGCTCCTTAGGTCCCAGGATTGAGTCATTTTTGGGAAGGCAGAAATATTGTTAGCCCACTCTAGGCCAGAAAATCAACTTCTTCTCTACTGGACCTCCAGGCATCCAGAGAAGGTGAATTCACATAATTTAATGGCTTGTTTTGGCTCATTAGTAAAACAGTTTCTTTCCAACTAACAAAGCCAGTGCAGAAATGGAGAACTCACTTATGGTAATTCTCTATTCAGCAATTTACTACTGAGCAATTTAAAGAGGCCCTTTCACAGATTACTCACTAGAAGATTTTCAGAAGAAAGGGATCAACGTAGCTAAAAACTCTATCCTCAAAGCCTAGCATAGTACTGGGCTCATTGCTGGTCCTTGATGGAGTCTTATTGGAAACTATCACAGGAGGGGTGACTGCACATGGCAGGTACAGGCTGGACTTGGGACAACCCAGTGCCTCCTGGTCCTGGCTGCAGAGAAGAGCCTGCAGGGAGCTCCCATCTGGAAGGCGAAGGCTCAGCACAGAGCTTGCTGGCCATCCTGTGGTGGAAGGCACAGTCCGGATCCTTCAACAGCTCAGATTCAGTAATTTGACCAGAGGAATCCCCGAGGAACGTCGTTCTCTGGCTCTCAGACTCCTGAGCTAACAGGCAGCTGAGACAGATGGAGCACACTGTGAGTAAGATGACCATCAAAGTGTTCTTCTAAACTGGACACAGCTGAGGGTGAAACGCGGTACTGCGTGAGTACCCTGGGACAACAAGGGTAAAGGGTATGTTCCTGGCAAAGCTGTTGTGGATGGTGGTACCTGGACTGGGACAGCAGTCCACCGAGCCCGTGTGCGTGGCTTCTGCTGGGCTCGCTCGGCTGGGCAGGCTGTTAATCGCTTCCTCCAGGGTTGGTAAGGGGCAGGCAAGGAGAAGCCACCTGTTCCCATGTGAGATGGCCCAGTGTTGCCTTTCTCTGAACGAAGCACTGTCTCCATTGGTCACTTCGTCAGTGCGGAGATGGTCCTTCCGATGTCTGGATGGTGTGCTAGTGGATCTGCCACCAGGCAACCAGCATTTCCTTCATGGCCCCTGAAGCATCCTGCCCCACAGCTTTTGGTTTCTTAAATTTACATTTTCGGTTATTTATTCCCCCCACTTCTCTGTTCTTTACTCAACCGCTATTCAGCATCACCCACCAATCCATTTATTGAGATTTGTATTTGATTTCATTTGTTCGGCCAAATTTTTATTTCAAGACCATTCTTTGTAAGTTCTTTTTAGGTAGCAGCCCGTTCCTACTTAATGATGCTTTTCTCCTCTAGTGATATTACTGAAATACATTTTTAGTTTCTTCTCTTTCCTCCAAATTGGTTTTGTATTTGTTTGTTTAGTCTCTTATTTTGACATGGTGGTTTCATCAAGTATATGGTGGTCTTTATCAGCCTGCTCTTCTATCAGAGACGGCCAGTTACAAGCTGATTGGAGGTTTTGTGTCCACAGGGGGCTTGTTGACTGTGGCATTCACTGGAATTATTTGTTCACGGAATCTTATCTTAGTACATTTGTTCTTAGTACATTTAACTGTTTCTCCTTTTGGATGGTGATAGTCCATCTGCACCCCCAAACCACAATACAACATTCTCGTATCTGGGTGCTGGGTCCACCAACATTCTAGAAACCAAGTGGGAAGAAAAGGGGGGAACTCAGTATTTACAGAGTAAATTTCAACCCATGTCCCTGCTTTAATTACACTGCTTCTGTCCCCTATTCTGGTTTATGTTTTCTAGAAAACACACCTCGAATATTCTGTCGCATAAGAGAGGAGTGACTATCCAGACTCTCAAAGTAAAGAAGCTATAGGGGCGAGTTTAGCATTAAAATAGAAGAGAACTTAAAGTAAGTATTCAGTTTTATCCCCAATTTTGCCCATCAATTTGTCCTAGGCGCTGCTCATCTCTGAGCCTTTTGGGGGATGCAGTTAGGTGGCTTGTTCAGCTTTAGCCACTGCTAACTTAGGATTCCAATCTAGTCATCTGTTTTTCAGTCTTTGGAATGTTTTTGGCTCTTCTGTTCCCTTTTTTCCTGAGATCCTATGTCTTTTGAAAAGTCATTTCCTGTCACTAGTGGGGTTCAGTGGAAGTGAGGTGGACGTGTGTATTCAGTCCACATATTTATGTAGGAATCTGACCCCGATTAGGGCAAGACACATGACATTACAGAAGAATTTCAGGGGGTTTACATTCTTGGTATTGTAACAGTGTGCCTCAGAAAGACATCAGAACTGCCCCCCTATGTTTACCACAGTGCTAAGTTATAAAATGACTTGAGAAAATGTGATCAGTTCAAGATGTGTGCCTTCCACTGAAACCCTATCAGGAGGATCAATCTGTTAATCTGTAGGTTTCCCAGAATCCTTAGTAAAAGCAAATAGAACATAGGGCTTTTCACACCAAAATGAGTAAGTCCAATAGAGGGAAAATCTTCAGTTATAGGAGCAGTGATTAAATCCCACACCATTTATATCATTACTTGAAAATGGAGCTTATGAGTTACCAGCTGTTGACTCCAACTTTGTTTTTCTGACAAATGGAAGAGTGTACATTAATATCCCTGCCCTAGGAAATGCTTCTAAAAGTAGAGCAGAACCATCATTTAATAAGTTTACATGAGCTTTGGTTATTTCTTATGCAGTGTATTCAGACACTTTCTGTGAATTATGTTTGACACAACATTTTTTAATAACTTGATGTATTGGTCCATATAAATGTTTTGAAGGTATGCATTTTAGATTCTAGAACACTGTACAGCTAATTTTCTTGCCAAAGGAAAGAAAATGAGAAGGTGGCTTTTAGTTGTTTGGCATTTAAACAAAAACTATTTTTGTTTAGTTCATTGCTCTGATTTTAAGACAGCATAACTCACTTGTCGAATCCCTAGACTACACGTGTCAGATATTTCAAATGACACATATTGACCAACAATATTCCAAGTAAGAAGAGTAATAACAGAAGAGTGCTATAGTTCTTGCTCTTACTTTGCAATAGGTTCTACACTGTTATAGTGACTGTGAAAATAAAGAAAATAAACAATAGAAATAAAAATGTTGCTAGGCAACACTATTTCCACTGCTTTCATAAGTTAGACACAGTTGCAAAAGTAGGAAATTTCCATAAACTGAAAGCCTGAAGCTTGCCATTGGCATTAATAACCCTGACATTAATTCCATGTAATCTAAGAACCTTTGATGTGACTGTGGAAGCTAGTAATGGAATGGTTTCAGTAGGACTTTCTTTCTTTTCCTTGGAAAACAAAGGTAACATACATGCATTTTATTTCACTTAACAAGTAAATGAATCATATTCATAAGTTATATGATCTACAAATGTAAAATGTATTCTTTGAAAGTTATGTAATCTATTACGACCTCAAAAGTCAGCGGGCTTTTAAAAATTTCAGAGTATCAGTTCAACTGAATTTATCCTTAATCAAGACGAGAATTATTATGTGTTTTATTTTGGTGGTTTCTTACTTTGCTATCTTCAGGAATCGCTCAGTATTATTCCTATTGTTTCTCACCTATGTACATATAGCAAAAAAGCACCCATCCCTTAGAAAATTTATTCAATTTATGTGCACATGACATATTCAGTTTCTAGCAGCAGTATATTATCATTTTTAATAATAAAAACACAGAAAGTACAGGCATAGAGAAATACCAGACCACAAAAAGGTATGTGCAAAAATTGTTAATATTACTACAAAGAGCTTCAGAAAATTCCAGCAGCTGATTTATTATAATAATTTAGATTCAGCTAATTATTTCACATAAATATAATGATGATAAAATTTTTCTTTATTTTTCTTTATCACATTAAATTGTGTCTGGCTTTAATATAACTATGCTTTTTTACGAAACTATATCTCCTCTTTAACTTATTAAGATTTGAAGGATTATTCTTGTTCTGTTACATCGGTTCACTTCATTATCTTTTTGAAACTTCTCCATGTCAAAAAAACATATTTTCTAAGCTTCATAAAACTGAATTTATATTTAAATGCAACCCATTCTGCTGAAAAAAAATCCTTGAATAAAGAATGGTTTTGTCCTAGCTATAAACGTGGAGCTACACGGGCTCCTTGCTCAGCAGTGGGTCTGCTTCTCCCTTTCCCTCTGTGTCTCCCCCTGCTTGTTTTCTCTCTGTCTCTCTCGCAAAAATAAAATCTTTAAAAAAAATTTTTAAAAAATGTGGAGCTACAGGATTATGTCAACCACATAAATTGAAGCATTTAAATTAAATGAAATATAATTTTGCATAATATTATCCATGTGCTTATTAGAGAGAGATTGCCTTTAATATATGATTTACCAAAGTAAGCCCAATTAGTGCTCTGAAATGTTTCAGTGCCAACGATCTGGGGAAAAATGCAAAGAGTATAGTCTTTCAGAATACATTTCACAGATGTCCAGAAGATGCTGAGATATGGCTTTTATGGAGAATGATAAATCTTGTGCTATTACTGATGCAAATTTACTTATATCAATTTTTATTTTGGGTTCAAATAAATAATTTAAAACAATGTCCTGCCCTGGCATCAATTCAATTGACTTAATTCTGCTTCCTTACAACAAATTATATGAAATAAAAATGATAACATTTGTTTAATCTGTCAAGGAAACTGAACCCTAGACAATGAAGCCCAAATAAAGATCAAGCTCAGTTTCATGCATAATACATTTATTATGTTAATTTGATCATGATAATAAAAATCTTTGCAAACAACTGACAACACAAATATGCAGGAAATTCAAGACTAATAAATAATCCCGTAAAGATTTTTGGCAGCCTCCAGGACTGTGAGAAATAAATGTCTGCTGTTTAACATTGACCCAGTCTATGGAATTTTGCTATCACAGCCTGAACCAACTAAGAGACGTGAAAGACCATCCATTTTGAGTGGGATTCAGAATCTGAAAGGGCTCTGAGGTCTCGGTGGCAATTCAAGCAGCCCTGGGTTTCCAATTCTTCCAATTGTTCATTGGAACAACACAATGTTATGGACATCAGAGGTCGCTATGCGGTTGGAAAATACCCTGGCGTCCCCAGCATGAAAACCACAAAGAACTCTGGGCTAATGGACCTAGTTTGGGACATTAGCAGCACATACTAGTATACGATTAAAAAAAAAAAATGTCTCCCAAGAGCTATGAACCTGGGAATGATGGAGAGTCTGTCATCCCTCGACATATCAAGTGACCATGTAAGCAGAACTGGTCTTTCATAATCCAGTTTCTGTAAGAGCCAACAAGGCAAAGTGGGGTGGCCCAGCAGACATCTGTCATGAGGTGGAGATGATACATTCCAGATCAGGCACAAACAGAATGAGAGGACACAAATAAGCTTCATGGGTAGGCTACCTCCCTGTTATCCACTATTGCCCCACGGTGGTTTCTTCCTCAGCTCAAACTTAATGCACACTCTGAGTTGCCTTATGACTTGCTACTGGAGGAGGAGAAAGGCAAAGCTTGCTTACTAGCTGCATTGCTCAGTAGAGCATGCAAGCTAATATAGGAGAAGGGCCACACTGAAGCCAAAATCAGGAGTGGTCCTGAAGATCAGCAGGGGGAGAAGCATCATCTCAATGGACACTATTTCACCCATATTCTGTAGAGAGAATAGCCAAGGTAGGAATATAGTCTGCCTCACAGGAACCATGACTAGGTTGGCTGGTCGGTTCATGGATGAGGAAAGATTAGAACACTGGAGACAAGGGAAGTGGGGAAGAGTCAAGATGACAGACTTGGAAATCCCAGGATGTGAAGACCTTCGATCTCACACTAACACTCACGCAACAGCATTCATCTAGAGATTTCTCTCTACCTCAGGTTTCCAGAGTATCTGACGAATGGACATAGGAGCCTGGACAGAGAAACACACTGCATTAGAGATCAGCTGAAGCTCTGGACACATTACGGAACCCACTGAATGAGTATCTGGGAGATAACAGCAGCAGGGCCCTCCCATCCAAGAGGAGCTCAGCCCTTGCTCAGCACCAGGACCTCGGCAGCTGGGCTGCAGGGTGGTCTCACAATTGCCTCTCCTCAGAGGCTCTGGGTGCAAGGTCCTTGGTACAAGGGCCAGCTGTGTAGTCCACACATTGTTGCTTTCTCTGTTATGTGGAATCATCATTCGATCTCGCTAATGTGCTTTTTCTTCCATACAGATAAACAGCTTCCCATAAACTTCTTATAGCTAGATCCCTCAGGCCCTGTCCACACGTGCTCAGACTTACCTGAATTCTGAGGGTATGCAAGATTAGCTCTAAGTGTCCCCCTGAGATGTCCCTGTTCACAGACATATCCTCAGACTTGTCATCTACAGCCAAAGTATTGCCTGTGTCTTGTGGGTATTTGATTTAATGACACGTCTACTATATAGCAGATGCTGGTGAAGTGATAAAACTTAAGATACTTAATTTTTTTAAAAGATTTTATTTATTTATTTGACAGAGAGAGAGAGAGAGAGACAGCGAGAGAGGGAACACAAGCAGGGGGAGTGGGAGAGGGAGAAGCAGGCTTCCCGCCGAGCAGGGAGCCCCATGCGGGGCTTGATTCGAGGACCCTGGGATCATGACCTGAGCCGAAGGCAGACGCTTAACTGCTGAGCCACCCAGGCGCCCCAAGATATTTAATTTTTAATTGGGCAAAACACCGATTTTGTGTGTGTGTTTGTGCGTGTATTCAACGAACCACCCGTAAGTATAATGATCCAATACTTTCTATCTCAAACTTCTATTTCTTGAGTCCAAATTGAAGAAATAAACCTTATAGATTCCAGTTAGAGATTAAAAAGAATATGTGTTTCTTTTCAAAAGCTGCTTCCCTTCCTGGAGGGGAATAATATAAGCACATAAATCACTTAGGACACTATTACATCCCATCGAGGCAAATCAAGATAAGTTGTTTATTACACCCTTTCTCCCCCCTAAATTTTATTGTAGAACAAACACTGAAATGTCTGATGGGAAATGGAAAATTGAATCTTCATCATCCGATGTCACTAAAATTGTTCCAATCTCCCATCAGCAGAAAGACCTTTAGGAAAATGATATAAGTATGACAGACACACGGAGGAAATTAAGGGCTTAAAATACAATGCGTCTCTCTGGCTCTCAGACTCAGCAGGGCAGGTTTCTCAATCATTTAAAACCCAACTTCATTTTGATAAAAATCTCGCTCCCTCTTTTAGTATAATTTAAATCAAAAATTAATCATATATTATCACACAAAACTTGAAGCGATGGAGAAAAGCTGTTATTTTATTCTTGAACTAAATACTCTCTTCATACACATCATTCTGATACGATTCTATTTAGCGAAGATGACCACGTTCTGAGCCATGGCAGCCTTTTTATCCATGACAATAACACAGTGGAGAGGAAGAGAGAGAGAGACTGGGGAGGAAGGGAGAAATGTTCAGCAAGGAAATCTGTCAATGGGAACAAGTTTTGGAGGAGAGCAAATTATAAATAAAAAGTTTCAGGAAGAGAGAACAAGATGCGGACAATCCAAATCAGAGGGTTGGCCAATGTTTCCGACGAGAAATGGTACTGAGGACATACTGGAATAGACACATTTTTAAGGGTAAATAAAAGTGCACTGTGACATCCCGGGGAGAAGCAAGGATAGCATTGCAATAATACTGTGATTTAGCTATTAACACAGGCCCTTTCTGCTTTCAGGAAACGGTCATGGGTGCATTAGAGAAACGGAGACTGCTTCCCCCCAGATCACGAATGTCTACCCAACCCCTTGCACTTTGAGCAGAAATGGTTCTCCACACCCACTCAGCATGTCTCCTTTCACTTTTCTTGGTCAAAGATGCTGCCTTCTAAAAAAGTTCCTTTTTTTTTTTTTTAATGGAAACCAAATCTGAATCAAGCGAAATATTCTGGGTAGCACGAAGTATATCAAAGAGAGAAAAAGTGAGCATTCAAAGTCTACACTGAAAGATCAACTGGGTAAGACACAGACACTGTTCATGAATGAAGTTGTACGTCATTACGTTACATGAAACGTTTGACAAGCAAATTTGGAAAAGGGAATCGTGATCCTGTGTAGTCAATTCTTTGAAACAGTGGGAGAGGATCTTTAGCACTTAACAGACATTGTTTAAATGTTGGGTCTGCCACTTACTGTTTTTCTTAGGAAAGTTACTTAATCCTTCTGAGACGAAGTTCCTTATATCCACCTCAAATTGTACCTAGGTGCTAGGGGTGCTGTAATGTCCAAACAGGGGAGTCATTTTTAAAGCTCCTACCCCATTCTAGACTATTATTATCATCCTCATCGTTGTTGATTTTTATTTTCTATACTTATTTCCTTTATTTCTGTTATAGGACCCGAAAGGATGAAAGGTGATCTCATACTAAGGAGCACCGTGAGATGCTCCTACAATCAGCGGGAGCACAGAGGAGCGGAGACCCCCTCCGTGGGCAGCCGGCAGTGTAGTGCAGATGCTAAGGGGTGCAGATGAATTTCCTGGCCTTTCCAGCTCAGAAATAAAAGGAACACGCCAGCAGCAAGAAAAGGAAACTAAGATAAGCTTGAGGACAAGCCGTAGGAACTTAGGCTTCAAAAACACTAAAGCGATCACTATTCCAGCTGCGTCACAAGAGCTGTGTTTGTGCAGGTCCCTCTGATCTGCAAGCTGGAGGTAATGATGCCACCATAGGAAATCCATTTGAAAGACACCGTGAAACGTAAGGCATCATTATGATGCTGTTACACATGGCACACTGGACTGATCATTCATATATACGCTGTCAAAAACCATTTTTACACTCTGCTGCAAATGAAAAATGAAAAATAAATATGTTGGCATCATTCTCCATCAGTTCCATGGCATCACAGTTAACTGAGTGGATACTTCATCAGATCTCTTCAAGCCTTACATCAGACACGTGGGCTGTGTTACAGACACAGCTTGCATCAAGATTCTCTCGTGATTGAGGCAATTAAATAGGCAATCACTATTTTGGCCATGCTGTTCTGATAAGTCTTACTGGAAGGAGTGTGTATGTGGTATTTTCTGAGTTTTATAAACATCAGGTGCGTTCCACATGTCTCTGTCTGTGATAGTGCATCATGAATATGTCAATTTTTTTCTTTTTTTATTGTTATGTTAATCACCATATATTACATCATTAGTTTTTGGTGCAGTGTTCCATGATTCATTGTTTG
>NW_027397094.1:858317-1015384 GCF_003265705.2 Callorhinus ursinus | reverse complement strand
TCTGTGACCCCAAGGGTCCTGAGACCACACTGTCCCGGGAGGATTCCACCCCCCGCTTAGCCACTGCAGCGACGTCCCTCCGCTGAGCCAACTTCTAAAAGGTCCGATTTTGTGCTCCGCGGCTCTAGCACTTGCCAGAAGCGGCCGACGGAGGCCCCCTCCCCCGCCGTCTATCCTCCCGAATATCGCCTCGGATTCACTTCTCCGCACGCCCTACCTTCCAGTAAGTGGTCGCTTCTCTGTTCAGAGAGTTGTTGCTACTCTCCTGTTCGATCTCCTGTTGAGTTCGTAGGTGTTCAGAATGGTTTGATCCCTATTCAGCTGAATTCCTGCGACCAGACGAAATCTAGGTCTCCTACTCCTCCACCATCTTGCTCCGCCCCTCGAATATGTCAATTTTTAAAACCCAACCGGGGCGCCCGAGTGGCTCAGTAGGTAGAGCGTCTGCCTTTGGCTCAGGTCATGATCTCAGGGTCCTGGGATCAAGCCCAGCGTCGGGCTCCCTGCCCATTAGAGAGCCTGCTTCTCCCTCTGCCTCTGCCCCTCCCCCTGCTCATACACTCTCTCCCTCCCAAATAAATGAATACAATCTTGAAAAATAAAGTAAAATAAATAAAAAAATAAAAAATGACTTCTTCTTCTCCAAGCATGCTTTAGTTACAATTTTTTTTCTAATTCAGAGCCTCTACTCCATTGTTTCCCCAGTGTTACTCCTGACACTGAAACCAGCCAGGCTGGTTCCCGAGGTGATGAGTCAAGATAAAGGCACCTGGGACGTCCGTTTGCACACCACCTGCTCTCACGTTCAAACTTCTTTCTCCTGACCGGTATTTTCTGTCGTGCTCGGAGATGGTCATGGTATTTTTGTCTCTGTAATTCTTCCACATGTCAACTGATCTTCGGTGTCCCACACTGACCCTACATATTCTCAGAAATAATTTCTGTCTTGCTGTTTCTGCCTTCCTTTGGTAAATCTCCCTCCCCTACATTTACAAGTATTGGAACATAAGCCAGAGGACAGCGGCCGCTACTCAGCAGCCCCTTCCCCACGACCTAGGGGAAGACGGAAGGATGCAAACAAATCTCTTCTTTGCCTGCAAGGCCCCTGCACTTACGTACAAACCCATCAGATTCTTCAGCTGCTGCTGATTCTTCCCCACTTCAGCCCTGCCGTGAGATGCCAGCATAACATTTTGCGCTGCCTCAAATCTCCCCAGAGGTTTCGGGCCAAGCACCAACACCCGTCTGATCCACCTCACGTTTGCCCTACCTGGTGACCTTTACTCGGGGACTTAAAACATGAGATGCTCCTTGCACTTACCTGAATTATTGCATTCATTCATACTTTTGTGTCTTTGCGGGTAATTCAAGGCATAATGAAGTTTTAGCCCTATGGATTAATTGATTGTCCTGGCTTGGGGACTGTGCCTGGCCCTAGGGATAAATAAATCACTAGGGTAAAAATTCTCCTCCAGAGGAATAAGTTCCAGTTACGTTATGAATGGGTAAGATCTGAACCAAATCATAAAAAAAAAGGTAAGAATTTGTTAAGTGACCAAGAGGGAAAAAGTCATTCCTGGGAATGTAAAAAAAAAACCCAATCTGAGATCCGCCTCCAGATTTTCTGACTAAATGGTTCTGTGCTGACCATCTGCATTTCTAACACGTTCCCAGGTGATGGTGATATTGTCAGAGAGCACCATGGGTTTTGAGGAGAAAATGTAGATCTCCATGTTGAGTTGGAAGGAATGTGACAGTGAATAGGTAAACTTTTTTTTTTTAAAAAAAAGGAAATAAACAGACCATAAAGAATCCAAGAAATGGAAAGCACGACTGAACAGAAAGAAGGTACATCTTCCCAGCCCAATACGTTGGATTAAAGATTGGCTAAAACTGACTTAAATTTATGACTTGTTCCCTGGTTGGTCGAGGACGACTCATGCTATTTGGGATGTTTCTTAGAAAACATATATTTAGTTTATAGTTTTTGAATAGAGGAACATGAAGTTAACTTGGGATAGTAATGTTAATATTTTAAACTTTTAAATGAATTTCTTTGTACTTTATTAAGATACAGAGTTTATTTCACACGCATATTTTTGTCTCCCCACCATTTCCATTTGTCTGACCACCACGGCGACGTCCTACCCTGAGTCCACACATACCTGAAACCAAGAAAAGCATGGAGCTCTGTCTTTAAAAACCAAACAGGCATCTGGACAATACGTTCTTGGCAATGGAAACTGGACAACATTTATCAGATGTGGCAGCGAAGTTCTCAGTCTGTATTATTAAAAGGACAGTCGGATACCAGCTGTTACAGAAATTAAATTGATGAAAAACTTTAACAAACTACTTTGTTAAAGCGACTTCCTCCTCCCCACCAGAGATACTGCAGAGCCTGCCGGTCAGGCATCTGGAAGCAATTCTTCACCTAACTGATGGACTTTCATTTTGGGAAGGGAACCACCTTCTTCTACACTTGCTTGCATTTTCGCTTTAATGTCTTCTACAGAACTAGGTCTTTTTGGTGTTTTGGGAGTCTTTTCCTGTCTTTTGAAGGATTCCTGACCTTTTGATCTCAGTGTTGATGGTTTTGAGCCTTCTCCATTCTGGTTTAATTTTTGTGCACTTTTGGCTGGAGTATCTCGTATAGATTTCTTTACTGGAGGCTTGTCTTCAGCTTCCTCCTCACCATCATCATGATCATCATCATCTTCTTCTTCTTCATCTTCATCAGCAGCAAGTTTTGCTTCTTTCTGTGGAAACCTGCCACCACTTCCACGGGCAGCACATTCCAGACATACTAAGGAGTTCCCATCTTCTTCATCTTCTCGCTGCGCATCTCCCGGCCTCCACCAGGACCCACAGGCCCTGAGCCACATTTCCACGTAAGTCCACAGGTGGTTTTATTTCAAACCCCCCAGGGAAACTGCTGGCTGGACAGACATTTTCTAAGTTGCCAGTGTGACTTTAATTGGATTGTCATGGTAATCCATTGCTTCTGCTTCAACAATGTGCAATTCATCCTCTGCACCAGCCCCTAAACTGAACGTTCTTAAAGATAACTGGTGCTCATTTCATCATTATCCACCTTAAGGAGATCACCTTTGTCAGCCCTTGTTCACAACCACAAAGATAGTTCTGGGTCTCATGTCCACATTCATTGGCTCCTCCCTGGGGTGGTGGCATGCGCTGAAGTGGGACAGAAGACGGACAGAGATAAACAGCCCTGCAGAGAACAGCCCTGCAGGAGGGAGTCACACCGGGGGGGCAGGGAATGAAATATTTTAAACTGGAACAGAAAGCTTTGTAAACTCCATCATTTTAAGGAGAGAAAAATAAAGGGCCATTGTCTATATTATCTGACCAGATATTTCTTATAGAAAGAAATTAATTTTGAGGGGTTTTATTTTACTCCTTGTCCAGTATTCACTTGATTCTATGATGGTCTATGAAGCCTCATGATCTAAGGCAATTTTAATGACTCAACTGGCTAATGTGGAGACTCCCATTAATTGCATACATTTTTAAATCCCCCTCACATCATATTTGAAGTTCCTATTTTTTCATTCCCTTTCTCTTCTAAAACTATTTATAAAATTAGTTATTGCATACCAATTTAAGTTAAGCTGTCACTCGGATTAAGACCACTTTTTTTTTTTTAGATTTTATTTATTTATTTGACAGAGAGAGACACAGCGAGAGAAGGAACACAAGCAGGGGGAGTGGGAGAGGGAGAAGCAGGCTTCCCACGGAGCAGGGAGCCCGATGAGGGGCTCGATCCCAGGACCCTGGGATCATGACCTGAGCCAAAGGCAGATGCTTAACGATTGAACCACCCATATTGCTCAAATAAAGATCACAAAATAAAGGTTACAAATAAAGTAACTTGTGAACTACTGTATCATAACTATGGGAAAATGTACTACTTTTATTTTTGTTCTTGTAAAATAAATCCGCAGAGTATGCAAGCACACTCACTATTTTGTGATTTTTCAGTTATATCCCAACCATGCTTCGTTAGTGTCATGAACGGATACTTGTGAAATTACACAGATGTGATTTTTTAAAATGTCATTCTTTCATCTGTAATTCGTGAAAGGATTAATGATGTCCGCTGGTAAATTTCCATTTAGCTCTTTAAGTATATAGAGTTATTCATTCCTTCAAGATATACAATCAGTATAAAGTGACCTTGAAAAATGAGAGAAACTCCTCAAAAATATTGGCAAGATTTAGTAGCATTCTTTAGTTAGAAGTTATCCAAGAGGCTATGGGACAAATACCCAGCTTTTAGAGAGATGGAAGTCGACATTTCACAGTGACGTCAATTCTGTGATGTGCATCCGATAAAATATTGGCATGATATTTTATTTTTTATATGAACATCCAATTATTAAGACAGTGGTTCTCCAAAATATTTCAGTCACCCATGAATGTTGAATATTTCCATGTGTTCTTGTAGGTCCACTCCCCACCCTTCTTAGAAAGCCTCTGTGGCTTGGGGGCTGACCTTTGTGGAGCACATGGTGGGCCCCCTGCCATCTGGCCTGGATTAGTGGAAGGAGCTGGATACCAGCCTGAGAGCGTGTGGCGGGTTGGGGGGAGGGGGGCATTTATTCTCCTGACTCCCTCTTTGCTGATTTACTATCCCTGTCCAAGCTTCTGGCAGGAGGCCATTTCCACGCATTGTCCTTTCTCAGCTCTGATGACCCCACCAGCCCAGGTCCCACATGCTCATCTGTGCTTCCAGTATTGCTAGAATGAGGCCGGCATACATCCTGTGGTTTCCCTAAATAATAGGCTGTTAGTGAAATTTACTGTGACACCTCATTGAAGAGTCTGTTTCCTTCCAGAACATTGCTACTTAAACATCCTCAATAACCCATGATAAAATAAGTTCACAATAATATAAATACTTATAGCGATAAAAGAAATTTTCAACTTTTAATGTTCGTGGGCTCCGCACCCGGGTCCCAGGGAGGCCACACTGTAACAGTTACCAAGGTCAGAATGACTCCGCAAAACCTCAAACCATGCGCTCTATTTCTGCCTCGAGCACACACTGTACATCTGCTTTGTTTAAAAAAACCTATAAAACAGGGGCGCCTGGGTGGCTCAGTTGGTTAAGCGTCTGCCCTTGGCTCAGGTCATGATCCCGGGGTGCTGGGATCGAATCCCACGTCTGGGTCCCTGGTCAGCAGGGAGCCCGCTTCTCCCTCTCCCTCTGTGCTCTCTCTCTCTCTCAAGTAAATAAATAAAATCTTAAAAAAAAAAAAAACATGCAATAAAGTCTGTAACTTTCTGGAATGTCCTTCATTATGATGATTTGTAACCTCTTTATGTAAAAAACACATACAACCCTGCACCAAATGTCCCTTCCCTGGATGCTCTCTTCTTTGTGAAGACTTGTGTATCCGGGGCAGCTGTCCTAACCTGGGCTCCAATAATACTCTTTTCCTTTCTCTTTAAAATTTCCAAAAAGGTTTGTTCATTTTGCACTGACAACCGTAACATTTTAATAAACAAATTACTCAACAAGCACTTAATAATGGACATAAACTTAACATACATTATTTATATTACTAAAATGTCCCCCATAAATTAAAAAATAATAATTTTAATATTGTTGCTTTGATATTATATTATGCCTTGTTAAGATACCACAAATTCATCAGTAGCCCATCATTAATGATGTTTCACAGTTTAATAATTTTAAAAACATTTTTGCCTATATCCACTTTAATATCAGAGTAAAAATCTAGTTAATAAAATTTGCAGCTTAAAAATGATGTTGCTGAAAATATGCATCTCTACACACTGTTAAGCAAGAATCCACAAGGTAAGTGTATTAAATAAAGATAACATAACAATTATTGGTGTTTTTTAAAACAGAAAAACAGCAATTGAACCTACAACCAGCTCAAGTCAACTTTAATAATGCAATGAAAACAAGGCACCAAGGGCAAAGATTAGAGGTTGCAAATGCAGAGATATAAAGTTCTAACAGCATTGTGTTGCAACCAGATTGCTTACTGAACAAGTCCCTGAGAATTCTAATCAGATAGTACTTATAATTTATTCATATCATATTTTAATTATCCTTACTAATTCACTTGCTAAATAATTAGGAGATAGCTTTGAAGCAAGGTTAAATGACATTCTGTAGTAACGCATGTTATTCATCAGACTCTAGAAGGATGCATTTTCAACAACTATGCCAGGTGATTTTGATATATTAAACTTTGAGAAAAACACTGAATCGGTATTTTATTTCTAATTTAATACTTAGGTATTTCTTGTGGAATTTCAAAAATCATGAGCTCATCCTATGTATAGCATTAATCTTAGACATTATTCTCATAAAGAGTTAATTTACACTAAATATAATGAAAACCAACGTGTCTTGGGCATATATATATAAAAATGTTTTAAAAAGTTTAAATCTTGTAGGAGCCCTCAATATTCTCAGCAAAGCCATTCATTTTGAATTGAAATGGTGAAATTGGCCTGAATTGGTTCAGATAAAAATACGTTCAACATGCAGTGTTCAAAATGTAGCCAGAGAGCATACTGTAATCATCGTGGCCTCTGCAAAGTGTCTTGTCCCATTGTATACACACGTGTACACACTCACTGTCCTGGGACAGATTGCAGGTAAAGCCACTGAAACTAAGACGTGGGGGGTCGAGTAGGGTCTGAGCTCTGTGGGGGCCCTGAAACGGCCCCGGGGCCCCTTCCCCTGCTCTCTCTCCAAACGGGGTCCCCCGTGGGGTAGCCAACTGCAAAAGGGGGAGCTTCCAGGCCTCCAACACTGCTCTGGGCAGTGTTGCTTTCCCCAAACCCAAGTCATTTGGGCGAGTCACAGGCCCAGTCCAGCTTCAAGAGCGGGAGACACATGGTCCTGAATGCCAAGACATGGGGGCATCAGTGTAACAAACGGGCTGCCAAACCATCTGTCTAGTTAGATACCGAGCTCCACAAATGCTCCCCAAACCCCAAGATGCTTGGGTTTAACACGCCCATCCTAGCACAGCCAACAGGAGGCAACAGGGACACAATGTTGTTATACAGACACAACATCTATTCAACACCATCATCCATTAGTAAACTTGAACAGGAATCAGAGGAAAAGTAGCAGATACTAACTTTTCTGCCTGAATTCACTTCCAATTCTATTTTAGAATGAGACTTCTATATGACTATTAATATTTAAGAACACTCCAAACATAACTGCATAAGTCTGAATTGACACACCTTTTTTAATATAAACGTACCTAGATTTACCATGATGAACAAGTAATGAAATTTATATTCTTAGAGTAAACACGATAATTTGAATCATTACTATACGGTCATTGACTAACACAGACATCAGTGAAACAAAATAAATACAGTGATAGAAAACGTAGGCAAGGGGTCATTTAATTTGCTTTCCTGGGGTGAAAAGATGTGGACTCTTGTTAGAAATCAAATCCCAAAATCTTATTTTCCTTTTCCCTTATAAAAGAAGAAATTAACACAGGGACCACTGATATTACTTTCCTTGAGGGAAAATTATAATTTCCTCTTTAACAGTTGATATCAACTTACTTTCAGATGTGATAGACTCTACATTGGAACACTTGAAAACGGAGTCCAATCATGTGCACTAGTGAGCTTTCCGAGAAAAAATCATCTGGGCTATAGCCTCAAGCTTCGGGGAGCATGGGTGGCTCAGCTGGTTGAGCAACCGACTCTTGGTTTTGGCTCAGGTTATGATCTCATGAGATCAAGCCCTGCATCAGGCTCTGTGCTAGGTGTGGAGCCTGCTTGGGATTCTCCCTCTCCCTCCACCCCTCCCCCCATTTGCTCGTGCTCTCTCTCTCTCTTTTTCTAAATACGTAAGTAAATAAATAATAATAATTAAAAAACCTCAAGCTTCCATGACAGATCTGGTGAGGGTCACTTTCGAGGACAGTTAGGGACCAATGGGACAGACCAGTGAGATACCTCCTGACCACATAGTTAGAGGAAGAGAAATACTGCCCTTAGAGGAGTTTCTCTGGAACCTGGAAAGCAACATGGCAGGGTGAAGGTAAGGGGGCAAAACAGAGATCCCCCAGTGCTGTATGGGAACAGGTCCTGTGACGGTTCTTCCAACATCTGCTGAAAACCTCCGGTTCCCTTTTAAGCTTGACAGGATGTGAACTGGAAACTGGCCTTTTATTCTTGACCAACCTTCCTATGTTTAAAAAGCTGAGCTGCCTGGTGAGTCTCTTCTTTTTAACATTTTTACTCTAGCACTTAATCTCTGCAAGAGACAAAATTAGGAAAGCTACTACATGTCCCGTGAGTCCTTGCTTCCTCGTTTCCATCAGAAATCTTTAAGATGAAATACCATAGTAAGTAAATCCCACTAGGGGAGAGCATAAAAAAAAAGAGTATCTTTTTATAAAATCTCCAGGGATCAGGCCTGATTTATACAATGACTGCTGATTGGTGTGAGACGAGCTTCTTTGCACCAGTCGATGAGTGATGGCTCTTGATCAATCAATCACTCAATTCTAAATAATGGCAGAGGGAACTCAGTTTTATTTTCAGGAATTGGGTCAAGGTTTTATTCTCTGTTTATTTCTTTTCCAAGCACCATGATCCTACTGCACATGAAATGAGTTTTATTCATGGATTAAATTTAAGAAATACCAAAAAAAAAAAAAAGGAAAGGAAAAGAACTGAGAGTCTGTTAGCCAAAGTTTTCACTCTCAAATGGATCAATAAGCTCCCAAGCCTTAGGAATAACTGTCTATAATGAAGATGTGCACGTGCTTATCATCCTATAATCAATACAGTAAGTAAAAACTGGTTGAGGAATGTGTTTCTGCCTGTTTTCCCATCTTCCGACCCCTGCTCCAGCACAGGTCTCGTTTCCATGAGCTCCGTTACTGGTCTGTTTTCTCTCCTCCTATTTCCCACATTCTAGCTCAGTCTCTTGAAGGACAGAAGTTCCTGGTGAGTGTAGACATACAGCTCTCACAGGGGATGAAAGAGGACTGAGGCCCCTACCCTAATAGGGGTTTTACTGGAAGAAGAGACACAACGACAGTTTGTGGGAACATTGTCTCTTTCCTCGATGGAGTCTCCAGCAGAGGCGTTTTCTGCCTTCTCTCCCCCCTGCAAGGGAGTCATGAGGAGAGAGATTTCACTTGACTCCTCAGCCCTTTGAAGTCTTGCCCAAGGCAGAGGGTAGCCCCGTTGGTTCCTGACCAGCATCTACGGCCACGTCGTTGTGCTGTGAGTCAGGCCTGGCGGGGGGTTTTCTCCCTCCGCTCTTCCCATGGCTGCTGCAGCCACTGCCCTGGTGCTCCTCACCCTCACCCTCCTAGTGGGGTGGGTGGGCTGAGCTGGGCCCTTCCTGGCCACAGCACCCATTCTCTCCCAGGCACACCCAAGTATGTCTTCCCACAGATTTAGAAGGGGAAAGAGAGAGAAGGAATAATTTAGTCTCAAATCTAAACTGTGATTTTAAGAGTTTTCATTGAAATATTAGACATTTGATCAACCACCGCCATTTCATTACTATTTGGCTTCCCTGGGAGGAAAAAAGAACGAGTTACATTTTTAGCCCTAACAATGATGACTTCAGTTAAATTGTATTATCCTTCGAGGCGCGCCTGAGTGGCTCATTCATTAAGTGTCTGCCTTCGGCTCAGGTCATGATCTCAGGGTCCTGGGATGGAGCCCCGCATCAGGCTCCCTGCTCAGCGGGGAGTCTGCTTCTCCCTCTCCCACTCCCCCTGCTTGTGTTCCCGCTCTCGCTGTGTCTCTCTCTGTCAAATAAATAAAATAAAAAGAAATCTTTCAATTGTACTACCCTTCATTTAAAAAACATAAAATAACAATAGAATAATTTGAAAAATAACACTACAGGGTGGCTGTGTGACAGGTCGTGTAGGTAACTTTCCTAGAATGCATTCTTCTACTTCCTGATTCCCAGTAGTCCCCAGTTTATATTACTTACTCATTTGGCCAAAAGTAGAGGGCACACCAAGTAGATCATTCCAGTATCCTGGCCAAATCTGCCCTGGCTACGTCCGGGGAAGATACGAGTCTAAATTGCTCAAACAATCCGATGAATCATCGGATCATGCCAAAGATACCGCTGACTTGTTCCTGTATGTCCTGTCTCTATTTATTTCTGTCCATATTGTATAAGCCAGTTTGGTCAACTCTTCAGAGAACAATGCTGATTCCATTTTTCAGATGAGATGAGAACAATGTCTCTGATATTGTTGACCAGCATCTGTCCATTCTCCAAAAATGACCCTCTACCACTCACATCGGTATTGCCTCAGTGGGAGCCGCCCCACCTGTCGTGTTCCTACACTTGGCTGCAGATACCTGTCCTGGGAGAGCTCCAGAGCAAGGCCAATGCATCCCAGCCTTGTTGTTGTTGTTGTTTTTAAGATTTATTTATGTGCTGAGTGTGAAGCGCAATGTGGGGCTCAATCTCAAGACCCTGAGATCATGACCTGAGCCAAAATCAAGAGCTGGATGCCTAACTGACTGAGCCACCAGTTGCTCCTCTTTTTTTTTTTTTTTAATAAATAAAGTTAATGGTCATGGAGGCTGTGTGGTGACTCTCGAGAGCTCCTGGTAAGGGTATTCCCAGCACATAGATGAGACTCCCCAGTCTCGCAATAAAGGACATAAACCTGGGCGTGGGAGAGGCGTGGGCAGAATCAAGCCTGTGTTTCCTCTGGTCCCTGAGGTGTAGTGTTGTCACCATTCTCCACAGTGACAGGAGGAAATGATCCTTACTCTGGAATTAAGTTTCCATTATGTGAAACCACAAATATAATTTTAAGTATTTAAAGGGTAATTTTCTTCATTGTTCCTCTTTTCAAGACACAGAATTCTAAAATTTACACTAGAAGTACCTTTCCTTCCTTTTAGTGCAAATATTTAAATACCCGAATGACAAATTTTGTGTATACATACAGCATTTTAATCCTTACATTGGTGGGGGACAAACAGATGTATATAGAACAAATATGGCAATGCTCTAAATTTAGCCTCAGGATTTTAAAACCAGTAGGAAAGCACTCAAAAAATGTTCTTGTTATTTATAAATTCAGCAGAAAACTTTGAAGTGAATTATAGCCTTGTGGATGCAGTAAGACCATCAAGCACTATTCTGTATATAAATATCATGTGTTTACCAAGTAGCATGTAGAAGCTTTTTTTTTAATAAAGCTGTGCATATTCAAGAATATTTTGCTGTGAGCTTTGCAGACAAAAGCATGAATAGATTGCTTGAAATCACAGAACACTAGGCTAACATTCACAAAAAAAGGAAAATTTGGGGGAGTGGATATTTACTTACTTAATTCCATTCCACTCACTCTGCCAGATTGAAAACGAATAAACATGGAAATAACATCTGTTAGCCCTGGAATATCAAGTGATTCTTACTTGTTCTCCTCACTTGCAGATAGTAGTTCATCATAGTTGATGATCTTTCTCTCTCTTTTTTCAAGTGCATGCTTTCTGACTGAATATTTTTACCACGATTTGCTCTTTCTTTACCTACAGGTTTATCTGCCCACACCGAGTAGATGGTTCACTAGACCGATTTTCCAATAAATATTTTACCATAGAACTCATTAGACAATACCATAACAAAAGTAAAAATTGTCCTAGGATTCAGTAAATAGATACAACAGTTCATTCCTCAGGAAAAATTGTAACTTTTAAGGGAATTTGTAGGAAGAAAAACCTGAACTTAAAAGCTTGCCCTTTCTAACAGTACAGCTTGAAAACTGAAGTCAACATAATTTCCTGTCTCTGTGTTGGACGATACATGGACAGGGCACACTTTCCTATATATACGTTAAATAATATTGATTGGGCGCCTGGGTGGCTCAGTCGGTTAAGCGACTGCCTTCGGCTCAGGTCATGATCCTGGAGTCCCGGGATCGAGTCCCGCATTGGGCTCCCTGCTCGGCAGGGAGTCTGCTTCTCCCTCTGACCCTCTTCCCTCTTGTACCCTCTGTCTCTCATTCTCTCTCTCAAATAAATAAATAAAATCTTTAAAAAAAAAAGAAAATAAGAAAAATCAAGTAAGCTACCAGACCTAGCATATACTTGCTCCTTAGAGACTGAAAACAATGGAAACAGCTTATTTACTGGGACTAATTGGTTGTTTATCAAGAATACTTGCTCGTGGTTGCCAACTAATCCAAAAGTATTATAAATGATGCAGTCCTAACCCATTCTGTCTTTTTTTTAAAGATTTTATTTATTTATTTGAGAGAGAGAGAGAGAGAGAGAACAAGCAGGGGGAGCGGCAGGCAGAGGGAGAGGGAGAAGCAGACTCCCCGCTGAGCAGGGAGCCCAACACGGGGCTCGATCCCAGGACCCTGAGATCATGACCTGAGCCGAGGCAGACACTTCACTGACTGAGCCACCCAGGCGTCCCAGCCCATTCTCTGTCTTAAAACACTTTCCTGAACATCACCAAGGTCTGGCTCTGCAACTTTATAAATATCCTTCCCGGATGTTTCTTTCTGGGATACTACTAAGACTCTATCGAGGTCACTTCTCCTACTGCAGTAATGCAGGAAGATTAGTAAATTTGTCTTTGCTTATTCAGAGCTTCCTTCTTCCTCATCCTCTTCACCACCCTGCTGTACTGCTTCCCATAGTTTGTGTAAATGTGCTTCGCATGGCCTGGCTGCAGCAATGTGAGGTGAGATGGCAGCTCTTCTGTGCACACGGGGCACCCGCTCGACAGCCATGTGTGCTGACGTGTGCAACTCATGATCGACTTCGAGTTGTGTCATGTAAGTGATGAAAAATATCCACTAAAAAGGGGAAGTATATACTTCCAAAAACAGAATCACTTCCTTAATGGAGAAAATTTTAAAAAAGAGAAGACTGGTTAAAGAAGTTCCTATTCCTATGGTAGGTACGTTTAGAAAATGTCCACTGAGTCCCTATTCGCAACAGTAAGTTCTGGCTGGATGGTGAGCCTGCTGCTCAGAGCTGCATGTAGTCCTTCCAGCTTATCCAATTCATGAGAACTACACTGCAGATTCCAGACAATTTCTACCTTGACAGAGAAATTACTCTGATTTCCTTGGTGCTTGCAAGCTGCGTAAAATTTTCCCTAAGTACAATTTTAAGTAAAGTAAATTTAAGCAAAATGTAAAGTAAAAACTTTACTTTTTGGGTAATTTTTTTTTCTGTCCCAGTGGTCCGAATATAAAAGAAAGATAGTTAATAACATGAGTTTAAGTACAACCTAGCCCCCTGTGATTACTTTTTGCAAAAGACAGTATTTTAACTATAGTCAATTCTTTTTATTTGTGATAATTATATCTCATAAAGTCACCACAAACACTGAATTAGTGAACACAACCATTCTTTTAGGAGAAATACAGGGTTAGGTTCCTGTCAGCATCTAGTTACATTTTTGTGAACTAATCAATATATAACTATGTTTTATGTCTGTTCTTGTTTAAAGACAACTTATTTAATATATGTTGTTGATTCACTGACATTGAACTCATGGCCAATGGATGATCACTTTTGCCAGAACAAAGCTTGTCCAACACACACATTTTCTCTGTAACCAACTACACAGCCTTCTTACACTTAGAAACACAGCCTGCACTACCCTCGGGGGTGATATGAAACAGCAAAATCACCTGCCAAAGGAACAAAAATGTGAAAAACACAGCACTACATAGATCATGAGAAGGACACTTGTTTACAGTATGTGTGCTAAAAGAAGGCAGAGGGTCACCTTGTTCTACACCAGCTGGGAGCAGTGGGGACTCAAATGTTTCACTGCTCTGCCTTTGTTTGCAAACAACCAAGAAAGTACCATGAGGATAATTTGGGGGTTACAAATAAATTTTAGTGAGCGGGCCATTTTGCAAATAAAGAATTTGTGAATAACAAATGTATTTTACAAATTATCATTTTAGTTCAAATAATGAAAGCAGAGGTTAACATCAACTGAAGACTTTTCTCTGGGACACTTTGTCTACATGAATTAATAATGATATATTTCATTTGTATTATAGTTAAAATAGCACTGAAAAGAGTGTTCTCAGAATGAATCTGCTATAGCCCATCTGCGTCCTTCAAGAGCCCTCAGCATCTTCAGGACGTCCTTTCAGATTTCACTATTTCACACTGACAAGGCTTCCTCGAGTCAGGTAGCTCAGTCCACTTGGTGCTTATTCATTGCCTTGTGTTATTCTTGATCTTCTTCATTTCATTGGACCTTATCTCTCCACTACTAAGCATCTTGAGATAATGTAGTGACTTGTAAAATAAATGTCTGGCTGAATTGTTCATTGATCCTGTCTATGTGGTGCAGTGTTCCCCTATATTCCCAACTTATTCTGGTTTCCTCCATCTCCAATAACCTCTGTTCCTGTTACATTGTCTCCATCTTCTGCTCTACTCATTTCAACATTTCTTTTTTAAATTTTTTAATTTTTTAAAAGGTTTTATTTACTTATTTGAGAGAGAGAGAGAGAAAGAGAGCATGCACAAGCGGGGCGGGGGGAGGGACAGAGGCAGAGAATCTGAAGTGGACTCCACACTGAGCACAGAGCCCAATGCGGGACTCGATCTCATGACCCTGAGACCATGACCTGAGGTGAAACCAAGAGTCAGACACTTAACCAACTGTGCCACCCAGGTGCCCCTTCAACATTTCTAAAATTACATTCATTCTTTAAGGTCCAACTGAAAGTCCAAGTGAAATGTCATTGTTCGACGGCCCTCGGGCTCAGAAATGCAGTAGACAGATTCACGGAACTCAGAAAAGCTGTTATGCTCATGGCTATGATTTCTTCTGATGAAAGAATACAGAGGAAAACCTGCAAAGGAAAGGGCACAGAGGCTGGGGTCCAGGACAGAACAGGTACTGGTTCTTAGCTTTCTCTCCCAGTGGAGTCACATGGACAGCACCAAACCCTCTCAACAGTGCTGTGTGACCACACGGGTGCAGTATCGTCAACCACAGAAGCCTACCACGTCTTAGAGTCCAGGGGGTCAGTTGTATAGGCTTGGAGAGCCCTTGTGGCTGATGTATTTACTGAGTCTCCAGCTTCTCCTGAGGTCACACTGACACTGCGGAGCCCAAGGCCTCCACCGTAAATCACCATTAGCATAAAGCGGGTGATCAGTCTCAATGACTCAAAGCCTCTGTCAAACAAAGACTTTCATCAGGCAGCATATTCCAAGGGCTTAGAGGTTATCTCCCAGAAGGTGGTCAAGGGTCAGACCTCTGTAGGGATGTGCAGGGTTCCTGCGGCGTTAGCCCTCTACTGCGCAAATGTAATTTATGTTGTGAACCCTCCCCTCTACCACCTCTAGCTGAAGGAAATTACTCCACCTCTTAAGTCTCACAGCACGTTATTGCTTTCCTTCCACATCGCTGTTTGCCTGGCTGTATGTATGTGCCTTCACGGGCCCAGCTGCTGGAACAAGAGAAAGTAATGCACTATTTGAAGAGATTTTGATTTGCTAAGCAGGTCTGCAGACTGAGAACAAAATATAACTTGCTCTGGTGAAGACGAGGAGGGAGGGTTCTGAAGGACTGTTTGTGAGAGAAAGGAACAGAGATAAAAGACTTAGCATGTAGGGGATGCCTGGGTGGCTCAGCCGGTTGAGCGTCTGCTGGGAATGAGCCCCTCATTGGGGTCCCTGCTCAGTGGGGAGCCAACTTCCCCTCCCCCACTGCCCACTCCCCACCCCAGTTCATGCTCTGTCTCTTTCTCAAATAAACAAAATCTTAAAAAAAAAAACTTAATAAGTGGATTCTACATTGAAACTAATGATACACTGTATGTTAAGTAATTGAATTTAAATAAAATAAGTTTAAAAAAAAAGACTTATATGCAACTCAGAGGAGAATCTTGGAAGAGGACAAATAGCTAATTGGGAGATTTAAGTCGTCTTGTGCCCCATGTAAATTTTAACAAAATTCACATAATTTGCAATTCCTGAGAGAGGGAGGAGGAAGAGGAGGTACAGCACCATTCAGAGAAAAGTGGGATTTGGGCAAAAATCGAAGACCACCGATCACAGCGATGCTACATACATTGTTCAAGTAAGCTTACTTTTCTTAAGCTGCTAATACTTGAGAGACATCACGTTTGAAGGAACTTTTGGGTGCTCACATACCTAGCACGTTCTTTAGTGTGTAACTTAATAACTAACTTTTATTTGATAATCAGCATGTGTTAGAAACTATCCTAAATAACTTATGTGCATTATCTTAGTTAACCCTGTAATGTACGATTTTTTAGGTAGCAAAAACCTGAGGCAATTTAAGTAAGCTGCTCAAGGTACAAAGCTAGTAAGAGACAGAGCAGGTGTTTGGACTCATGTGATTTGGCACCAGGTCCCAGAACCCCAACCTCTAAATATCACTAAGCCCCACAGCAGACTACCAGACACTAAACATTTCGTGCTTATCAGAAATCTGCTGGAAGGTTGATATTTGCGTTGAGGCCTTCACCCCAGAATACTTTCATGTTAAAGACAGACTATCCAGCAAGAAGGGTGGCAGGTTTGACTCAAAGTCACAATATGTATTATCTTTGTTAGAGTTTGAATTTCAACTTCAACGAGTAGAACACATTTGCCCTCAGGTTGTCATCAACAAGAGGAAAAAATGAGCAGTGAAAACTGATTGATAATTAATGTTCAGCCAAACAAGAGACCTTCAGGAAAACCACCATTTTCGTAAATACTGCCATTACTGACACAGAAGTCAAAGTGAGTAATCGGACTGTCTGATGCATTGGGAGAACAGTTGGTGGTAAACTCTGAAACAAAGGAAAGAGGTATAAATTATCTTCTTCCTTTTATACTTGTCACCCACTTAACTATTTCTGAGAAATAAAACACCAGAGCAGACTGTACCCAACAGAGAAAAGAAATCAATTCAAGAATGTAATGAAGCAAATAGAAGGAAAGCAAAACAACTGGTAGGCACCGGAGAAGATTTGTTTTAGGTCTGCAGGACCAGAGTAATCAAAAAGAAAATAGCTCAGCTGAAACCAAAGGCATGTTGTTTTCCCTGATTGAATTATCTGATCAATAAGAGACATAGAAAAAGAAAGGAGACCAAACAACTTATCTGGTCCCCCTTAGGTAAAGTGTGGATACGGATGAAAAATACAGCACTCTGAAAAGATAGGAGAATATAAATAAAATGATTAAATCCTAAATCCTGAAATCTTCAAATATGGGACTCAAAGTAAAAGAAGAACTCATTCAGCTTCAAACGCTGTTTTGGTCGCTCTCAGTCTCCTGATCAAATGCTTTCTCATGAAGTTCAGGCAGGTTGTCTGGCATTCTCTCCTAATCTCTAGCTTCTACACACACCCCTTAGCAGGGCGGCATATTTTCATGACTCTTCCAAAAGGATAGTTGAGTTTTATGGTTTAAGGTCAAGGTAGTAATGATTTCCATATAATATTTTTCATAAAAATAGTCTCACATGTTCAGAGGAGAAGCTAATTTTAGATAATTAAATCTATGTCATATACGAAAGGAGCTTACAGGAGATATTATTAGTTATTGACGAGGCGGTATATTATTGCTTCTGCTTCCCCAACACGACACAAAGTCCTGCTAAACACCGGCCAGTTGAAAACATGCCGCACTGCTAGAGACTGGGGGAGAATGCCAAGCAACCTGCCTTACCTGTGAGGGTGTGTCAGAGAAGGTGCCCTCCTCACCCAGAGACCCCAGCCTCACCGGGGGAAAGAAAGCCAGCTTGTGAGGGCTCCTCCCACCGCAAGGTATGGCCGCTGAAAGCCAGGGTCCAAGGGAGCAGTCTTGTCAGTTTTCCTGCTCGGGGAGGCAGCGGCCCATTTCAGGTCCTGAATATTCTGTTTCCCCCGTTTAATCTGACCACAGAACTCTGCCATGGGTCTGCGTCCCGAGACCTTGCCCTCTCATGTGGACTGAACGTCTGGGTGTTTAGTCCTAGCCTGTAAGTGTGACCCTGCTGCTATTCATGGTTTCTGCCCAGTAAGAACGGTGGATACGTGAGAACAAAACGCAGTTTGCCAGTTGGACGGAAAAATTTGCCCTTGTCCAAAAGTATGGTCTAAAAACGTCACCATCCTTAAACCTAGGACATAACCTGGTTCCGACATAGTTTATGAGCATATGGAGCAGCTGTTGCCTTAGTAACAGTGATGATTAGATAACTCGGTAAATTACAGCAATGGTTCAGAATTGAAATCTTGGAAGACAGCAGAAACTTTGAGGTACCAAGAGGAAGCACAATGATGCATAGTACTTATTAAAAATGAAGACATATGGATTTTGGCATGGGCGTGCTGAATCCAGTTGTTAATAGCCATCTCTGAGAATTCACTTTCAAATGCAGCAGTTTATTTTCTGTCCCCACAGCAGGCAGAACACAGCAACTCGTGAGATGCCTTAATGGAAAAAATATTGGCTTCCAGGAGTTCACCGAATTAAATCAATGTAGCGATAGTGCTGAGGGAACAGCAGGGACTGTTATAACTCAGTCTATGGAGATTAATTTGTCTAAGAGAGCAGTGTTAGCACCAGGGGCTGGACAACATGGAGGACAGCAGAGCTTAGGGCCTGATGTTGACTGTGGGCCATGTGGTCAAACTGGTCACCAGAGTGTGTCATTGCACATATGGCGGGGGCATTTCTCATTTCTTCAGGCTTCTCCATGCCTGAGCTAAGTACTCTCTGGCCTCCATGTTTCTCTGCTGTCCTCCATTCCTGTCAAAGAACTTCCCGAGTACTAATACATGCCATGGCCATCTTGAGTCCGAGGTGGGAAGTACGCCATTAAACCAACAGCCTCCTCTGTAGAAAAGGATGCCAGAATGATTATAAATGCGCATTATGCATCTGTGTCCACGAAACCACCGCCCGGTTCTCATGTGGGAGGAGGAGGCTCTGATGTTGGGGAAGTGCCACCCCATGGGGTCCACGGCTGTCTACTGTCACAGTGTACAACTCAGGAGGGGCTGCCAACAATTAGTGTTGGGATCAAGATAGAAGAACAAGGAAATGACATGAATGAATCTATTTTTTCTGTCACCATGACAAAAATAAATTCCAAATGGATTTAGGGATTTACATGAAAAACAAAACAAAACAAAACAGCAACAACCCTCCACCAGGACTGTAATAAAATGAAGCTGGCATGAGGAAACAGAAAACATGAGGGAAAACCTGTATAAACTGGAAGTGTGGAAACACTTGTCAGTATGCCTAAAAATAAAAATATACTGAGAAAGACTTACCTCTTTGATTAGGGACCCAATCTAGGTCGTCAATCCTAAAATACTGGCAGGTAGCAGGAGCCAATATTTAGGGGTAAAGCTAACAGGAAGAAAGTTTAAAAATTAAGATTTTTGAGGAATTGAAGATACTGAAGGTAACTGAGGATAAGTGGTATTGGGGAATAAAATTAGGAGACCTAACAAGTAATTAAAAGAGATAAGCCTGGAAGCAGAACTGTGGAAATGTGTGGCCAACTTTCTGCAGCTTAGACCCCAAATATATCTATCATTTCAAGAGAGAAGAGTCAGATGAGAAAAGTATGACTTTCAAAAGGTAAAGAACATGACTCTTACAAACATAGACATGTGTCAAAGATTTATTTAAATCATTAATAAGGGAATCAGCTAGAAGAAAATACTGGTGGAAAGGAGTGCAGGAGAAATAAAATTCCTTACAGACACTGAAAGAAAGACACTGGAACGAGATTGACACATGCATTCAAAACTGTTTAGTGTCCTACAGGGGGATCGAACTGTGACCTTTGGAAGTATCTCTCTTCTGGGCATAAATCATGGATCTCTACTGGTCAAAATCCATTTGATTTGCTATCGTGCAAAGATAATTTGCACAACTCTCACTTTTCTAAAAGTTAAAGATGAGTCTTTGAAGAGTTGCAAAATATCCTACCCAATCCTAAATAGTCAGAGAACAGTGCACATTCCTAGAGAATTAACATGAACTAATCTTTGAGTGGGGCCGTTGGGCCCATACAGCAGGTGCCCAGAAAAGGGCACAAATTCCTCCTTTGGCTTATTTCCAGATTTTTGAAATTACTGTTTTCTTAACAATCTGACTATGCCAAAGATGGATAAATGACCCAATAAATGTTCAGTCACTGCCAATATAAAGTATCTCTTCCCTATGCTGCAAGGTCTGAGGTCTTTTCAAGAAGCAGCTCTCGGGTGTGTTAGATTTTATTTATTTTTTTTCTTTTTAAAGATTTTATTTATTTATTTGACAGAGAGAGACCCAGCGAGAGAGAGAACACAAGCAGGGGGAGTGAGAGAGGGAGAAGCAGGCTTCTCAGCGAGCATGGAGCCAGATGTGGGGCTCGATCCCAGGACCCTGGGATCATGACCTGAGCCGAAGGCAGACGCTTAATGCCTGAGCCACCCAGGTGCCCCGGGAGTGTTAGATTTCAAAATGTGGGATAGTAACCCTCTCAACATTGCACTTGTGTATTGAGGCTCCTTCAGAAAATTCTCATTTTACAAGATCATTTAAAACTGTGAAAAAAAGATGTCATTAAAAAGAGATATTTACATCTCTTTAGCATTTATTTTCTTCAATTTTCTAACAAGAACATGTATTTTTTTAAGTATCTTCTTCATAAGATCATAAAAAATGTGATAGCATTTTGGAAAAACTACAAAGCACACCAAAGTCACAGTGCAAGATTTATCGTTTTTAATGAAAGCATTAACTACACTAATAGAATCATATTATCAGTGACTTAATGCATTTCTTATGGGTATCAAACCAAAGTTCTTTATACTCAGTGGAATGTTGAAATGCTTTAAGCTCAGAAAAGATATCCAGAATTGTAATGGCCCTCTTAAGAGTCACATTTACAATGGGGGAGAAGTGCTATTATTTAGAGTTTTCAACTTTCAGTTAAGGACATAATGCTAGAGAAAGAATAGCAGCGTTTAGACAAGTTTGTGGAAATAAGACTGACCAAATGTTCTGTATCCCCAGTGAGCCAGGAAGAAAGAGAATTCAAAGTCAATTGTGAACATCTTCAACGGTCCATGATTTGAAATTCCACATAAAAGAATGAATACACATTAATGCAGTGTTAAAATTTCTTTGACAAGCAATTTTTAAAACAACAGAGATGACCGAGTTCAAGATAGAGCTATTTAATTTTTCCTATTCGCTATAGATGAACGTCCAGGGGGGCCCCAGAAGTCTTATGAACCAGCTTCTGAAGAGTCAAGTGTACGACCAAGCCATCACAGTGGGTCTGTGATCAGAGGAGGAATGTCAATAGCTGGGAGCAAAGTGTTTCCTCTTTCTCTGGAGATCTGGCTTTCCAAGTGTCTTGAAAACAACATCTCAGGATTCTAATAAAATTCTCTCCAGGTCAAGACCAGAGAGTGGACCCGTGGAGAAAGGAGATTGCATTTGTCCTAAAAGTTCAGTGAGAAAAACCAAGTTCCTGTGCCTTCGCAACACCCTTCTCAGACCATGACTCGGTGTTTCATAGAGACTCAGAGTCCAAACCTTAGATCGATATCTGATAAATCTAGATTAATGTCAGCACTGTGAGTGGACAGGTAGAAAGACTGGGTTCACTTCATCATTAGCAATGTTCCCATCAGCTAAAAAATGCACACACACATATGCATACACAGTTTAGGAAAATGTGCAAATGGGTTTTCGTGGTTGGTTTTTCCGTATTTTTCAAACCATAACTGAATTCATATTGGGCTGAGGGCTTAATAGTAGAATCTGTCTTCTATTCATTTCCTTCCCAAGTCTTTCAGTTATTAACACGAATGATCAGTCCTTTCCTTTTATTGTGTTCCAGTCTGGATAGATCTGCTGCTGGTGGGCAAGTTTTGGTAAGTGTAGTCCTGTGTGTGTGTGACTGGATGTGTAGATGTGCAGGTGTTTGGCTCTTTGGCTGCATGAGGGTGTGGCGGACGGTATTAGGGAGAGGGTGTGCAGTGTAGGGGGAGTCCTACACATAGTCCACGAAGGTTGAAACCTAACTTGGAATGCTCCCTTTTCTTCTCTCTCCCAAAAACATTCCACAGCTAGACAATCCAAAATGTGGATATTGGGATACTCACTAAAATTCTTTCTACCCCAACTAGCATACAGCCGCTTTTGTGATGGAATATATTTATGCATATCAAAAACTTCAGCTGTGGTCCTAATGATTAGATCTTATTCTATTATCCCTGTCCTGCACAGTCTTTACAAAATTTACATCCAGCTCTCAGAATCTCTACTCTCTCTAGAATCACTACTACTTTTATCTACCCTCAAGTGTTCTTGGTGAATATGGTAGTTAAGTTATGTATTTAATAAACAGGGAATTGCATATGGAGGGTTGGAGGATGAACTCTCTGCAGGGATGGAATTTGAATATGTTCTAAAACTTATCCAAAAGCACATTCATCGTCCGGACCAATGCAGCCAAACAGAAATGGGACGCCCATTATCCCTTCCATATGAGCCAAAGGGGGAAAGAATTGGACCGAGACCGCTGATGTGCTGCCTGATTTTAAAGCACTTTAGAGATTATGTCCTAAATGTTTGGAAAAATTAGTGGGTGCCAGCTTGGCAAAAATATCAAATGGAAATTGGCAAAAGGAGGGAAAGTCTCCCTCTCAGTTCCCCCCTTTCTAGGTGACCTTACCCTGGGAAGACTTTACCTTTTTATCTCTCCCATTTTATTGAGTCAGTCTCTATAGGAACCCCCATCAAGATGTCTGGTACTCTCAGCACCAAACATGATAGTAACAGTGGAATTTTGGTGCCTACACATATGTTATTTTTGACATAAATGTCATATTTGCCATGTACAATATCGCCTGTGCATAGATTTACCTTTTAAAATTAAAGTAGTATCCATATCCCTGGTGGCATAGGAAAATAAAATGAATTTAAACTCATTTTTTAAATGAAGGTTTGGAACTGTTTAAAGAAAGTTTTCCCGTGACCTTGCTTGCATGCTGCACAGCGTGACCTCTGGAGCCAGTCTGCCTGGGGTGGGTCTGGCTCCTTCACCCATTATCTCCGTGACCTCGGGCACAAGTGATTTAACTCTCTGCTCTTTAGTTTCCCTAAATGAAAAACGGGCATGATAATAACTCCTCTAAAACAGAGTTTTTATGAGAATTAAATGAGGCAACATGGGCAAAAAGCTTGAAACAATGCCAGACATTTACGAAAAGGCATGTAAGGGATTGAGGAATAAAACATTTAGACGATTGGCTTGTGGATGGTTAATAAAACTGTCAAAAAGTTTCATTAAGTTTTGATGGTAAAGATATTAATATCTACATATAAAACCCGAGGAACTTGTCTCGACTGGTGCATTTAAGCAATGGCCTTCTTACCAAACTACTAACATTACGGTAAGGAAACCCATCTAGTGCTGCCTTTGGAACTGGTATGAGGAGGTGGTGGCTGGTCCAGCCCTCCTGGTGACGGTCTGTGCCGGGTTCAGCAACTCACTGGATGGGCTCCAGCTGCCTTGTCTCTAAAAGAGCACCTGTTTCGTTTGTCTGTCTGGTTTTTAAAGAAATAGTCCTATAAGGTTGAATCATGCAGAAAACGATGGAAAGTTTATTTTTTGTATTAAATACAACTTTGGAAATCACCTCACCCACCCTAATGTTTGCCACCTCAAATTACATAGGAGGAAAATAAAATCCAAGATGGAGAACACAATTTGCCCGAACTTCCTGTACCCCATTCTCCCCACCCCCTCCCTCGCAGCCCGCTGTGGGGGTGACCCGTTCGTTACCCGGCAGAGCAAGCCTCCATCTGCAGGTCCTGCCAGCTCATCCAAGGACATCTGAATCCAAGTTCACCGTACAACCCTTGGCCTCTGGAAGTTCCTCCTTTCCTAACAGCCATCCAAGGAGGAGAATTTTGAAACCTTTGGGTGGAAGAGGTCTGTTTCGTTCTTTCTTACATTTCCTACCTCTGCTGAAATTCTTACTCCGCTCATGTGTTGCCCTCCTGACCTTGCTGAGCATCTTTAGGACTGCTATTTTGAACTCCGTATCAGGTAAATCACCATTTCATTAACGTCTGTTTCTAGGGCTTTATCTTGTTCTTTTGTTTGGAACCTTCTCCTCCGTTCATTCATTTTCCTGGATTCTCTGTTGATTTCTGTGCATTAGATGAGACGGCCACCTTGCCCAGTCTTGATGGAGTGGTGGTCATAGGATGGGAGCCTTATCCATCACCCTGCCTGGCTCTTTTGCGGGTGTCTCTCCAGCTTGGTGGTCATCCAGCCCGCCTTCTTCGTTCTCCGTGGCGCCCAGTGGCTGAGGCTGTGCCAGGACCTGCCAGTGGCGGAAAGGGGAGCATTGCAGGCTTGATGGAGCCAAATTGGAGGCAGAGCTGGGCAGGGCTGGGAGGGTGTGCACTTCGGGCCCTCCCGGGGGAAACTGCGAGATGGGCTGTGTTGCCTATTTTCTCTGCACTGGGTGGGGTGTATAGCTAAGGGAGCTGCTCCTGCCCCTGTGATTCACTGCTTCTGGGTTTGCCACAGTTCCATGGCACCTGGGAATGCAACTCCCTTGGGATAGTGCAGCCAGGCCTGGCAGGCACTTCTCCTATGGGGACACCTGCAGGAGCTGAGGTGTCAGAGTGTGGCCAAGCTCCTTCCAGGGAGACATGGGTGCTTTGGAGAGAGTGGGCTCAAGCGAGGAGGTGAAGGTCATGCCTTCCGGCTTCCCCTGTCTCCGCAAAGGAGGGCGGTCAGCCCCTGTGTGTGCTAACGAGGAAAGTGGAAGCATCACCCCAAGCAGCTTTTAAAGTAGCAACAGGCCTTTCTGAGGACTAGGAATGGGCTTGTTGCCTGGTCCCCTCCCCGAGCCCTTGGGAGATAAGCAGCAAATCCTATAGGTCTCAGGAAGGCAAGCCCTGTTCGCTGTCAGAGCTAGGTGTTTGGGGAGCCTGTCCCTCCTGAAAACCAAGGCATCAGGTGTCCAAACCCTTGACTCCTTGGGGAGAAGCTGGGAGCTGGGGATTCCCTCGAACTGTAGGACACTAAGCCAGGGTAGGGTGATAGCAAGAGTGTGTCTGCCTTTCCTACTGTTCCCATGTGGATGAGGCCGGTGTTTTCCCATTTGCCTGATCTGCAGGAAGCACACAGCTAGTTTCTGGATTTCCTTCCAAGGAAATTGCTCCAGGCATAGATTTGGTGTGTCCGTGGGAGGAGGTGAGCTCAGAAGGGTCCTCTGTCACCATGTTGGAAAGGAACCTGTTCCACAGTCTGGAGGAGTTTCAGGAGCCCCGCATGTCCAGCAGAACCTGTCTGTTTCAGAGAACCTGCGACCACAGTGAGCCACCGAGGCCACTGTTTCCCACCTGCTGAGGTCACAGCACGTCTTCGGGGAACCGGTGAGGACTGTGAGCTCCACACTGTGTGTCTAAACTTCGGCACTGACTTGAAACCGGAACCTGCACCTTGGAAGCCGCTCCTGTTTTTATCATTCCTCAGTGTGACTTCTTGCCAAAATGTTTACAAAGGTGGCCCAAAATGTTTGGTGGCGATCTCTGAGTGATGCAGAGTCTGCATTTCTTTGCCAGCACCTGGTGTTGCTACTATTTTTTCTTTTTAATTTTAGTCATCTCCTAGTAACGATATCTCCTTGTGGTTTTAATTTGCATTTCCCAGACAGTGAATAGTGTCAAATATCATGTGCTTACCTTCCATAGCCTCTCCAGAAAAACATTCTTTCTAGGTGGATCATTATGTGTTTTAAAAACACTGTTGAGTTCTGGAAGTTCTTTACATATTTTAGATACTACTTTTTTGGGTATGTGGTTTCCACATTATTTCCCTAGTCTGGAGCTTGCATTTTATCCTCTCAACAGGCTATTTTGTAGAACAAAATATTTTAATTTGATGAAGTCCAACTCATCAATTTTTATGTTTATGGATCATGTATTTGTATCAAATCTAAGAAGATTTTGTCTAGCTCTAGATCCCAAAGACTTTCTACTGATTGTTAAAATTTTATAATTTTTCACATAAGTCCATGACCCATATTAATTTTTGTATGAAGGCACGAGTTTCTTATGTCAAAATTCTTTGACTCTTTACCTTGCCAATAGATGTCCATTTGCCCCAGTAGTATTTTTGGAAAAGTTGCTTTTGCAATTTTATAAAATCATTTATGCATCTATGGGTGGGTCAATTTTGAGGATTGCTACTCTGTTCCTTTGATGTGTGTTCATCCTTCTGCAACTGCTACTCAGTAACCATTGCTGTCCTTGTCTTAAGATGAGGTCAGTTTATTTCTTCCACTTTCCCATCTCTTAAAAAACATTTTCAGGTCATCTAACTTCCCAACATTTCCAGATAAATATTAGAATAATCATATCTATGGCGACAAAAAAATTCATGCTGGGATTTTGATAAGAACTGCATTAAACTTATGTGCCAATTTGGAGAAAATTGCCATCTTTAGCATATTGAGCATTCTAATCCATGAACAAAATATATCTTTCTGTTTGATCTTTTCTGATTTCATTCATCAGTGTTTTGTAGTCCTATGCATGCTTTGTTAGCTTTACATAAAAATATTTCTTGGGGGAGGGGAGTGACTAAATTGTATATATATTATTTATATCTATTAAATTATTTATATATATTAATATATGTATTTGACCTCCATGTGCCTATTGCTTTTTATATGCTTAATTGTTCTTGAAAATTTACTTACAATACTGCTGAATTATTATTCATAAGAGTTTTTTTGTATATTCCCAAGGATTTTCTATACAGACAATCCCGGCACCTGCAAACAGAGTATTTCTTCCTTTCTAATTTGTTAGCCTTTTATTGTTCTTTCCTGCTCTCATGCAATGGCTAGAGCTTGCAGCACTATACTGAATAAGAGTGGTGTGGGCAGACATCCTTGATTTATTTCTGGCCTTAGGGGGAAATACTCCATCTTTTACTATTAAATGTAGTATTAGCTATAGATATTTCATAGATGTTCCTCATCGTTTCATTTTTCTCGTGTTTATTTGTGAAGTGCTTCTCTGCATCAATTGCTATGCTGTTGTGAGTTTTCTTCTTTAGCCTCTTAATATAATGTGTTACCAAATATGGAACCA
The DNA here is from genome assembly GCF_003265705.2 of Callorhinus ursinus. NCBI lineage: Eukaryota > Metazoa > Chordata > Mammalia > Carnivora > Otariidae > Callorhinus > Callorhinus ursinus. The sequence continues at coordinate 988,210 of NW_027397094.1, read as the reverse complement.
GCTTTGCATCTTCGGCATGGCAGACTTGGGCAGGGTTTATATAGATATTTTTAACATGTTGCTGAGTTCTATTTGGTCATATTCTGTTAAAATTGTTACCTCTATGCTCATAAGGGATACTAGTCTGCACTTCTCTATTTTTGTAGTGGTGCTCGCATCATGAAACACATAGTAATGTGACCACACTACCTCAACAAAGTGGCCAAGGTCAATGTGATCAATTGCTCTGATTCTGAAATTATGTGATGAAAATGGCACTTATCTTCTATGATCTTCCTCTGAAAATCCCATAACCCCAGTGTAAGCATTAGGAAAAAGGCAGGCAGGTAAAGAAGCATCCTACAACAGACCTAAGTCCCAACATCTCCGCTGAGAGAGGGGTCTTCAGCAGGTGACCTGTCAGATGGGGGAAGCTCTGACTGTCTGGGAACTCAACTGTCAGAGACCAGTACTGGGATGTTTTTTGGGAATCGGTTGGTAAAGGTCTTTGAAGAGAGCACAGGACAGCATGGGGGAGAGAAACCACTGGGGTAAACAGATATGGGTCAGAGAGGAGAGACTGAGAGCAGGAACTAACCTATCAACTTATCTGGGTCCCTTTTTGCCTGCACCTCTCCTTTCTGAACTGTTTTGGTAGGAGAGGCTTTTTCTAAGGCCCCAAATTGTGGAATGATGATGGGAAGAGATGGATTATAATAGTCACAAAAGATGGAAAAGAGAACCCATCCAGTGCCCATTTTGTAAGTGAATATTTGTATCAAAATGTGTATTTAACAGTAAATGACTGGTCTACATGTGAAATTATTATAACACAGAAATTTTAAAATAGTCTAACTTAAACAAACCAAATAAGCATTGTCATTTTAAAGCCATCTATGTGGGACACTCTCCACAAATTTCTAACCACCCTGTGTGATTTTTAGGTTTTTAAAATATGATTTTAATACAAATTAAAATATTATTGTAATTACTCTTTTCACACTTAAGAATCTTACTGTTCCTTTAAAGGGCAGTTCCGCCATAGAGCCATCCTTTGATTGCGATTTCTTCTCCTCTGATTTTTAATTTTCTGTTTTCCCTCCCTCCCCCCCCCCAATGCACACACATATCTGTGGCTCCCACAGACTACTTATAATGATGTGAAATGAGTATAGGACAATGGGTCTCTTGAAGCAACACTGCTTGGGGCCAAATCCCAAATCTACTGTGTAGCATTTAGTATTTTTGTAGCATTTAGCAGATGGCCACACTTCCTTGTGCCCTAGATTATTCCTTTGTAAACTGAGGATGGTAATAGTGTAAATTTCATACAAGATTGTAGTTGAAAAATTAACTGAGTTAATACATAAAAAAATCACCGAGAAGAATATCTAAAATATTATAGACATTCCATAAATGTTAGCCACTATTAATGTATTGTTCCATGTAGTGCCATTAAGATATCTGCTGATGCATTCTGAAAGGAGGGAAAGTCGTATCGACCAAATATCAGGTGAGCAGAAGACACCATTTAATGTGCTCCCATGCTTTCGTTCATGTTCTCCTATTGAAATAGTTTAATACATTAAATTTGTCTATATTTTAAGTCACATGTGAGAATCACAGATGAGGATCCTACATACTATAAATGTTTAAAATAGTGAAATGGAGATGCTTATTGACAGGAATTTGAGCCACAGGATAATTTCAATACATTTGCTAAGTTTCACTCTCCAATTACAGAAAGGTGCTAACAAGCTACTGGTTTTCATTTTCTCTTAATTTTTCTTCATGTCTATCCATCCTTCCTATGATACATGAAGAAATACAGTAAGAGAGATGAGGGATGCGGAGCTAACGGCAGTAAGCCCTCCCCACAAGCTCAGGGTTCCGATGGGCTGTTTTCAACACTGCGTCATGTAACCCAGTCATGGTATGTGAGGCAATTACCAATAATTTATTAATGTTTACAGACAAGGAAACTGAGGGTTAGAGAGTAAGTCACTTATCTGACAGTGGAGGAAATGTTCCAGAGCTGGATTCAAATCCAGACTTTTTAACACCCGACCCCAAAATGGAAGCCGTTAAGCAAACCCAAACCTTTAAGTTTTGAGAGTAGAACCCCTGCCCCTAAGTGCCCCACCTCTGAGTAGTGTTGTTGGATTAAAAAGCAGCTGTAGGGCTCTAACTGAAGGTTTGAAGCCTGGTGAGGAAAGCAAGGTCATCTCTTCTAAACAACCTTACGAAGGACAAGCAATTGTTCAGTTTAGTCTACATTTTGTCAGGGCTCTAAAAAGTCTGTCCTGTCTGGACTCAGTTGTCCTGCCATTGCAATAATAAATAAACCCAGGATATAAACACTACGCTCAAGTTCTTATTGCCCTTAAACAACAAACCATATTTTTACAGAATGGAATCTGTCACTTATAGGGGAAACTGCCAGGCCTTTGTTCTCGCCATGAGGGAGGCTTTGGTGCTCCAGTATTTCAGACCACCGCCTTCAGGCAAATGAGAGAAGGTTGGGGAAGCAGTCAGACTCCATTCCAGTCTATTCATTTCAGGGATCATTTTGCCTCAAAGTACCAGTGTAACCATTGAAATAGGGCTTGAAACATTCACAGCCATGTGTGGCAGTGTCCGCTTTATTAGGGAAACTAAATTTTGTGCAGGGAAAAGGAGATGTTAATGAATATCAGACCTTTGATGTGAGCGAAGTAGGTGATAACTCATATGACTTGACATTAATCATTGAACGTAAGTATTATCTTTATTCTTACAACTCTTGTGAATGATAGCACTTCATAATCAAGGAGGAAGTGGGCAATTTTCCTCTTTTGCAAAGACTAACCTTATTCCATCTTCGCCTCCTTCAACCAAATAGGGCAGTGCTCACATCACTGCTGATACTTTCTGAAGGTCAAACACTGCGGCAGGTTGTGAATTATTATTGATACCAAACATTCCTTCCCACTCCACTGTGTCCGGAAATAAATATTAGCCCCTTGGAAATGTTATCTGAAGTTCAAGGAAAATGGACTTTCCAGGATTTGGAGGATCTCCTCAGTGACGTGATCTTGGTACTGTAGCCTCTGGTTTCTGGGGTAAAATGAACATCATCATCTGGCCCCAGAGCCACATTTTCATGATGAGCAGACAAAATGCGGTGCCAAAATGATTGATGATGTTTCTCAGATCCTCAACAGGACCCTGGGTTTATGGTGCGGGGATGTGTCAAACACTGGACACATTGCTGCTTCCGTTTCTCTCTTTCTCTCCCTAACCCTTGTCTCATGAAGGCAGGTAATAAATACAAAGAGAAAATAATATCTTGACTATTATCTCCTGCTTTGTCCTTGAGCATCTACTTCGCCAGTTCCAAGGGGCTGAGATGAAGTCCTCCAGATTTCACAAGTGGTGCTATATCCTATTATTTGTCTCAAGAGATTTCATTATCTCAAGCCACAGGTGGTTGGTTGGCCCAAAAGCGTGGACATGCCCCTCATCGCCTCCCACCACTGTCCCTTCTGCTGTGCCGTAGGGTTCGGTCATGTGGAATCAGGGTCTGGTCCCCTGAGCATGTAGATGCAGAGTCCCTGTGTCCCCCAATCTCTTACGCCACCTCAGTCATGCAGACCCAAGGCCAGCATGCCAGCTCACAACTCCCCCACCCAGCCACGTTCCACACAGCCAGCTGACGCAGACACGACACAGTTTATCTTACTCAGCTGTTATAAAGGAAACCATGCTGTGCAGACGAAGGTCATTTTCAGATAGGTCTACGTTAATGAACACAGATGTCAATCCTTTGTGAACCAGCCTTCACCTGTACCTTGGGGCATCTGCTTGTGCATCAGTTCCCTTCCTTTGTAGCGGGTCTAACTCAGAATTGCTTCCTTGCGATTAAGTGTTGCCCCACTGCCCCTATCTTCTGCTTCTAGTTGTGAAATGAAACATAATCTTAAGGTTCTAACACATAACATCTGTGACCCTTTATGGTGTTTTTTATTTGCTATTTAGTGTCATTCTAAGAAAAATTAAAATGTGAAATTAGTAACAAATTTCATTAAACTTTTTGTTCAACAATACCAGCTTTAAATGTAGGTGTCTGAGTATTTACTGCATATACACATACACTATCACTTAAATGAGCTGTTGTCAGATGTATATATGCATATACGAACATATACGAGCTTCAGACTATGAACTATATGTCTATCTATCTTATAAGGACAATAGATACGTTACACAAAACTAATTCAAAGCATTTATTCCATTTGCTGAACCACACTCTACCACTACCGCCGGCTCACTGAGAAATGACTCAAAAGGAAATGAACAAGGTTGCCTTGTTTTTTCTTTTCTTCTAAGTCAACACTCTTGGCTGCAGTTGGCTGATGCAGGGAAGTAACATGGGTAAGAAGCTATGATCGCGCTCTTTGGTCATCTGTTTTCTTAGAACATCAGGACCTTTGTGAATTCAAAGGAAGTCCTGGTTCAAGCCCAAGGTGTGGTCTATCAGGGTTGTGAGCGCCCTCTTCCCCAAATTCACCTGTGAAACCCTGACGCCTAGTGTGATCGTATTTGGAGATGGGGCTTCGAGGAGGCAATCATAGTTGGATGAAGTCATGAGGGTGAGGTCCTGCTGTGTGAAAACAGTGAGAGGTCAGGTAGAACACCCTCAGCAGAACCCACTCGTGCTGGCATCCTAATTTTGGACTTATATGGCATACACCATCCAATCTCTAGTATTTTATGATGGCAGCCCAAACTAAGATCCATACCTACCTTGTACCCCTTTGAGTGTCACTGAGCTCCAAGTGTCTCGAGCACCTGGGCTAGGGGGCCTTGGGCGCATCAGGCACTGTGTGGGAGTGGGGCCGTGAGGGGCAGTGGGTGCACCTTCTGCACACATGCTCTGCTCCCACAGCGCCTCCTCGTCCCATCACACAGTGTTCATCAAACAAGTTCAGAATGAAATTACTAAGACCGTCAAGGCACTGAGCGCAGAGCATGGAGCCCAGTGCAGGGCCCTCCCGAGTGTGAGACCCTCGTGAGCGCCCAGGTTGCACAAGCGTGCAGCAGACTCTGAGTGTGGTCCCTTGCAGGTGGAACTGGAGGCTGTCACCTCCTGTCTCCAAGCAAAGGTCCACACGGACCCAGAACCCAAACATTAAATGGCAGAATACAAATCTTCTCACACATAAGGCAGCCGTTAGGAACATCTTAAGAGGAAGGAACTTACGAATCCTATTTTAACAGATGTTCTTCTCACCCAGAGTTTTACTAAACTCACTCAGAGTTTTACTAAAGCTTAAACCCTCATTACACCCACAAGATTCTATACTCTCTTCCCTCTCTCACCTCCCTCAAACTAGCCTGCCTTCTCGAGAGTCCAGCACCCAAGATTCCTGGCTGTGCCCTGTACATGTAAGACACACTCCCACACTCGCACCTTGACATCCGGTGTTTCCTTTGCCTGGAAAGCGCTTCCCACCAATGTCCCACAGACGGCTCCCGCCCCACGCACTCCAGGACTCTCATCACCCTCGCCATGCGGTCCTCTGTGGTTCTCTCATCTCTGACTTCTCTGCTCTGTGCCTAGGTTTTTTGTAACCAGGTAACAGACTATATATTTTATTTGCTTATCTTGTTCATCATCTGTCTCCCCTGCTCCCGCACAAGGCTGTGATGTTCTCTGTTTTCTGTACTAGGTACTAGAAGCACCTGGAATATGTTCATGTTATAGTAGGCGCTCAGTAATCATCTCACAAAAGACTGAATTTAGAGAGCCATCAAAGTTATATAAATTCATTAATTCCAAAAATAATAAATAAAATAACTGCCTAAGATCTGCCTGCTGACAGCCATAATAATCTGAACATCTGTGATCCTGACTTGCTTGGTTTTACAAGGGGTTTGCTTTGTGGCCTTGGGGAGCAACACCTTCAAAGTCATTGATAAATAATTTACATTATATTTAAATAACTTCTAAATCATTCAAGCAATGTGAAATGCCAAATTGAATCTGTTAGGATGTGACTAAATCCTATCAGGCTTATGAATGGGTAACCATGATTAGCCTTTTAAATAAGAGACAGCACTCTTCCGCAGAGCAAGAAAGGACACTAGGGATTCAGTAACATTAGTTTCTGTTCTAGTCCTGCCACTGACTTTTCGTGTAATCTGAGGTCATTCACTTGAACTTTCTGTGTCATATATTTGCTTACCAGAAAAATGAAGAATAATAAGTCTGGCCTACAGTTATTTTTTTTAAAGATGATGGTCCAACACAATACAAATGTTAGAGGCTAAATGCAATAGTATGGTTTTCTGCTTACACTATAACTTCAACTTAAATTAAGTCTATTCCTTTTCACATAATAAGTTGGATAATAATTTAAAAGGGGAGATGTCCATCTATTGGTTTTACGTAAAGTTCTTGGACATACTGCAGGAACATGTAATGTGGTTGGTTTATGATTTGGGACTGTCACACCATGATGTTCCAAGCTTTGTAACCATAGCATAATCAGATATATCCAATATTGTTCCTGATAATAGATCTGACTTACCATTGAATTAATTAAAGGGAAGAAAGATAGTAAAATTCAATGTTTAAAACATATCTTTCCATTAGTGTGTTCCTTGTTTTGTTTTTCATGATGTATTGAGTTGTCCCACAGAAACCACCAGATTCACTGGGGCTAAAGATTGGTCCATCATAAAAAGTACTCCTAATTCATAAATCAATAAGGCTGCCATTTTCATCAATCCCCCCAAAGATGTCTGTGATTAAGCAGGAACGAAGGAGAGGGAGGAGGTGCCGAAGGCCTGGTGTAGAGACTATACCACAGGGCTGATGGGGAGCAGTCCTGTGTGTGTCACTCAGCTTGTCTTCTGGAACCTTGCACAGTGACTTGTGAGAAAGGCCTGGCTGTAAGAACAGAGGGGAAAGAGGCATCAAAGAACTGGGTCTTTAGGTCTGTACACAGAAGGACACACACGATAAGGGAAGATAGTTCCCTTCTTAGCAACATCATATCTAGAACTGGGCAAAAGAATAGTTCTTCCAAATCCAGAGACAGTGAAGACCCATACTGCCCATGAGTGGGGCCAAAAGCCACCTCAGTCAAAATCTCTTCACAGACAGTGAGTGGATCCTGGTGTGAGTATAAGGAACAAGTGGCAAACACGTGAGCTGAGAAAAAATGAGTCAAAACCACTTGCAAGCACACGTGAGATACTTCAGCTATGCCCTTGAATTTGGAAGGACAAATGTGCTTCTGACATTTCTGGCTAATTTTGTTCGAGGGTGGTGAGCTGTGAACTTCCAGTGTTACAAGCCAGTAATATGAATCTTGTAAGGTGTGGCCAGGAGACCAAAAAAGGCACTGAATCACTGGGAACTGAGGTGATGAGCAGGAAAGCGTGTAGAAGAAAGACAAAAGCCAACTTCTCTTGGCTTGTTTGCTCAGTAATTTGCTTATCCTCTAAGTGGTACATCCATCCCTACATCATTCTCAGGCCCACGACTCAAAACGGAGCATCGACAGATGAATGGATAAAGAAGATGTGGTATATATACACAATGGAATATTATGTAGCCATCAAAAAATGAAATCTTGTCATTTGCTACAACGTGGATGGAACTGGAGGGTGTTATGCTGAGCGAAATAAGTCAATCAGAGAAAGACATGTGTCAAATGATCTCACTGATATGAGGAATCATAGGGGAAGGGAGAAAGGGAGAAAAAAATGAAACAAGATGAAGCCAGAAGGGAGACAAACCATAAGAGACTCTTAATCTCAGGAAACAAACTGAGGGTTGCTGGAGTGGAGGGGGTGGGAGGGAGGGGGTGGCTGGGTGATAGACATTGGGGAGGGTATGTGCTGTGGTGAGCGCTGTGAATTGTGCAAGACTGTTGAATCATAGATCTGTACTTCTGAAAGAAATAATACATTATATGTTAAAAAAAGAAGAAGATAGTAGGAAGGGAAAAACGAAGGGGGGGAAATCGGAGGGGGAGACGAACCATGAGAGACGATGGACTCTGAAAAACAAACTGAGGGTTCTAGAGGGGAGGGGGTGGGGGGATGGGTTAGCCTGGTGATGGGTATTAAAGAGGGCACGTTCTGCGTGGAGCACTGGGTGTTATGCACAAACAATGAATCATGGAACACCACACCAAAAACTAATGATGTAATGTATGGTGATTAACATAACAATAAAAAAATTAAAAATAAAGAATTAAAGTAAAAAAAGAACTAATGATGTGATGTATGGTGACTAACATAACATAATAAAATAAAATAAAATAAAATACAGAAAATACAAAAATAAAAATCATAAAATAGCAAAAAAAAAAAAAGGAGGATCTTAAACTTCTGAATAAATCTAGCTGATTTTTTTCCTAAGCATTTGCCTTGACTGCTGAATCTGAAAATAAAATCATCCTATAGTTCTAAGTTCTTGTTACAGATCTATTCAGTTAGATCCTCCACTTCCCCAAACTAATTATCAGAAGCCAGAAAATTCAGCCTGGTGATTTAGCATGTATTATGGTTAATTTTTGAATTCAGCAGATTATCTCATCCTTTGAGAAGAAACAATTTCATATAAGAGAGAATGTTCTCAAGTGGCTCTTTCAGTCTCTGTGCCTGGATGACTCTTGTGCTTCTTATCATCACCACCAGAGTAGTCAGATATCTGCAGGAATATAGTTTATTTTATACATTGTACATGGATAGAGATTGAAAAATAAATCTGTGTCACACACGTATCTTTATTGGATATTATGACAATATCCATTACCATTCAGGAGACACTCTTCAGGAGATAGGACAAGTAAGCAAAGCATAAATAGACCATAAATTCTGAAGGGCTAGATAGTGAGTAAATATAAGTTGTGAAGTAGAATAATAGGAGTGAAAAGAGGAAAAAAGTAGTGATTATTTTTTTAAAAAACCCCAACAAGTATTTAGAAAATTATGATTGTAAATGTTTAGGAGATTCCCCCCCCATACTGATTTCTGATTTACATTAAGTCAAATAAGAGTGTATTTTCCTATACTCTATCCTCAGATTAAAAGCTGATAAGGGCGCCTGGGTGGCTCAGTCGGTGAGGCGTCTGCCTTCAGCTCAGGTCATGATCCCAGCGTCCTGGGATTGAGCCCCGCATCAGGCTCCCGGCTCAGGGGGGAGTCTGCTTCTCCTCTGCTCATGCTCTCTCTGTCTCTCTTTCTCTCAAATAAATAAACAAAATCTTAAAAAAAAAATTCCTCTTGCTGGGGCCAACAGTGGCTGTGTTCTGAAAGTCTCAGCACTGCCACTTCTCCATCAGGATTTTCTCTTGCAAGCTGAAGAGAAACAATCCTTTTCAACAGAAAAGATTCTGCTTTTAACTAAGCTCTCCAACCATCTCTGTCCCTGCCAGGGTTTGAAGGATTGTTGTGGAGAGTTCTTATTTTCTGCAGCACAATTCCATTTCATTCATATCCAAGATCCCATTATGCTGTCTCCTTAAGAATTTGGTCCCATTTTATTTAATTTAACAAACTAATTTTTTATGTTGCTACATATTGCAATATTGTAAGTAAGCATGCAAAATATACAGTGACTTCTGCTTTGTGTAGTGCCTTTCTTTTGCAAGATTTTATTCTATGGTTTTCTAGAAACCTGACATAAAAGTCAAAGGAAAAAAAAGACTTTATCTGCTTTGAAAGTTGGTAGGCAAACTGTAACTTTATTGCCTAAAGTTGCAGAAAGCAGGCCAATTCTTTGAGTTAATTTGACAAAAGCCAATTATTCCAATAGCTAAATTATCAAAAGATAGTTTTCTGAATGAACTCTCCTTGTTTTTTTCTCCTGATGAAAGTTTTCTCTATCACCTCAGCTCCCACCAGATTTGTCAGCAAGGGCATGGTGGAGAAACAAACGGAAGAAAATCTTTAAAAGCTATCTATAGTTGAAAATGAATGTTCTACAACTAAAACAGTATAGAAACCTCAAAAGCTGTTAAAACCAGGCAATGTAATTTGAATTGCCGGGAGTGGTATTTAAAAAGTTGAAACAAAACAAAACAAACAAACAAACAAAAAACCAAGCACATTTAGCTAATTGGTCTTTGGGAAAAATTGTCCAGTCACGGAACTAGATTTTGGTCAAGTGAATTCTGCCAATAAAACGAGATGGGGCCTGAGCTGTAAAGAACAGAGAGAAAGCTGAGGATCCACGGGCTGACACGGGGTGGCTGGAAAGTGATAGTCAAGGAGCTTCCCTGAGAGACGCTTCATTCACTTCATTCACTAAAGTTCTTAGTAATGAACTTTAATAAATAAAAGGCTTCTTTGTTGGCTGCTCTTTGTGGATACGTTCACAGTTCATAACTTATCTGAAATAGAGTATTTCATTATTTCTGGAGCCAGGACGAGTCTCCCAGGGAGTCAAGTGGAGGCAGAGGGAAGCACTGAGTCCTCTCAGTTGAGAAGCATTAGACCCGGTGACCGACACCACAGCTCAGTTCCTTTATCCTGATCTCTGAGCTTGTTCATCTCCCTTCCCACCTCCCCACTTGACTTTTCATTTGCACTGCCAGCACAAGGTCTCAAGCCCCCGTGAGCTAATCAGCAGAGTGACTTCCACAGCCCTCACAACCACAGCGCTTACCCCCCTGCTTCCCTGGTCTCACGGACCTCCCCGTGGGCACCGTGTTAACAAGCAAGCCAACAAAGAAGAAGGCTGAAGAATCACTGCAGGCGGATCGCATCATAATCTCTAGATCAGAAACCAGCAGGACTGTTTTTTTTAAAAAAAAAAAAAAAAAAAGATCATCTCATGATTGTAGAGTGGAGCCCTGGCTGGGAACCACTGGATACACTGGGTGTTTGTCCAACTTCATGTGCATGTGTATTACCCGAGCATTTGGTTAAAAACATGATCTGCTACAACCGGCCTGAGATGGAGCCTGGAATTGTGTCTTTCTAACCAGCTCTTGGGGAATACTGATGCTAACACAAGTGAATACAGAACTCAAACTCTCATCTTAAGTCTTTCACTCAGTAGGTTCTCCCCTCCCCCTCGATCTCCTCCCCCTCGAGTGAATGCCTTCCCTCTGTGCAGATTATGACCTCAGCATGACTCTGGATCACCTCTGCTCTTCTCCATGGGCCATCCTGGGAGCCTCTGCACACTTTCTCATAATGTCCCCAGCCATCCCACCTCCCTGGGCTGGAGAAAAATTTCTCCACCTCTGTGGACCCGAAGGATGGGTGCCATGGTTGTCACGCATTTCAGTAAAGTGTGCATTCCAGTATGAGTGGACATATCTTAGCTGGAGCATTAGTTTGCTCTCCTGTAGACAGTCACATGCTCAACAGCAGCTTAAAAGTTGCTCCAAGAACAACTCAGCCAAGAGGGTCACTTTGGTCCCAAGGTTTTCCTTCTTAGGATCAAAAAGGGTGAATCAAATAGGTCCTTCTGTTTATTCTCTTCATTTTCTTCTTCTCTATATATATTCTTTTCTTTACGTATCTCCTAAGCAACGTTGAAAAATATAATCCATACCGATTTTATGACATGAATTTAAAACTTCATCCAAGTATACTTGCCATTATTTGCATCCATTTATTTACTTCACTCCATACTTTTAGAATTCAGATTTCTCTCTCTTGACATGCATATTTGAGTGAATGCTATGGGGAACTGGATCCTTGGATCAGAACAAAAAATGCACTGTCTTACTGTGAAGGACATGCACTCAAAGGGCCAGTCTTTGTTTTCTTAGTAATGAAATTTAATAAATAAAGGCTTCTTTGTTGGCTGCTCTTTGTGAATATGTTCACAGTTCATAACTTATCTGAAAAAGAGTATTTCATTATTTCTGACTTAGTAGGGATTAATCTGCATTTAATGAAGATTGATTATGAAATTTTTTCTACTTTCACAAATATTGATTAGTACAGGTATTTTTCACTCTGTATGTCTGGGATTCACCTGGAACATTAATTCATTAATGACTCCTCCTAAAGCTAATCACAGAATAAATCATCTGGGACTGTCAAAGATACTTTGCACATACCAGCCATACATTATCCTCATGTTTACCTTAGGATTTCCTAAAATTGCATATTTACATGCATTTAATTGTTTTGCTGGTATCACTTATATATTCAACAAATTGTTAATGATTATCAATTAAATGCTCAGAGGAAGAAGGAAGGTTAAAAAATAATGAGATAGAAAAGTTCAACATAAAATAGTGCATTATTTTAGAAATTTTAATTGCATAGGACATTTTATTCCATTAAAAAATGAACTGGGAAAAAAATTAACTGGGAACATATTTTTAACCTCAGCTTCTCAGTCTCCAACGACCCAAACGATGTGCTTTTAACTGATTAGGGCACAGGCATTTAACTACTGAAAGTGTTTAACTACTACCGATTTGCTAGTTTGAAAAAGAGACAGATTCCAAATGAAGATCAGGTATGCTGGGTATAAGGAACAGAGCTGTAATTCTCTAGATGTGTGAACATATGAATTTGTTTAATGCCTTCACTGGATTTTCTCATCTGAAAATGGAAACCTAGTATCTGTGCTAGTTCCATGACCGATGAAAAGATTTGAATTAAAACGCTCAGAGAAATGATTTATAAGCCAAGACATCAGTATATATGTGTAAATACAAAAATGTTCTTTAATTATGAAAACAGTATCAAAACATTTAGCATTCCCATAAAAATGTTTGAAGATATCTGACATTTTCGTGGAGGTCCTATGGTGTGAGCCTACTTTGTTATCTAGATGTAGTGATGTTCATGTGGTGGGATTCCAGACAGTTCTTACCCTCTAGTATGGAGAATAATGATCTTATCACCCCAGCTATCTGTCCGTATCTACATTCATCCATTTATGAAATACATGTCTACTGAGCAATCATCTGTGCACCAGGCTTTTTGGTATCCCTTTGGGTACAAGAAAAAAATAGTGACATAGTCTCTGCTTTTAGGAACTGTACTTGAGGAGACAGGTAGACAAATGGGTCTGAAAAACGTATGAAATATGCTGACGTAGGGATAGAGTGTCTGCTGGGAACATGGAGAGTCAAATAAATGACCCAGTCACTAGGTAGGACAGAATGCTCAGAAAGTCAGTAATTTCCAGTTTTCCCCACAGAACTTTTTTTACAGCATGTACTGCAAGAACAAAACTAACAGATTTAAGGTTTACTCTCTCCCTCTTTCATTGCGAAATGAAAGGGAATGAGAGCAAACGCTTGGATAACATATGAATAACATAAATAACTCAGTGTTGGAACTCCAACTTGGAATAAAGATTTCTGTATTTTAGCCAAATAAGAAGGGATGAAAGCGATATCAACACTGAGTACCTCCAACATCTCAGGCACCTCCTTTACTATATCACCTTATTGTAAACCTTGTGACATTATTGAATTAAATATCATTACACTTGTTTTATTGTGGGGAAATCTGAAGCGTGGCAAGATGAAGTTGCCTAAACTAAAACAAAAGAAAAAAACCCATAACTTTATGATTCCAAATCCAAACATTTATCTAGTCTTCAAGGAAAACACTGTATACACATAACATCCCCCCACCAAATATGTGTGAGATAGAGAGATGTGGTAGAGCTCATCAATCCATGCCATGGGTCTCAGGACCCATACACAGCGTCTTGCATGTCAATCAATCACAGTTCTAACAAGCAAAAGTCTTTTTATCCAATGGTTTAAAAAAAAAAAAACAATGATTTTACCTCCCTTTTGGTTATTTAGTTCTGATAGGTAGAAATCATGCCATAGGCAAGGGTAGCAAGGGCAGCAAGGGCAGAGGTTATTTATTTATGGATTAAGCATTTTCACTTGCCTTAGTGAGCAAATCTATCCACCAGGTTTATTTATCAACTATGGACACAGCAGGTGTCCCCACTCTGTGCTAGGAACCCTCAAACAACTGCAAGCTGTAGAGAACAAAGGGGACTAATGACAAGGAAAAGGGAAGGGCTCTTTTTACAATTGATATTTCAGTGTAAAAATATGACCACAACTTGGGTAGGAAACGGAGAACAATGTAGGAGTCATAGTATCTGCAGACAGAGTCAGAATAAAGCCACATGAGCCAGGAGAAAACGGACCTGTGCCCTGAAAGTGATTCAAGACCCACAGCTGGACCACTTAACATGCTATTTGAACAAAGAAAATATGGATTTTTGCCACTCCTCAACTACCTAATAAGCAGATTTAGTCTCGAAATAGATTATTTTTCTATTTACTATATAATCAGTGTGTGGTCTGACAAATGATTTCCTGCAGTGACTTTAGGATGAGATAAACTGCCTCTTAAAACCTAATGCTTTAATGATAACCACTCTGGTTTGGGCAAGGAAATTAATTCTTAGTAGTATTTTACATGATTTTTCATTAAATTTTTTCTTCCATTTTTTAAACTTGGGGTAAGTTATATAACCAAGATGACTAAGATTCAGCTGAAACTAATGAAAGTATAACTAGTGTAGTTTTTAAGCAAAAGCATTTAGATACTCAAATGTGCTTCAAGAAAGAAACTGTATTCAAAAATTTATTCTGGGGTGCCTGGGTGGCTCAGTGGGTTGAGCGTCTGACTCTTGGTTTTGACTCGGGTAATGATCTCAGGGTCATGGGATTGAGCCCCGCATTGGGTTCCATGCTCCACGTGGAATCTGCTTGGGTCAGTCCCACTGGCACTGCCCCCCACCCTGCTCTCTCTCTCTCAAATAAAAAAAAGACTTTATTTTTTCCAATGCCTTAAAAAATATTTTCAGAAAAAAATCGAAATTGGTTTCTGAAGGCAGTAAAGTGAGTAATATTTACCCAGTGACAGGGAAAAAAAGTTTTCCAAACATTCTCAAACCCATTTTCCAAATAATTCTAGTGTACTTCTGTGTTCATGATTGTAGTTACATTGCTTGTCATCTCAAAGTAATGGAAAGTTGTAGTGTTCTAAACTCCAGAATTGGATCATTTTAAAGATGAAAGAGTCTTACGAAAGAATACTGTTTAAAGACATCTCTTGGGGGCACCTGAGTGGTTCAGTCAGTTAAACATCTTCCTTCAGCTCAGGTCATGATCCCGGGGCCCTAGGATCGAGCCCCACATCAGGCTCCTTGGTCAGCAGGGAGTATGCTTCTCCCTCTCCTGCTCCCCCTGTTCGTGTTCTATCTCTTTCTCTCTCTCTCATTCTCTGTCAAATAAATAAATAGAAAAAAATATTTAGAAAAAGATATCTCTTGTTTGTATGATCTTGAAGATATAAATCAAAATCAAAGTATTAAACATAATCCAATTTTTCAACAAAGCTGTTTTGGAAATGAACAGATTATCATATACTCTATCTTTTAGCATATCAGATATATTACAAGAAATAAACTTCTCCCGTAGAAACACTCTACAACTTTTATGTGAATAATAGGAAAGTTATTTATTTATTTATTTATTTATTTATATCTGTATGTCTTTTAGCAAATGCATTCATTAACTTGGTACAGAGTGGATGTTTAAAGAGAAATGTTCCTCTGCTATACTGGAGAATCTGTTGGTAAATCTTTAACACAAACTCATCGAATTCTACTGGTGAATGATATTTTTTATTGCTTTAGATAATTTCAGAAGGATTATTAATTCATTTAAATCACAAAATACCAGAACCTGAAAAAAAGTGTTAGAGAGAAACGGTAGAGGACACCTATGGTAACTTCTAGTTAAACTTCTAGTTTATATGCCTCTATCACCAGATTATCTTTTGGCCACATTTTCATCACCAGAAATTCATGGCACTGTTCCAGTCTCATTCCATTTTTAGTTACTTCCAATATGAACTTTCTTCTCCATGGAGGTAAGACTGAGTCCTGCAGCTCTCCCCTGTTTGTCCTCATGATATAGTTCAGAAGGCACTGAAGGTCAAAATTTCATTGTTAACTGAGTGCTCCAAATTTGACAACTGTTACATCTTTAATGCTTCTCTAACCCTGAGAAATTATTTTTCCCCAAAGTTTTGTTTGCCTGTCATTTATTCAAAATATAAAGATATGTGGACTGATAATAAGAAGCAGGTGGAAGGTGACAATGGCAAAACAAAGATTGAAAAAGGCATCCACAGAACGTGTCTGCTGTGTCCATGGAGAGAGGCTGAAGTGGCCCACCTCAGGCCCGCAGCATCGCGGCGCCAGGATGGTGAGGATGTTGCCTTCGTTAGTCTGGGTCACTTTCTGTGTCATGAGCAAAGGGAAGGTGCAGGCCAGCCGGGCCACTCTTACTCTGACAGCTTCAGCAGCAAAGAGGATAAAACAGCTTCTCAAAGATAAGCATGAACATGTAGGTCTGAATGTTGGTGTCCAAATCAGGGGCTGTAATAGCCTTTCTCATACTCTAGAATAGATTCTAGAACATGCTCCAGAACATACTCTAGAATAGACAAGGACAGAAGGAGGTTCTGATGGAGAAGGTGTTCAAGATGGAGCACCAGCCAACAGATGGAGGTATGGAACAAGGATTCCCTTGATCTGCAGGGCAGAACAGCTCTGAGCCAATGGCATCAAAAGCTGTGAAGTTGTCCTTTGACAATGTGTCTGCTATGATGTGACAATTATCAGCCCACTGAAGGCAGTTTAAGAAAAGCATCAACAGATGGTGCACTCCACTGACCCAGATGAAATTCTTCATGAGGACTCGGCAGAAACGTTTTATCAGGTTGCTGAGCAGAACAGTGTCCCTCCTCTGTGGCTTCCATCTTTGGGAGACGGGCTCCTTGCTTTTGGCATTCCATCCTAGTGTTGCTGCCTCCACCAAGCAAACCAGAAACGAGCAAAGATCTCCCCTGAAGCTCACAACAGGAATTAGAGAATAAAATCCCAGCCCAATGTTCCTCAACGGGGATACTAATCCAACTAGAGAAGGTATAGCAGCAGAGACTCCCAGATGTTTGCTGCCAGAATGCTATGCATTTGTTGGGAATTTTAATACACAGAGGAAGAAGTCAAATCTTCTAAAAACTCACGATATTTCACCTAGCAAAGCACAGGAAATGCTTAATCAAAACCCGAATGCATGTCATTTACCAGTGGAACTGATGTGAGGGAAGAAGACCCCCAGATTGTTTGCATGTGTGAGCTGGTTAGAAAATAAGAGGAGAGACCAGAATCTATGACAGAACCTCCACACGGCACCTTGTTGACCAGCTCACACTGTCCAGTGGAGAGACTCTCCAGATCCCAGCAGAGGCTCTTTCAGGGTGGGATTCCTCCTGCTGCATACACATTTTCTTAGGAGATTCTCATCGATCACTCCAACTCTTTGTCACCAGTCCCCAGACAGGAGAACACTCAGAACACCAACATATCACATGGGCTGGGCATTTCCAGGATTATGCCCGAAAACGTTATCTTTGACGACAGACTTGCTAAGTACTTCTTGGTTGATCCAGAAAAATGATTCATAGATCTAAGGGATCTGGAATGGTGATCTTACAAGGGGATGGTGAAATGTTTAAGCACAGATTCACTCATAAACCTAAAATACAACGAGGAGAGATGTGTGGGGAGCCAGCAGACGCCTGATGTTATTTCTCCCCCTCCAGTTCATAGGTCTTTAGTCATTCATCCTCAAGTTGGTTAATCAAAAAATGCAACTTCTTCTTAAATAAAAGATGTAGTTTATTAAAATCTTAGATGTAGATTTTGCTTTTGAGAGCACTGAATTTATACGTGTAAAGTAAAGAAGCAGAGGAACCATGGGACATAGGAACTGAGTCTATACAAAATTCATGTAAAATTGTCCAAATTTAAGCTATTCATATGGAGAAAAACATTCAAATTGATCTGCTTGTATAAGATCAGGTTTGGATGTGTGAAACCGTCTGGACCAAGGCTGAGGCCAAACGCAGGTCATATGAAAAGTAAGGTTATATATGAAGGAGAACCACCAAGCAAGAATAGCTCTTTAAAACATTTTAAGCATATGCAGAAGTGTATTATCATAAAAATACTTGGTAAATTCAAAGAATTAGCCCCTAAGGATATAAAGATCAATCTGAGAACTTAAAAATAATGTTAACTGCTCAAAGACAAGAGGAAGGAAGTAGCATTTATGGAACAAGAGAACAAGAACAGGTAGACTTGAAAAAGAACAAATTGGAAAACTTGAAAGTGAAAAACGTAAAATAATAATCATAGTAACCCTCAAGAAATCTCGATGGTACACTGGGTGTATCTTAAGAGAGAGGATTATTAATGAGTTGAAGGATAGCACTGAGGGAGAAGTTTCTAGATGATAGCACAATAAGACTAAGGGGGGAATTATGAAAGGAGTTAAGGGTCCTGGAGGGTAGAATGAGAAGCTCAGAACTATATGCAGTGGAAGTTGCAGAAGAAAATAGAAGGAATGGAAAAAAGATGATGCTTGCAAGCAAAATGCCTGGTAATTTTCCAGAAATGAAGGGAATGAAAGCTTGAATTGAAAAACCTCACTGAATGATTAGCAAGAAAATAACAATAACCCTCTACTGAGAAACATCATAGCATAACCGCAGAAGAGTAAGCAAGAAAGGAAAACACAGCCTACAAAAGAGAGAAGATGGATTTCATACAAAGAAATGAGAAATCGACAGTGGAGCTTCCATTAACAATAGAGGTCACAGGTGATGGTTTCATACACCCAAAATGCTGAAGGAAAACATCCAGAGACCTGGAATTCACTAGTCAGCCAGAC
This sequence comes from Callorhinus ursinus, assembly GCF_003265705.2. Classification (NCBI taxonomy): domain Eukaryota; kingdom Metazoa; phylum Chordata; class Mammalia; order Carnivora; family Otariidae; genus Callorhinus; species Callorhinus ursinus. The sequence goes on along the minus strand of NW_027397094.1, from coordinate 969,473 downwards.
TCTCTTTAAAGAGCAACGTTAAAATAAATACATTTTAACACATGTAAGAGCCAAAATAGTTTACCACCCACAATCCCCTACTGAAAACATCACTAACAAAGCATGTACTTCAGAAAGAACCGAGAGAGGGTTCAAGGAATAATGGATTGTGTTTGATTACATGTAATAGATGCCTGGATGCCGGTACCTAAAAGATATCAAGTTAAAAAAAGTAATAAAAGACATAAAGTTTTGTTCCTTGCATCCAACAAGAAGTGTAGATGTCTACAAAGGGGGTGGTGCAGAATCGTGTCCTTTGGCATCCATTGTCGTTTGTATCTCTGGTGTCTGGAACACTTCTTGACCTATAATCAATACTCGGGGTTATTTGTGGAGTGAATGAGCAAATGAATAAAATAATCCCAGGTAAAAGTAAATAAATAAATAAAATAAAAGGGCATCGACATTGGACATTTGACAGAGGCAGATGTAAATTCCAAAATTAAAGATAAAAGTTGATTTCATAATCGTACTATCAGAAAGATATGCTTAGGGCGCCTGTGTGGCTCAGTTGGTTAAGCGACTGCTTTCGGCTCAGGTCATGATCCTGGAGTCCCGGGATCGAGTCCCACATCAGGCTCCCTGCTCAGCGGGGAGTCTGCTTCTCCCTCTGACCCTCTTCCCTCTCGTGCTCTCTATCTCTCATTCTCTCTCTCTCAAATAAATAAATAAATAAAATCTTTAAAAAAAAATGCTATGCTTAATAAAGTCTGCATTAAAGTTTGGTCTGCACTTACAACATGATATAAATATTAACAAAGCTAATCCCTTTGAAGATAAGAAGAGTAATGATAAAAAAAGATGGTTGCTAAAATCAAAACTATGGTAATTGAAGGAGGTGAAGTAATAATGTAATTGTCTGATTCTAAATCCTTAACACCATGGGTGTAAAGGTGAGCCTTGATCCTGTGGTGGGGAGACCCACGGCCCACCCCCAACCCCCACTTTTCTCTGCTGTAAATGTCACAGAGCTCTAAAATTAATACTACCAGCATGTGAAAATTCTTTGAAAATTTGGGCACATATTAAAGGTGGCTGGTGTGTTATCTTCTTATCTGAGTTTACAAATTTTCAGATTAACAAAACTCATGTGTGGAACTTAGATCAGCATGATTACAACGGATTTTTTATGTCACCCGAACAACAATACCTTACTTTAGGAGAGGAATGTAGTTTTCTGTGTATTAAAACTTCATTAATGTTTCGGAAAAGCTTGATTGATACACCCAACTCTTTCAGAATTAGGATCTCTGGAAAAATCTCAGCAAAATGGCTAAAACTTCCTCACAAGGGTGTCTCCTAGAGTCTTAGAATTCTTGAAAAATGCTATTTTTCACCTCCCCATAGGTGCCGATAAAATAACATTGTTTCTTCACACATTTCAAACTTAGTTGATCAGCACTGAAGCAGATAGCTGAAGAGGAAAATGGTTGAGGTCTATAAATAACATATCTATTTGAGTGTTGTGCCAACCTTCTTGTTTGGAGCTTTGTTATTGTTGCTGTTAATTTTAAAATAATAATCTTAATGATATTTCACAGCAATTTTATTTCATTTTGCAAAGCATACATGTGCAGTTTAATCTCTCTTGCTGTGTCTCTCTCTGTCAAGTAAATAAAAAAAATAAAATCTTTAAAAAAATAGTCTGTAATTATATACCAAATGCCTGTGTAACTGACATACAGGTCATGAAATTGAACATTGAGGGCATCTGAAAACATTGAGAATCTTTCCTATTTGAAGCATGTGCTTTGGAGTAAGAGTGGAGTAATTGTATTTCCTCTCTAAAATATTCCACAGTGGCCTTATTTCTAGATGTAGCCCCACATAGGGCCTCGTACACTACTTTATTGTAGGTTCCTGATACGTACGACTGCTGAATCAATGATTTTTGTTTATTTTTATCTACTTATTTATTTAAAGATATTATTTATTTATTTATTTGAAAGAGAGAGCGAGTGGGCATGAGTGAGGGGAGGGGCAGAGGGAGAGGGAGAAGCAGGCTTCCGCACTGAGCAGGGAGCCCCACGTGGCACTCGATCCCAGGACCCTGAGATCATGACCTGAGCCACCCAGGCGCCCCTGTTTATTGTTTTGTTTCAAATTCTCTGAGACCCCATTTGATTTAAATTCTTGTACCTTCAATATCTCTTCCAAATATCATTTTTATGATTAAAAGTCAGATATGGTATGTCTTGAAGAGTGGCATCTCTAGAATTTTGACAAATTTTAATGTAAAAATGTGATTATCAAACATTTTCAGTATAAGCATTATCTTCAGAGCTCTTTAAAGATTTGCTAATCTACACATGGTCTTTGGTAGATCTAAGGTTTGGTCCTACAGATACACATTTTCTAAAAGCACCTCAGGTAAGTTTGGTGCTTGTGCCAGCAGATTACAATTTGAGAAACAATTTCTGAAGATTCCTGATGTCTTTCAGGATATAGTATAAAAAACTGAAAGCTATTTCTTTTAAAATGTCACAATAACCCAATCAGCAAATTAATTAAATACCAAGCTGAGAGTTGCTTCTGCGTCCCGGTGCTGCGTCGTCACGGAGCCTGTGCGGTCCTGTAGCCAAGATGCCTGAGGAAACCCAGACCCAAGACCAGCCGATGGAGGAGGAGGAGGTAGAGACGTTCGCCTTCCAGGCGGAGATTGCCCAGTTGATGTCCCCGATCATCAACACCTTCTACTCGAATAAGGAGATCTTTCTCAGGGAGCTGATTTCCAACTCGTCGGACGCTTAGGACAAAATCAGATACGAGAGCTTGACCGATCCCAGTAAGCTAGACTCTGGGAAAGAGCTGCACATTAACCTCATTCCGAACAAGCAAGATCGAACCCTCACCATCGTGGATACCAGCATTGGCATGACCAAGGCCGATTTGATCAATAACCTCGGTACTATCGCCAAGTCTGGGACCAGAGCATTCATGGAAGCTTTGCAGGCTGGTGCAGACATTTCTATGATTGGCCAGTTTGGTGTTGGGTTCTATTCTGCCTACTTGGTGGCCGAGAAAGTGATGGTGATCACCAAGCATAACGATGATGAGCAGTATGCCTGGGAGTCTTCTGCAGGAGGATCGTTCACAGTTAGGACTGATACAGGTGAACCTATGGGTCGGGGAACAAAGGTTATCCTGCATCTGAAAGAAGACCAGACAGAGTACTTGGAGGAAAGGAGAATAAAAGAGATTGTGAAGAAGCACTCCCAGTTTATTGGCTATCCCATTACTCTCTTTGTGGAGAAGGAACGCGACAAAGAGGTCAGTGATGATGAGGCTGAAGAAAAGGAAGAGAAGGAGGAGGAAAGAGAAAAGGAAGAGAAGGAGCCTGATGACAAGTCCGAGATAGAAGACGTCGGCTCGGAGGAGGAGGAGGAGGAGAAGAGGGATGGGGACAAGAAGAGGAAGAAGAAGATCAAGGAGAAGTACATCGATCAGGAAGAACTGAACAAGACGAAGCCTATTTGGACCAGAAACCCTGACGACATCACCAACGAAGAATATGGAGAATTTTATAAGAGCTTGACCAATGACTGGGAAGATCACTTGGCAGTGAAGCATTTTTCAGTGGAAGGACAGTTGGAGTTCAGCGCTCTTCTCTTTGTGCCAAGATGCGCTCCCTTTGACCTATTCGAGAACAGAAAGAAAAAGAACAACATTAAGTTGTATGTTCGCAGAGTTTTCATCATGGATAACTGCGAGTAGCTAATTCCTGAGTACCTGAATTTCATTAGAGGTGTGGTGGACTCTGAGGATCTTCCACTAAATATTTCCCGTGAGATGCTTCAGCAAAGCAAAACTTTAAAAGTTATCAGAAAGAACTTGGTCAAAAAGTGCTTGGAACTCTTCACCGAACTGGCTGAAGACAAAGAGAACTACAAGAAGTTTTATGAGCAGTTTTCAAAAAACATCAAGCTGGGAATACATGAAGACTCTCAGAATCGAAAGAAGCTCTCTGAGCTGTTACGATACTACACGTCTGCTTCTGGCGATGAGATGGTTTCCCTCAAGGACTATTGCACCAGAATGAAGGAAAACCAGAAACACATCTATTACATCACAGGTGAGACCAAGGATCCGGTAGCAAACTCGGCCTTCGTGGAGCGTCTTCGGAAGCATGGCTTGGAAGTGATCTACATGATCGAGCCCATCGATGAGTACTGTGTCCAACAGCTGAAGGAATTTGAGGGGAAGACGTTAGTGTCTGTTACCAAAGAGGGCTTGGAACTTCCAGAAGACGAAGAAGAGAAAAAGAAACAGGAAGAGAAAAAAACAAAGTTTGAAAACCTGTGCAAGTTCATGAAGGACATCTTGGAGAAAAAAGTAGAAAAGGTGGTCGTGTCAAACCGATTGGTGACCTCTCCGTGCTGCATTGTCACAAGCACATACGGCTGGACGGCAAATATGGAGAGGATCATGAAGGCCCAGGCCTTGAGAGACAACTCCACCATGGGCTACATGGCTGCGAAGAAGCACCTGGAGATAAACCCCGACCACTCCATCACTGAGACCTTACGGCAGAAGGCAGAGGCCGACAAGAACGACAAGTCTGTGAAGGATCTGGTCATCCTGCTTTACGAAACTGCTCTCCTGTCCTCCGGCTTCAGCCTGGAAGATCCCCAGACACATGCTAACCGGATCTACAGGATGATCAAGCTCGGGCTCGGTATTGACGGAGACGACCCCACAGCCGACGACAGCAGTGCCGCGGTGAGCGAAGAGATGCCGCCCCTTGAGGGCGACGATGACACGTCCCGCATGGAGGAAGTCGATTAAGCGCCACTGAGCATTACTTGTACATGTGTTCGATACTTTATCTTCATTCCCTCTGATAATATATTTTCAAGGATGTTTTTCTTTATTTTTGTTAACATTTTAAGAATCTGTATGGCATGACAGTAACTACTTAAGGGGAAGATAAGATTTCTTTCTTTTTGGAGTGTGCTACTGTGATGTGTAGGACCTAAAGCCCAGCTAGTTTTTCTTCCCCGGTTCGATGCTGGCTTCTTGTAACTGGACAAGGTAACATTTGTTGTGAGGTGTATGTAACCTAATGTGAACCGTGTGCTCTAAAGTGTTTAGCTATCAAGCGGATTCCTTAGTAAGACCAAATTTTTTTTGTCACTGAAGTGTTCTGAGCTATACCTTGATGTTTAAAAGAGAACTGTTGGTTAAAACGACTCTCACCGTCTAGGATCTACTTTTTAAATCTTCTATCCCCTGTAGTTATCAACTGCATGTACCAGGCTTCTAGAAACTTGTAGTTAAACTGAACCAACTGGATGGGAGTAACTATGTATAGGGTTTGTTTTCCAAAGAAGAGCATTGTTTAGAGTAGTGAAATTCTAAGCCTATTTAGGCATGTTGTAAAGCTGTTCAAAAAGTAACTCAGCAAGTTCTGTGAGTGGAAATGTAGTGCTCAAGTCACGTTCTGCTTTAAAAAGTTGTAACAAATACAAAAATTAAAAAAAAAAATACCAAGCTGAATAATTTTGAGTCATTAGATGTATATATTCTATATTTGTTCAGGCTCTTTGGAAATTAGTACATTTAAATTCCTGTTTTATTATTATTTTAAAATTGGTATTTTAAATATTATTAAATAAGAATAACGAATATTCTAAGTAACATTTTTTAAATAACAAATATCCTTTATTGATGATTTAAATGTGCTAATATTCTTAAATATTAGCTTCTGTAAACCTCTGTAAGATGTTTAAGAAATGAGTGAAATCTGGGGCACCTGGGTGGCTCAGTCATTAGGTGTCTGCCTTCGGCTCAGGTCATGGTCCCAGGGTCCTGGGATCGAGCCCTGCGTCGGGCTCCCTGCTCCGCGGGAAGCCAGCTTCTCCCTCTCCCACTCCCCCTGCTTGTGTTCCCTCTCTCACTGTGTCTGTCTCTGTCTGTCAAATAAATAAATAAAATCTAAAAAAATAAAATAAAATAAAAGAAGGTCAGAACATGAAACAAAAAATTTATTAAAAAAAAAGAAATGAGTGAAACCTAAACTTTGGCATATTTCTCACATATTAAACTTTCTCTTTGTTTCTCCCTTTAATGACTTTTGAAAATGACTGGAATATTCCTCTCTTAATCAACCCCTAAGAGAGTTTCTACTGCTGAATACATTTTGGGGTTGGTTTCAAAAAGCTTATGTGCACAATGGGTGTTTGAGATGAACTAGTTTCCCCACGATGCTCTCTTACTTCTTACTTGGGTGTTAAAAATGTGGGAGACTGGAGTGCCCCCACACTCCTGGGTTTTCAAAGCGTTTACCACCTAAGCTCCTCTGGCACTTGTGGATCTGGGCACAGCCCCTTTCCTGTTGGAAGCCCTGTCTGCAGCTAATCAGTGATGTCCTCAGGCATATCCTTTAACATGACTAATCCTCAGGTCAAGTGCAGAAGCTGATGACAATAGTTCTGTTTCCCAGGGTCACTGTGGGAAGTGATAATATATTTAAGTGCCCAGTCGAGCACGTGGAGCACAGGAGACATTGATGATTAACAGGTGCTGTTGCTACACAGAGGTCTGCTGGATCAACATCTGTTTGTGTGCATCTGACGCTGGGGTATGGGGGGCACAGTGGCCAGGGTAGGGGGGCCATGGAAATAGAACAAGACCATCATCCTTCCTTTGTTTGAGGAGCTTTCTGTCTCTTGTGCCTTAAGTTCCTATTTTAACGGAAGCTTTTTCCACATGAAGCTCCTTCTCCTCATTTGTTTTTTCCAGCCTTGTTGAATTTTTGGAGGTTTATTTTCCAAAGGAATTTTAAATAAGATTGGTAGCATACAGGATCTTTTTCTTTTTTTTTTTCCTAAATCCTACACTCTACATTGATATTTAACAGTTGTGGTCTGGCAACCCTTGGGGAAACTCATACATATTTCACATATGACTTACTGATTGAACAATTGTTTCTTGTAGGTCCTTAGAACTGTCTTCAGATGACAAGTAGGGACTAGTAGATGAGCTAGCGATCATTGCACTTTTCTCCTGACCCCCTGATGTGATATGGCCCAACAGAAGTCTGTTCCCATCTCACCACCATGTCGCCCCTGTATCCCTTCCAGTTGATGACACTCCGATGTGGACACCCGTTTTGCAACAACTTCACTTGATGACACTCCGATGTGGACCCGTTTTGCAACAACCTCACTTCTTGCTCTTGCTCTGTCAGAGAAACAGGTGCAGTGGCCTCTCAGCGCTCACACTGCACCCTGCTCTCCTGTCCAGCGGCTCCTCCTGGAGCTTCAGCCTGGCCACCACCCCGTTCCCGAATGCACAGGTGTCTGGGATGGCTGAGAACTGACCCATTGGACAGAAGGAAACCAGACACAGATACAAAGTCATCAGAAGGAAACTAGAGCTACAGAAAATGCAGGACAGATTTACATTCTTAGTCTGTTTTAATCTATCTTATCCGTTTGGAGCTCTGTTTTTACATTTTAAAGTTCAAAGTGAGAAAGTCTTTCCTCACAGGTGAATTTGATTCAGCCCCTTCAATGACAACAGCAGAGTTTGCTATGAGCCACATGTCATTCTGACTGTTTACTGCTCATTTTCTCATGGACACCTCAGGAAGGAGCACTATAAATCACATAAAATAATTTCCCCAAAGTCACCCAATTAGTACATCCTGAACCATGGATTTGAGACTAGGTCTGTGTAACTACCTGATGCGTTGGCGGCACTGTGCGGTGCATGGGAGTCTGGAGGGTGACATTCAGAGATGGTCCGAAAACTCTCCCTGACACACACACAAGTGAGTGAAGTCCCATCTAACTCTAAAATTCATTGTCTGGACAACTTTTCTCCCAGTCGAAAGGTGGTCACTTAAAATCAGAAGGAAAGCAGAAGTATTTTTAAAAATTACAAGTTAAGAGAAAATGGGAGTTTTAGTAATTCTTTTGAAAAATCAAAAATAATTACAAAGAAAACACTTTGTAGGAACTTTGTAATAGTGGGGCTGCTCCATCCAGTGTGTACCCTCTCACATAATTACACTGCATGACATTTACTTGCCCCTGGTCTGCTCAGAAAAGTGCTCAGGCGACCACTCTGCGATTCCAATTTTTCTTGCATATAAAATGTATAAAGAAAAGTAAGATGTGACTCTGTTAATAAACCATATAATGGAGCAAAACATTGAACAGTCGAGTTTACTGAGCACTAAATACTTTTAGTGCCCAGAGATTTTTAAAAAATATTTATTCAGGACAATTATCTAGACGAAAGTTGGTTATTCAGGATTTTTTCTGTCTCTAAGGTCCATGGTGCATGAAGCCACAAGCCTGAAACTGTTTAAATCTTATTAGTAACCTTAGCACTTAATAAACTCTGAGTTCATAATTACCTCAGACTCCAAAGAGTTAAATAATCTTTTAAAAGCCCCAGTGTGCAATTGTTTAAAAATCTCCCACTAAATTGATTTAAAATTCAAAATAGTTCAAAATAATCTCTCTCCATACTTAAGAGTTTTCGTTTCCTGAAGTTCTGTATTCTAGTCAATAATCCTGCCATATGATCCTTAGTTCTGATCATAGAAGAGAAACAATTGTGAATATTCCAAAATAAAAACATTAAGAAAAGTTATGTATAATTCATTATAGCATTGTTTCTAAGAATAAAATAAAACTGCAACATCAGCCCAAAGAAACATAAGAAGTTACCCAGTGAGCCCTGCAAATATACAACAATGCAGAAATACTTCAGTGATTACTGGACCACAACATGGGATATTATGTAGCCATAAACAAGGTCTCAAATTACTGAAGATAGCACGGTCCAATAGCACTTTTAGCAATGATGGAATATTCTAGATCTGCACTGTCCATGACAGTAGCCCGTCACACATACCTCCTGAAACTTTGACATTTGACTAGTGTGACTAATGAACTGAATATTTAATTGTATGTAATTCTATTTGAACTTGAAGATTTATATTTATTTTTCAAACTTTATCATGTATCATTTTAATACTTAAAAAATACTTACAAAGAAAAAATAAAAAGTGGAGCAAACATTGGCATTGATTTTGGAAAATGAAGCTACACGGTGGACCTGCAGTAAGACAGGTTGGCTTTATTAGCAAACACACACAGGTACACACACGCCCACACCCACCCCCAGCCCCCCGCCCCCACACAAGAGTGCACACACACACACGTACACGTTTGGGACCTGTTCTCTTTCAATTATTCCACTTGTTTTTATTTAGAGTATTGAGAAAGCCACTGGAAACCATCTTATTTTTCATTACTTTGGGAATGGAAAATTACCATTTGAAAAACATTTAAACTACAGTAATTTATAAAAGTGTGCTGTTCCTGTTTATAACAAGATTACATGTATGCTGTTTTATTTCTTCTGTTTCAAATATAACAAAGTTAACTCAGATTAGTATTCATGTACACCTCATTTAAGTTGTTAGTTGTAATGTGATAACATGTTAAATCAATCATGTCTCCCAGTGATGATGACTGTGTATACAGTGCTGTCTTCAGAAATGTTTGGATGATGTTACAGGACCTTCTAGCAGATAAGCTATGACAAGAGATGAAGACTAATTTGCAGAAAACCAAAACCCACTCCAGTCCCCCAATGATTAATCTGTTTATTCTATTACATTGTACTTCCAATCATTTCTAATTTCCAATCATTGGTGGAAGATTATCTCTTTAGAGGATAACCATCTCCTAGCGCTGACAATGAACCAACACAATGAAATATAATAAAACAAAAATGCAATCACAAAGCAGAATGGGACTCTGTCCTATATTAAAATCTTTTAGTGATTTAATAACATCACAGACTAGCTATGTTTGATGGTGTATAAATAATTTATTGCCTGTGCTGTGATTTGACAACATTTTTTCCTTTGTACAAGACCCCCCCCCCCCCCATGACTGCACTGTTCTCCATCTCCAATGCTGCTTTGGGTATGGGCTTCAGAAATACTCAGTATTGGTAGACTTATATACAAACTTATTGGTAAACATCTGGGTCATAGAGTCACCATGAGTTAATTTTGACATTGCTTATTGCGAGATAACATTTTAGGCCCAAATCATCATTGTGTTTTCTTGAAGGGAGAAATCGACGGCAAGGCTATTTCACAAAGTTGACTATACATTAATCCACCTAATTTCCATCTTCCTTCTCTTGCTTCCTGGGCTACAGATATGGAACATTATATTCCACGGAGAGAGCTAAGTACTCTCAGAATTTCTCAGCCCTTGTATTCTTTTTTTAAAGAAAGATTTATTTGAGAGAGAGAGAGAGATTATGTGAGTGGGGCGAGAGCCAGAGGGAGCGGGATAAGCAGACACCGCACTGAGTCTCAATCTCACAACACTGAGATCATGAACTGAGCCAAAATTAGGAGTTGGTCACTTCACCGACTGAACCACCTAGGCCCCCCTCAGCCCTCGTATTCTAAAAAAAATCCATGCAAAGCTCTGTGCTTCCACCAGCTTGATGTGCTGTTTCAGGTAAATAACGTTCACCAGGTGAAAGAGTCTTACTTTGGAAAAGCCAGGCAAAGGGAAATCACAGGTTATGGGAAGAGAGAGCCGCACGAGCCGCCTGGCACATTTCTACTTCTCCCTCTGTGGGTTTCGTTTTCCTCGAGCCCCAAACCAAATCCAACCAACTGCCCTCAGTACCCCGAGGGAAAAGTGGCAAAGAAAATGCTGAAGGTCCAAAAGAATTCTGAGGAGCGTGGCCACAGTTTTGAGGAGAAAAATTTACTTCCAAGTCTGAGCACAGAAGGCTAAGCTTCTCACTTAAAAATCTGGAAGAGAAGACTATCTGATCTGACCTGTATGACCTTCCTCCTCTCAGGCACAAATATCTGAAGTGAAATAAAAACTACATAAGCCCGAGGAGGAAGTCTGCAGCCGACTCTCAGAGGAGGTCTGGGGAGGGGGCACAGCACAACTTCCAGACAGGATGCCAGGCCGATCAACACATGGTGCTCGGCCCTGGAGTGGCCTCCCAGGCCCTCACTGGGGAGACGAACTGAAGTCATTGCATCTGAGCTGAGATCACCATGCAGCCAACAAGGTTCCCCCTTTTTGCAGCAGAGCATGAGGGGAACAGTGAATTTTCCTCTGCCCCTGATGTTTAGAGCTAAGAGAAGAAAAAACTGTAGATGTGCAACAAGCAGGTATCGGTGTGGAGGGCGGCCACGGGGGACCCAGACTGGAGACTGTTCACACCTCAGCAGACACGGACAATCGTGCGGACCACACAGCTAACGTGATGACAAGACAGGTGCCACCCAAGCAGCAGTGGACAAGAGAAGAGAAAACCCTTCGAAAAGTGCCTTTAACCTTAACCTGAACTTTTTTCACCTGGAACCTACCCAGGGAGTCCCGTCAAACAGAACAGGCATAAAATATGAAGTTCAAAACAGAAAATGTTGAAGTTTTACATATATATATTGCATACATGAGTAAAAAGCTCAAACATTTCCTAACAAAATCACGTGTTAGCTTTATTCTGTCTAGAAGAGACTGTACAAATGATCTAATTTGCCCTAAATGTTCAGCCGACCGGGAGGCCTGGGGAAGCTGAGATGAGTGGCAGCGGAGTCCTTTCCCTGCTTCCCAGCCTCCCTGCTCTCTCTCACTGGCTCCCGGTCACCGCGGACGTAGCACTGTCCCAAGTACTCTGCTCGCCACAGGTGAGCACCAACGACCTGCCATGGTGGCCTTCCACCTTCCAGGGATATTCAGAAGCTGCTGTGTGTTAGTATCTTTGACTCTGGGTTTCCTGGAGACGAATAATGGCCAGTTTTATCATTACCACAATTCAAACAAATCATTCCTTTAGAAATCTCCTTTGAAGATTTTAGGGCCAACTTATTTATTATGTATTAAAATTAGGTAGGAAAACCGCAGCCTTCAACTCAAATTTATGGGGAGCTCATTTGATTTTTAAGTTTATCTTGCATAGTATGACATTTTTATAAGAGAATTATACTGCAATTAGAAAGAAATTGTACTCTCCACATTTTTTTTTATTTTTAAATATAAATGCTTTATACACCATCTACTTCAAAGCTTGGCTTTTAAGTGATTGTTCCAGGCAGGAGGGAATAAAAGCAGTTTGTCTGTTCTTCCAGACTTTTGTTACAATTCTGTCTCCTTTGTTAAAAAGCTCAGCCGTGGAAACATGCAAAATATCTTTTGAGTTCTATTCTTTGTTTTGTGTTTGAACTTTATGTCATTCTAATTGTGATAAGGTTACTGAAGTTATCCCTTTAGGAAACTTTATATACTTTTAGGTTGAGAGGCTACCTTAAGTCAATGTTCCGTAAATGTTAACTGTGTATTGAAGGAAAAATTGTAAAATTGGATTAAAAAATCCCCACCATGGAACAGTTTATATAGGCGTATTTTAAATATCAAGACCCTAATTGGTTGAAAGTACAAAGATGCAAGAATATATATGACATGAAAGGCAAAAGGAAACAAAGCTGATAGGAAGAGTCAGGGGATTCCAGAGGCTGACTCTGTCATGCCCGGGGCCGTGATGCCTGCAGGCACACAAATCACAAATCACAGTGTCATCGAAAGGGACAGAGGGAAACCATATTAGGATTTCGGATAGCATTTATAGATACCATCTCTTGTTGCTAATGGAAATTTAACATGAGTTTGGAGCATGTATAGAGATCACGTAAATTAATTCTGGATACTTTTGCAAGGACTTTAGAAGCATAAGATTGGTACAAATGCAGCCATATGAAGACAAGGACATAAGGATTTCATTTTTCTGTGTTCCTATGGCAACTATCCGAAAACTTAATTAATATGGATTTTAATTCACATTAAAGCATGCCACCAAAGCATTGTTTCTCAGCAATCAAATCAACAACTGTAGCTTATATAATAGTGGAAAGGTTTAACGGTTAGTTTTGTAAACTACTCTTTGAAAAAAGAACACTAACACAAAACAAAACAGAACTGCCACAGAGAAAATTCCAGGACAGTTTGATTTTACTCATGAGTCCAACCAGTCATCTATGAAAGAAGCAATACATGACACACACAGATCACAGAAAAAGGGAGCACACCTCCACTCATGTAATGAGACCAACATTGCCCTGACATCACAGTCTGAAACAGACGTGACAGAAAAGCAGAACACAAATCAGTTCCTTTCATCGACAGAGATGCAAACAAACATCTAAGTTAAGTATTGGCCAATTAAAACAGCATACAAATACATCATGATTCTGGAATTCATCCTGGAAGTGTACAGTTGGATTAACTTTGAAAAATATTTAATGTAATTTACCACATTAGTTAAACAAAAGAGAGAAACCCTAAGATCATTTCAATAGGTTAATTTGATGAAATTCACCATGCTTTCATGATAAAAACTCTCAACAAACTAGCAACTGAAGAGAGCTTCCTTAATCTGAAAGAATATATTTAAGATAAAAAGTACCGCTGGAGGTGCAGGAAAAGATGGTGGAGGAGTAGGGGACCCTATTCCAGCTGGTCCCCGGAACTGAGCTGGATATCTACCAGACCACTCTGAACACCTGTGAAATTGGCCTGAGATGTAAGATGATAGACCTGGATCTCTACAAACAGAATATCGCAGGCGGCTGGTTCCGAGGTACGAAGCGGGAAGCCTTGATTCTGTGGGCAGATTTTGGAGGAAAAACAGCAGCGGAAGGGAGCCTGGCTATGGGGACCCTACAATGCCTATGAGGGATGGCCTCCTGCGCTGGGGACAGGGCACAGACTCACAGACCAGTAGCGGCAGGGAAAGGACTTTAGGGCAGGCCCCAGGATGGAAACTGGAGTGGCGGGGCTGCACATGCGAACTGGGGGTGGCTGGCGGTTTTAGAAGCACAAGAGGCAGAGATGGGCCTCAACCTGGAGGCGAGGACTGGGAGCCCTGCTGAGAGATGCACAACCCAGGGTACTGCAATTTATAGCAGCACGGACAGAAACGGAGATAGTGTGGCCTGGAGAGGTCACTGAAGAACAGACAGAGATCTCTCTGCTCTGAGGCAGAGGGTTGGAAACGGCCTCTTCTGCTCTGACTCTTGGAAGAAATGCAGAAAGCTGCCAGGGAAAGCAGCCAGAGAACAAAAGCCACCAGAGAACAAAAGCCCCCCAAAACCAGTTTCCACTGAGCCCATCCCCCACAACGCTGGCAAAACAGGGTTGCCTGAGTAAGAGCACGGCAGGCCCCTCCCCCAGAAGACAGGCTGGGAGAACAATAAGCCAGCAACACTAAGGTCCCTATAAAACAGGTGCATCTTGCTTGGGTTGTGGTCAATAATTTGGACTCTATACATTCCCTCAACCACCCCTCAACAGAATGACTAGCAGGAGGAACCTGCAAAATAGGATAGACTAGAGACTATGACTTATACCACAGATTAACAAATGGATGCAGATATAAGCAAGATGTCAGAGATGGAATTCAGGCTAGCAATTTTGAAGACAATAGCTAGAATGGAGAGATCGATCAGTGGCAACATAGTCTCTAAGGGCAGAAATGAACGCTGAATTGGCAGAACTTAAAAATGCTATCAGTGAGATCCAATCTAATCTAGATAATCTAACAGCTAGGGTAAGCAAGGCAGAAAAACGAATTAGTGACCTAGAAGACCAAATAATAAAGAAAAAGGGAAAAGAGGAGGCCAGGGAAAATTACTCAGAATCCATGAAAATAGAATCAGAGAAATAAGTGATACCATGAATGTTCCAATGTCAGACTTATTGGAATCCAGGTGGGGGTTGAGAGAAAGAGAGGGGACTAGAAGATATAATTGAGAAAATTGCAGCTGAGAACTTCCCTAATCTGGGGAATGAAACAAACATTCATGTCCTAGAGGCAGAGAGGACCCCTCCCAAGATCAAGGAAAACAGGCCAACACCCCAGCATGTAATAGCAAAATTCGCAAATCTTAGAACCAAGGAAACCATCTTAAGGGCAGTTAGGGGGAAAAGATTCCTTATGTACAGAGGGAGGAACATCAGAGTAACGTTAGACCTACCCACAGAGACCTGGCAAGCCAGAAAGGCCTGGCAAGACATATTCAGGGTACTAAATGAGAAGAACATGCAGCCAAGAATACTTTATCCGGCAAGGCTGTCATTTAGAATGGATGGAGAGATGCAGAGCTTCCAAGACCCGCAGAAACTGAAAGAATATGTGACCACTAAGCCGGCCCTGCAAGGAATATTAAGGGAAGATCTATAAAAGGAGAAAGACCCCAAGAGTGATATACAACAGAAATTTACAGGGACAATCTATAAAAACAGGTCTTCACAGGCAACATGATGACAATTCATTCATATCTTTCAATAATCACTCTCAACGTGAATGGCCTAAATGCTCCCATAAAATGGCACAGGGTTGCAGACTGGATAAAAAGACAGGACCCATTCATATTCTGTCTACAAAAGACTCATTCTGAACCTAAAGATACATCCAGACTGAAAGTGAAGGGATGGAGATCCGTCTTCCACACCAGCGGACCTCAAAAGAAAGCTGGGGTAGCAATTCTTATATCAGACAAATTAGATTTTAAACTAAAGACTGTAGTTAGAGACACAGAAGAACACTATATCATGCTTAAAGGGTCTATCCAACATGAAGATCTAACAATTGTAAATATCTACACCCCCAACAGGGGAGCAGCCATCTACATAAGCCAACTGTTAACCAAAATAAAGAGTCATACTGCTAACACTATGTTAATTGTAGGAAACCTCAATACTCCACTCTCAGCAATAGAAAGATCATCTAAGCAGAAAATCAACAAAGAAACAAGAGATTTGAATGACTCACTAGATCAGATGGACCTCATAGATATATACAGAACATTCCATTCTAAAACAACAGAATACTCATTCTTCTCGAGCACACATGGAACGTCATCCAGAATAGACCACATACTGGGTCACATACCAGGTCTCAACCGATACCAAAAGACTGAGATTATTCCCTGCATATTCTCAGACCATAATGCTTTAAAAATGGAACTCAGTCACAAGAAAAAATTTGGAAGAAATTCAAACACTTGGAAGCTAAAGACCACTCTGCTCAAGAATGTTTGGGTCATCCAGGAAATCAAAGAAGAACTTAAACAATTCATGGAAACCAATGAGAATGAAAACACATCGGTCCAAAACCTAAGGGATACTGCAAAGGCGGTCCTAATGGAGAAATACATAGTCATCTCAGCTTCACTCAAAAAAAATAGAAAAATCCCAAATTCTCCAACTAATTCTACACCTTAAAGAACTAGAGAAAAAGCAACAAACGATGCCCAAGCCACGCATTAGAAGAGAAATAATTAAGATTAGAGAAGAGGTCAATGAATTAGAAACCAGAAACACAGTAGATCACATCAACAAAACTAGAAGCTGGTTCTTTGAAAGAATTAGTAAGATCGATAAGCCACTGGCCAGACTTATCCAAAAGAAAAGAGAAAGGATCCAAATTAATAAAATTATGAATGAAAGGGGAGAGATCACGACTAACACCAAGCAAACAGAAACAATTATTAGAAATTATTATCACCAATTATATGCCAATAAACTGAGCAATCTGGATGAAATGGATGCCTTCCTAGAAAGCTATAAACTGTCAAGACTGAAACAGGAAGAAATTGACAACCTGAATAGGCTAATAACCAGTAAGGTGATTGAAGCAGTGATCAAAAACTTCCCAAAAAACAAGAGTCCAGGGCCTGATGGATTCACTGGGGAATTCTACCAAACATTCAAAGAAGAAATAATAACTATTCTCCTGAAGCTGTTTCAAAAAATAGAAACAGAAGGAACCCTTGCAGACTCATTCTATGAAGCCAGCATTACCTTGATCCCCAAACCAGGCAAAGACCCCATCAAAAAGGAGAATTTCAGACCGATATCCCTGATGAACATGGATGCCAAAATCCTCAACAAAATCCTAGCTAATAGGACCCAACAAAAAAGGATCATCCAACACGACCAAGTAGGATTTATCCCCGGGATGCAAGGGTGGGTCAACATTCGCAAATCAATCAATGGGATAGAACACATTAATAAGAGGAGAGAGAAGAACCATATGGTCCTCTCAATTGCTGCAGAAAAAGCATTTGACAAGAAACAGCATCCTTTCCTGATTAAAACTCTTCAAAGTATAGGGATAGAGGGAACATTCCTCAAGTTCATAAAATCCATCTATGAAAAACCCACAGCGAATATCGTCCTCAGTGGAAAAGCTGAGAGCCTTTCCCTTAAGATCAGGAACATGTCCAGGATGCCCACTCTCACCACTATTTTCAACATAGTACTAGAAGTCCTAGCAACAGCAATCAGACAACAAAAAGAAATAAAAGGTATTCAGACTGGCAAAGAAGAAGTCAAACTCTCTCTCTTCGCAGATGAGAGTTTTTTTCCACTTTTTGTGGAAAACCCAAAAGACTCCACCCCCAGATTACTAGAATTCATACAGCAATTCACTAATGTGGCAGGATACAAAATCAATGCACAGAAATCAGTTGCTTTCTTATATACTAACAATGCAACTGTAGAAAGAGAAATTAGAGAAACAATTCCATTTACAATAGCATCAAAAACCACAAAATACCTCGGAATAAACCTAACCAAAGAAGTAAAAGATCTATGCTCTAGGAACTACAGAACACTCATGAAGGAAATTGAACAAGAAACAAAAAGAGGGAGAAATATTCCATGCTTATGGACAGGAAGAATAAACATTATTAAAATGTCTATGCTGCCCAGAGCAATCTATACCTTCAATGCCATCCTGATCAAAATTCCAATGACATTTTTCAAAGTGCTGGAACAAACAATCCTAAAATTTGTATGGAATCAGAAAAGACCCCAAATTGCCAAGAAATGTTGAAAAAGAAAAACAAAGTTGGGGGCATCACGTTGTCCGATTTCAAGCTATATTAAAAAACAGTGATCACCAAGATAGCATGGTACTGGCACAGAAAACAGACATGTAGACCAATGGAACATAATAGAGAGCCCAGATATGGACCCTCAACTCTATGGTCAAATAATCTCCGACAAATCAGGAAAAAATAAGCAATGGAAAAAAGACAGTCTCTTCAATAAATGGGAAAATTGGACAGCCACATGCAGAAGAATGAGACCCGACCATTCTCTAACACCATACACAAAGATAAACTCAAAATGGATAAAAGACCTCAATGTGAGACTGTAATCCATCAAAATCCTAGAGGAGAACATAGGCAGTAACCTCTTTGACATTGGCCACTGCAACTTCTTTCAAGATACATCTCCAAAAGCTAGTGAAACAAAAGCAAAAATGAACTTTTGGGACTTCATCGAGATAAAAACCTTCGGCACATCAAAGGAAACAGTCAACAAGACAAAGAGGCAACCCATAGAATGGGAGATTTTTGCAAATGACACTATAGACAAAGGGCCTGTATCCAAGATCTATAAAGAACTTCTCAAACTCAACACTCAAAAAAATAATCCAGTCAAAAAAATGGGCAGAAGACATGAACAGACACTCCTCAAAAGAAGAAACACAAATGGCTAACAGACACATGAAAAAATGCTCATCATTAGCCATCAGGGAAATTCAAATCAAAACCACATTGAGATACCACCTTACACCAGTTAGAATGGCAAAAATTGACAAGGCAAGAAACCACAAATGTTGGAGAGGTTGTGGAGAAAGGGAAACCCTCTTACACTGTTGGTGGGAATGCAAGTCGGTACAGCCACTTTGGAAAACAGTGTGGAGGTGCCTCAAAAAATTAAAAATAGAGCCACCCTATAACCCAGCAATTGCACTCCTGGGTATTTACCCCAAAGACACAGATGTAGTGAAAAGAAGGGCCATATGCACCCCAACGTTCATAGCAGCAATGTCCACAATAGCCAAACTGTGGAAAGAGCTGAGATGCCCTTCAACAGACGAATGGATAAAGAAGATGTGGTCTTTATATACAATGGAATATTACTCAGTCATCAGAAAAGATGAATACCCAACTTTTACATCCACATGGATGGGACTGGAGGAGATTATGCTAAGTGAAATAAGTCAAGCAGAGAAAGTCAATTATCATATGGTTTCACTTATCTGTGGAACATAAGGAATAGAATGGAGGACATTAGGAGAAGGAAGGGAAAAATGAAGGGGGGGAATCAGACGGGGAGACGAACCATGAGAGACTATGGACTCTGAGAAACAAACTGAGGGTTCTAGAGGGGAGGGGGTTGGGAGCATGGGTTAGTCTGGTGATGGGTATTAAGGAGGGCACGTTCTGCGTGGAGCACTGGGTGTTACACGAAAACAATGAATCGTGGATCACCACATCAAAAATTCATTGATGTATTATAGGGTGACTTACATAATAAAATAAAATTAAAAAAAATAAACATAAAAAGTACCGCTAAAATCATTCTGAATGGTGAAATATTGAATGTTTTCCCTGTAAGTTACAAGATTAAGTATGTCCAACCTCTCCACTCTCTTCAAGAAAGTGCTAATGCTAGGGATGGAAACACAAGTATAAAGATTGAAAGGAAAATGAAAACCACCATTATTGGCAGGAGACTGTCAGAGCATATGCAAAGTACACCAATGAATTCATAAACAAAATATTAGAACGAGTAAGTCAATATAGCAATATTGCCAGATGTTAGGTCAACATAAAAGACAGAGTGTATTTCTCTATATTAGTATCAGGAAATTAGAAAATAAAATGTAAAATAATTGTTTTAAACATAGAATACCTAGGGCACCTGGGTGGTGCAGTCGGTTAAGCAACAGACTCTGATTTTGGCTCAGGTGGTGATCTCAGGGTCGTGAGATCGAGCCCTGGGATGGGCTCTGTGCTGAGTGTGGATCTCTGCTTGAGATGCTCCCTCTGCCCCTCCCCTCCTGCTCTCTTTCTCTTTTTCTAAAATAAATAAATAAATAAAATATTTTTTAAAAGACACAGAATACATAGGAATAAATCAAGTTATCCAGCCCACTGCTAACACTTTTCTGCCTGGATTGTAGGAACAGGTTTTGGAATGGCCTCTAGGCTTCTGCTCTGCAGACTGAACTTTTTCCTGATTGAAATGAAAAGATGTCGGTAAAATAATGTCTCTACAGTTATAACAATTGCCCTGAAATTATAATTTTATGATTAAATACATGGACTACTCATTTCAAAAAAACCGTGTCAGGATTTCTGCATCATTGAGATAGATATTGAAGTTTGGACAATAGACATTTGAAACACGATGAACAACAGGAACAGTGGCAACAGAAGCCGTAGAGCAGGCACAGGGAGGATCTAAAACATGGGGCAATATTGCTCTAAATTAAAATGGGACTAGGAACTTAGATAACTTACTCTCACATAACTTTTTATTTTTTATTTTTAAAGATTTTATTTATTTATTTGACAGAGAGAGACACAGCGAGAGAGGGAACACAAGCAGGGGGAGTGGGAGAGGAAGAAGCAGGCTTCCCGCGGAGCAGGGAGCCCGATGCGGAACTCGATCCCAGGACCCCGGGATCATGACCTGAGCCGAAGGCAGACGCTTGACGACTGAGTCACCCAGGTACCCCTCACATAACTTTTTAAATGAAAAATATACCCATGGAGAATTTAACGTTAGTTTATATACGTTGGTAGGAATTAGGTTATTTTCCTCCCCAGACCTGGGGTAGAGAACACATGCAGAGGAAGACAAGAAGCAGTGAAATTGTGATTAAGTGCTTAAGGATTAGGCTTTATCAAGCATGTTCAACAACTAGAGATAATGTGAGAGGCCTCTGAAAACCAGAAAGGACTTAGAAAACCAATGTATCCTGTTCCCGATCGCAAGCCTCATGCAGCACCTGGCAAAGCCAGACAAATCCCTGAGGAACGGAAAACTGTGGAAGCAGTGCAAAAATGGAGGTTTTCTTACCAGTATCATGAACACTGTAATTACAAAAATAAAAAAGTATACAGGTAGATAAATAAAGACTTGGCATTAGCATTGTATAACTTTAATTTTCCAAAAAGGTAATTTTCGGAATTCCATGGTTTGTTTATGGCTTTTTAGAGATGATCATTCCAAACTATGGATGCCTAGTAGGATTTTCTCCTTCCTATTGCCATGATTTTCATTATCACAAATGTGCTAGAATTGAGTGCCATTGTATGCCACTCATCTTTGCGAGGCATTGCATTTCCTGATATTTTTACCTGTGCAGTGCAATTTCTCTATAAATACTAGAAAGGGGTTTAGCAAAAGAAATGTTATTCTGAAATTAATGTAGAGAAGTATTTCTTTCTCAAAAAACTGTCGGTTCATTCTCCCACTACGGGAATATCATTGCAAAGTTTCTTTCCAGAATAAAAGGGGCTGATGTTATTGACAGACAAAAAAGTAAGCAGTTTCTTATATAATATATCAAAAACATATTTCTAATACAGATTAAATGTGAGTTTTATAGTAGTCCTCCCTTACCTGCAGTTTTGCTTTCTGTGGCTTCAGTTCCCTGGGGTCGACCTCAGTTGGGTCTAGAAGCAGGTGATCCTTCTTCTGACATATGGTCAGAAGGTCAATAGCAGACTCACTATGTGACAACACCTATGTCATTCACCTTGTCGCCAATAATAAACTAGTGCTGGGTCACATGCCCGCAACACTCACCCAGTTCATCTCATCACACGGGCATTTTATTATTTCACAGTATCATAAGAAGGGTGAGTACAGTAAGATGTTTTGAGAGAGAGCCCATATTTCACTCTGAGGCAAAAGAACGGTTCGTTATCTATATTCTACCTTTGGGTCTTCTGGATTTTAAACCCAAGAACACTTCATACCTCCCTGGCTACCTAAGCATGTTCTAAGCATAGTTGCCCATGTGGACTATGTTTATTTGCTAATGACCAATACTTTTAAGTGTCGCAGGTGCACTTCAAAATTAAGGTACTATTTTGGAAACATTTATATCATAATCGAATCTTGGAGATCTATGATATATATTGGCATATTAAAGACTGATAAATCTTAGAGCAAAGAAAGCTAATTAACTTTTTAAAATCAAAATTTACAATCATAATTGACCTTTTAATTATATTTGTTAATTTCCTACAAAATTAGCATTCTATAGGATCATATTTTATAGAATATGGCTTTGTCCTTGAAGTTACTTTTTCTTCTATCAGAAATATCCTGTATTTTTTCCAGTCTTCAGACAATTGGTTGAAAATTTGATAAAATTCACAATAAATTGTGGAAGACAGATCATGACTTCATACAGTTCTTTTCCAAAGGGTTTGAAATTTACCAAGACCTACCTTCTAAAGAGGTAATGCTTTATACTGACATAGAAACATACAGCCCATGGTCAAACCTGTCTCATTGTCTATATCTGTAAATAAAACTTTATTGGAACACAACCACAGCCATGCTCTGTCATAGTTATATATTTGCTATGGCTTCTTCAACCTACAATGCCAGATGTGAGTAGTTGTCACTGGTACTTCATACCCACAAATCTGAAAATATTTACTAATTCACTCGCTACAGAAAAAACTTACCAGCCCTGCCTTAAACTATAGGAGGAAATTATGATAATATTTGAGGCTCTGGAGCAGGACCACAAAGGAGATACCTTTTTTTTTTCCCTGACTAACAATTATTTCTCATAACACACCACAGACCACACTAAGTGATAAGAGAAAATATTGTTGCTTTGGGCCAAGAGCCACTCCCCAAATTTGCAAGGCAAATGCAAGATACAATGCAGTCCCCAGTAACAGGTATACAATTCAAAGCCAAAGAAAAGCTAAAATGTGCTAAATGTGCTTGAAAATGTGTAACCCGTTTGGGTTGACTTTATGTCTGGGATCACGAGAGCAACACAGCCATGTGTCCCTATTTCAAGTGACTTGCTAAGTCTACAATATCAGACTTCTGACAGCTTGGAAGAAATTGGTTAATCTGTGAGCAGAAAGAAATGTTGTGATTCTAACTCTTTAGAATCAAGGTTAAGGGCAATTCCTTTTATTTATCGGGGGGCAGTCAACATGCATAGCCACCCCCCAGTAAGCCTGTGTATCCTTTGTGCTGCTCATCAGAGGAGAGCTGGATAGACAGTTGGCAGGGATGAATTGGTATGAGACACATCACCACATTCTCATAGATGAGGGAGAGCACATTTATAAAGAGCTTAATTATAGAGGCTCAATTCCACACATTTCAAAACAGTCCTTTAAAAATAATTGCTGTCATTAGAGCAGTAGTCTTTCAGAGAAATGACAAGGCTGCTGATTTATATCCTTGTTCGTGAAATTCCATCACCCATTTCCCTAAGGTAAAAAGATGGCAAAAAAAAAAAAAATAAGATTGCAGTGGCCTAAACCTCCTAAGAGAGAAACTGCATTTATATTATATATTACTTTAATATTTTTCACTCTCTTAAGTTTTTGAGAAATATAGTGCAAAGGTTGAATCTACATTAATGAAGTTAGTGATTGATTACTGTCTTATCTGGAGTTTTGTGTGGGCAAAAGTGAATGCTCAGTGTATAAGATGTCCCAGCTGTAGAGAGTAACTTAATATATGTCTGCCAAGTATTTTTATTAGTATTTGTGATAAAAAGTGAACTGTTATGCCTAAAATTTTGAAATTAGAAGTTTCTATATTTACATAGGAAAATATTTTAAAAACTAAATTATAGCTGGGCATTCAGTTTTTCAAGTTGATCACTTATTAAGCAAGCTATGACCAGGATTTACATAGCACCCGAAGAATGGTTAGTTAATTGTATTGTTATGTGCATCATTATAAGATTCAACAAAGGTTATTATAAACTCATATTCCAGGAACATTCACCTTTTGAAAAATTTTTTTCAATAAACACACTATGGGGTCACCAGATCAAATGCGGGAGAGTCAATTAAAGTTAAATTGAAGATAACATATAAATATTTAGTATAAATTATGTTCCAAATATGACATGCAGCATATTTATACTAAAGAAGAAGAAAAAACGTTATCTAAAATTCAATGTTATTTTGACTTATAACAATAGAAAGAAGCTACGTGGGGAGTGTTCCTGCTGCCTTCCAAGCTGCCACTCCAGGATACATTGAGTTGAGTAAATACATCGCCTTCCAGTATACCCCAGGGGCTTTTCAAGCAATTGTTTCCCTGTTGACTATCTGGGGGGAAGGGTTATTTGTTACGCTGGCTCTCTAAGTGCAGGACTCGGTTTCCTAACGCCCTCTTCCAAAGCTGAGTCACTGATTTCCAAAGTCCCTGCTGATGTAACAACTTAAGAGGTTAGTTCCCCTGGTTTTCAAAGCCAAATGTTATGGGGACTCATCTTCCTAGTGCAGATCCCCGAAGTCTGGGGTGGCTAGAGTGGGGTCTGCTCCCCTCCCTTCTCCACGCTTGTGGAGTCTCTCCTGTTTGTGGTGGTTCTTGCCAGGAGTTTCATTTCCAACCGAGTCTCTGTCTTCCTACGCTTTCAGTGTGGCCTCCTCTCTATGATTAACTGGGAGAGTCTGTTCGGACCGTCTTTGGATCCTTTTCTGGGTTATTTACACAGAAGTGGCTGCTTGCTAAGTGTGTCCAGGGGACGAGGTGAGCTCAGGGTCCTCCTACTCCGCCATCTTCCCAGAAGTTCTGTATCTGGCTTCTTTCATTTAGCATCATGTCTTCAAATTTCAAATTATGAGTTAGTATGTCATTCATTTTTGTGGCTGAATGAAATTCAAGTTTAACTGGACTTTTTGTATTTTTATTCACTAATCTTGTATAATTGGTGTGTAAAAATAGACAGGCCTGAGTTTTGCTAAAAAACAATAACTTTCTACATGAGTGCTCACATATTTCTGCATTCTTTTTACCACTCAAGTAAGGCCCATAGACGGCTAGGAGAGATGGGGAGGGTTTCTTATTTCACTCTTTGTAACACAGTGTCAGAGATACCCGTCTGTCCTGAACATCAGATTTCCCCTTCATTCTTCCTCAGAGACTCAGTCCTATTTCCCTCTAGTGATCTGACTCAGAGGCTAGTAACTGTTCTAATAACATCCTTTATGTTAAATAAAATCTTGGGCGTATATTTTATTCAGATGCCACGTCTCATTATTCTTTTGGTTTCGATATAGTGACACTTAAGAGAGTCCAAGACACTTATTTTGCAGAAGGCAGCATATTTGGTCTGTCCTAAATCTGGGATCATTTAAATATCAAAAGAAATGATGATAGTAAAGGATTAAAATCATGGAATAAAATTAGAAGTCCACACTGATGTAGATGATATGTAAGTAAGGAGCCTGGTTTTAAACTCTATTCGTTAGCAATGAAACTGGTAAAAATCTCAAACCAGGTGTGGAAGAGAATGTCTCTCCTGCTCCATCTGAGATGGGTATGATGTGGTTTTGGAATACAGGTGAGGTTCAGTGGGGTGGAGTCTGGAGCCAAAGACTAAGAAAGACATCTTGAGACATCTTTGGTGCAAAATGGTGGTTTATTAAAGCATGGGGACAGGCCCCGTGCGCAGAAAGAGCTGCTGCCCCGGGGTTGTGAGGGGTGGCTGATGATATACTATGGGGTTGGGGAAGGTAAGGAAAAGGGAAGTTTCCAAACAACTTTCATATGCTAAAGAGGACCTACAAGATACAGGAGACCTTGCCATTGTCAAGTTAAGGTTGTTTTTCCCTCTAGCAAGGCATTAACATAAAGAGAGTTGGGAGCATCCTGGAAGAATGTCACACATGTCCCACCCAGGAGTGGGGGTGGGGGGAGGCCGCAGGGTGTCAGCTGGTGCTTTGTCCTCCGCTTGCCTTCTGCTCCCTCATCAGTAGCATGCAACAGAAAAATCAGGCAGACCTCAGAGACAGCAGTGCCTCGAGCAGAGATGCTAGTTGGCAGAAAGTTTATCAATACAGCACATGGGCTTTCTCCTGTGCGCACCAACGGGGCAAGGCCTCAGGTATCCTGTGAATCCTCTTTAGCATATGAAAATCCTTTTGAAACCTCCCCTTTCCTCACCTTGCCCAACCCCACAGTATATAATTAGCCACCCTCACAACCCTAGTGCAGCAGCTCTTTGCAGGTCTTGTCCCCATGCTTTGATAAAACCACTATTTTGTATCAAGGATGTCTTCTTGGTCGTCGGCTCTGGATCTCACCCAACCCAACCTCACATATATTTCAAAACTACAACACTATAAAAATGAGAAAAAAAAATTAGAGAGTGGGGAATAGTGACTTACAGATTGTGTCGGAAGGTAAAGAGATTCCTCCCAGAATCACCGAGGGCGGTATTTGAGTTTCTCTGTAAGAGGAAAAATATTCCTCTGTCTATACTGTTTATCCATTATGTAGACACTCTCATGTGAGCTACACATTTTTTAATAAGACTTACGTGGTCCACTCTTAGAACTCGGAATGAATTACCAATCCTATTAGATCCTTATTGCTGCTATAAAAATTTACCATAAATTTAGTGTCTTAAGGCAGCACAAATTTATTTTCCTATGGTTCTGAAGGTCAGAGGTGTGAAGTGAGTATTACCGGGCGAAAATCGATGTGTGTGTGGGGGGGCTGCCTCCTTCTGTAGGCTCTACGGGAGCCGCCGTGCCTTTCCTCTTCTAGCTGCTGGAAGTCACCCACACTCCTGGGCTCCTGACCCCCACCCATGATTGTGTCAATCCAGCCGCCTTCCTTCTGCCTCCCATGGCCTCTAATGCCGACCGCTCTTCATCTAACCCGAGCTCTCGTGATTGCCCTGCGCCCCCTCCATGATCCAGGACAATCTCCACATCTCAAGTCCTTAAACTAATCAGATCTGCAAAGGCCCTGTTGTCACAGAAGGTAACACATTCACAGGTTCTGGGGATTAGAGTGTTTTGGAGTTATTATTCTGCTCACCACACAATAAAACTGAAATTGCAAGATGTCCTGAAAGTAGACTAAAGGGAAACAAAACATCCTGGGAGGAGATCCTTGCATGTTGCTAGTAGATAAATTCTCTCAAACCATGATTTTTTTGTTCAGTGCTTTCACTTTAGCAAACAATTTTGTGAAGAAGAACAACAACAAGAAATAAAGTAGATGAACTGTAGATAAGCAAATATAAATAAATCTTCTGTCCTTATTTTGGGATGACTTTAGAGTTCACCTGTACATGATGCTGTTTCACTGTTAGATTGCACAATTCACCATATCAGCATGTTCATGA
This sequence comes from Callorhinus ursinus, assembly GCF_003265705.2. Lineage (NCBI taxonomy): Eukaryota > Metazoa > Chordata > Mammalia > Carnivora > Otariidae > Callorhinus > Callorhinus ursinus. The sequence continues at coordinate 942,200 of NW_027397094.1, read as the reverse complement.
AGGATCCGAAATGGATTTACTAGTACTATAACCTATTTGATCCAATTAGGATATGTCTCTGTCTAAACTTCTGAAATTCAACTAGACAAATTTCTGACTTATATCCTCCTTCTGACCTTTAGCAGAATGTTCTATACTCACAACATCACTCTCAGTTGGTAAGAAGCACACTGATATAGTTCACACTGGAGAAAATGAAACATATTTAAGGGGGAAAATAGCTTATTTGGGTTACTGGTAGAGTCAGAAAGATACCAGTGTGACAGTTTATTGAGTTTGTTGAAGTGAGTATTGCCTACAAATGCAGATGGTAGGTTCAAAACACTCTCATCTGAAGTGACAGGAATAGAGTTAAGAAATGCAAAAGTAAACTCTCAAAATATATCACTGTACTGAGGGAATACATTTGCATCAGGGAAAAGCAAATCAAAACCACAATGAGATACCACCTCACACCTCACACCTATCAGAATGGCTAAAATCAACAACACAAGAAACGAGAGATGTTAGGATGTGGAGAAAAAGGAACCCTCTTGCACTGTTGGTGGGAATGCAAACTGGTGCAGTCACTCTGGAAAACAGTATGGAGGGTGCTCAAAAAGTTAAAAATAGAACTACCATTTGATCCAGCAATTCCACTACTGGGTAGGTATCAGAAGAAAATGAAAACAGTAATTTGGAAAGATATATGTGTCCCTATGTTTACTGCAGCATTATTACACAATAGCCAAGACGTGGAAGCCGTTCCACTGTCCATCCATAGATGAATGGATAACGAAGACAGGGTGTGTGTATATAACAGAGTAGTACTCAGCCATAAAAAGAATGAAATCTTGCCATTTGCAAGGACATGGATGGCGCTAGAGAAATAAGTCAGACAGAGGAAGAAAAATACCATATTATTTAAGTTATATGTGGAATAAAAAAGCAAAGAAACAAAAGAAACAGACTCATGGAGAGAACACAGTCACCACTGTGGTTGCCAGAAGGGGGGGTGGGGGGCCGGGTGAAAGAGGGGAAGGGGATTACGAGGTACAATCTTCCATAATAAAATGAATATGTCACAGCGATGTGAAGTGCAGCACGAGGGATACAGTTAACCACGTAGTGACTTTGTGTGGAGACAGATGGTGATGATACTTACACTGGTGACCATTTTGTAATGTGTACAAATATTGAGCCGTATGTTGTACACATGAAATTAATGCAAATTGTACACCATTTTTTTGTCAGTTGAGAACAAAGGGGGAATTGCTGCAGTAAACTCTCGAAAGACGTCACAGTGCTGAGGCAGGCGCCCCCGCAGGCTCTTATCCCTGGGCGTCCTGCCGAAGGTCGGAAGACCTGCAGCGCATTGGGCTCTCTTATACATCATGTCAACAAGTGTAGTATCGTATGCAGCATTTGTCTCTCCTTCAGCTGAAGTGGTTCCTCTCTAAAACAAGTAAGGCAGGATGGGAGTGCAGAGTCTAAGTGGTCTCTGACGCCCCACCACAGGGCCGGCTACCTCTGCCCAAAGGAAAATCAAGATCCACTACCTACTGGTGTCAAGAGATGATTGGAGCAGCCGACAGACCAGTGGGACAGAGACTGGCCATTCTCTCAGCATTAAGATCAGGAAGCAGCTTTAGTCGGCTCACATGCTATGGAGTTTCTGTTTTCCAAGTTGACTTCTTCCACTTGAACCATTCTTCTTCTCTGTTTTCCCTTTCTTGTTTGGCTAGCTCCCCTCAAACACCAAACAAAACCCAAAGCCTTACTGCTTTCCAATGGTCACATTTTCTAGACACTCCATGTTGTGTCCCTGCATGATTTACATTAGATACAAAACCAGACTGAAATCTGTGTTTTGGCCTGTCTTAGGTTAATACTTGTTAGTTGATAACAATATCACCACCTTGATAATTTATAATTAAATTTAATTACAGAATTTATTGCTCCAAATAAGTCTTTTTTTTAAAAAAAGATTTAACTCAATTTAACTTAAACAATTTAACTTAAATGCTACCATGCCCAAGACATTATGCTTTTAACCTGACATGTTACTGTGAGTGCAACTTAAATGCAATTTTAGAATGTATCTACATGTGAAACTGGAAATCCTAAATCTCTGAAATTTGGGGTATTCCAAGCATTTTACTTATTTCCCAAGAGGCAGGGAGCGATACCTGGGTTACTGCAGTAATTACTAATGTTTAGCATTTACTTTGAACTAATGAGTGTACTGTTCATATATTTGCCATTAATTCATGCATTTCTGAAGTGAGAATTTATGTTTTGATTGCTTTTTCCTGCTTATGGTCCCCTGCCTTCTGTGTCCATCCCTCTTCCACAAAAAGGAGAGAAATCGAGCCAGGCACTATTTCTGATCCAAGTAGTTGCCATGAAAACGCATAACCTTTGCTTCAAGTTGTATGTTACAACTGATTGTTTGCAACATTGGATTTTAAGTGGAAAAGGAATGTAGTTATGAAGGGACATGAGGCAAAGACTATTTTCCCTCATGGTTTCTCAACCATATCTGTGAATATGCTTCTGTTTAGGAATTCAGAAATACTCGGTGATTTCTCTCAATTCCATAGCTCAAATTTATGTTTATATGCAGCCTAATGAGAAATTTAGAAAGTAGTCAAACAGAACATTCCTGAATAAAGCCTATTTCCTTCACTTATAGGAGCCTTTTTCCCAACCTAGCCAGCTTCTTCTCCAAACTATTTGTGCATGTGTGTGTGTGTGTGTTTACCTGAACTAGATCAGCAGTCATACTGCAAAATACATACGCCAGAATCTCCCAGATCCAAGTGATTGGGATTTCCTTCGACGGAATTCATCAAAACACTGTCTCATGAGTGTTCAAATTCTTTGCACCTGTGTTTTGTTAGGTTTTGCTGTATGTTGATTCAGGAAACAACAACCACAAAAAACCCGAATGAGAATGAACAGAGAAGCCTATAAAACTGGCCGATTCAGATAGTAGACAATTCGGACAAGAGAGAGAGAAACATGTTGCAGGAAAAAGTACTTAGGAATAACCTATAATTGACATATTTGTGTTGCTAGAATGGGAAGACAGTGTTCAGGCAATTTATCTCCTTACCCAATGGACATGTCACTCAGCTTATCACTGTCCCTACAGAGAAAATGCACTGAGAGAGAAGGAGTCCTGTTCTCCCTTTCTGTAACACTTGACCCAAGAAGGTCTGTGATCTTGTGGTCTAATTTGCTTTATGCTTTCCTTATGAAATTATATGTGGTGGCATAACGGGGCCAGCCAAGAGTTTTGTATATCCAGCACTTTGTACGCAAGCCTGGAGCACAGTAAAGTTCTCGACATTTGCACAATGCAGACACAAATAATGAACGAGGCCAGTGTTGGAGCACTGGCTTCAAATACAGTCAAAACAGAGATATGGTTGGTGTCCAACACGGTTTAAAAAAATGGCTTGTTAAGGGGCGCCTGAGTGGCTCAGTTGGTTAAGCGTCTGCCTTTGGCTCAGGTCATGATCCCAGCGTCCTGGGATGGAGCCCCACAGTTGGTGTGGGGGGGGTCCCTTCTCAGTGGGGAGCCTGCTTCTCCCTCTCCCTTTGCCTCTCCCCCTGCTTGTGCTCTCTCTCGCTATCTCTGTCACTATCTGTCTCTCTCTATAAAATGAATAAAATCTTTAAAAAAAATGGCTTGTTAACAACCACCATGTGCTGATGACAGTGCTCTACACATGTAGCCTCATGAAAGCCTCCCCATGAGCTCATGCTCCCACCGGCGCCCTGGAGGTGTGGAGACGGGGTAGCTCGGTCTGGTCCTGAGCCTCCCCAGCCTCGGTGGCACACAGGCCAAGATGGACGAGAAATGACACAGAAACTTCTACCACCTGATTCAGTTATCTGGGAAAGTTGCATGGGGTCTGTGGTGGAAATAGTACAGACTCGGCTAATGTTCTGGATGAGACTACAATCCTGCGTTGCTAAGATATGGAAACATTGAATAAATACTTAGTATAGAATTTTTCTTTGCATCCATTGAAATAAAAATAAAATGACTTCTGTTCTCAGAAATGTTCAAAACAACCAATATAATAATAATAATAAATAATAATAATATGGAGCAGCATCTTTTAACGAAAGCATGAGAGGACATTTCATCATATAACTTAGTATGTTCCTAAGGGAATAATAGTTACTCAGTAAGTGATTATTGACCGACTTAGTAACAAGTACTGTATTATATTTTTATTTATTATTTACAGTTATCATGTCTGGGAGAAGTATCTCAACCTGTGGTACATTCACAGGGTAATATGGTGATTAAGACCCTGGGTTCTGGCTCTGCAGGCTTTGGATATGTCCCATGTAGGGTTATGACCTAAAACTTTCAGGGCCCCAAGATCGACAAAGAAGAATAGTATTTATTACAAGGGATAGTTGAAAGAGGTATGAGTTTCATCAGATCAAGTTCTTTGAATAGCAACCGGCGTGTGTAAGTATTGAACAATTATTAGCTATTATGTAACTTGTGCCCCAGTTCCCGTAGAAGTCCATACACTGTGACGGAGTTCTAATCCATCATACAGTGCTAAACAGTAGAGATTGTAGAGTCGAGGATTGACATATCCAAAAAATTATCTCTCAATAAAGAAGTGCTAATATCTTTTTTCCTTTAGTTTTTCTGAGGAAGATGAAGAAGGAAGAAGGAAGAGGAGGAGAAACCATCCATACTCTACAGACCGGTCTTAGTAAGTAATTCCGGAAATTTAGAGTATTATCTGTATTTTTGTTCAGTTTTCTCAGTTTAATTGATGTGTGCTTGTTTCATTTAATGCTTTGTTAAAAAAATAAAAAAAATAATTCTTTGTTATTTTCTTTGACCCAACCTCAAGCACTTTTAGGAGGAACAGTGGTATACTTTAAGTAAATATTTATTAAAATGTGCTATGTTTTGATGAAGTTTGTCAGGGAAATTCAGCATATACTTACCCTATCCCATAAAAGGTCTAAAATTTTGTGGTGCCTATTTCCACCTGATCCATTGGCCTTAGGACAGCACATTTTAACAACCAAACTGTAGTGACTGGTTTACCAAAACACCATAGTGAAGCCTTTCTAGGTAGTCAAACCAAATATGTTGTTAGAGATATAGATACGCTGATTTTATATACATAGGAAATATACATTTACATTTAAATATATACAGGTTTATGAATGCATATATGTGTGTTTGTCATAGATCTAGGTATGTGTGTAAATGACAGTTTAAAAACTTTCATATTTCCCATGGATTTTATTTAACCTCTCTTGTGTCCTGACCTTGGAGATAGATTTTCTTAAGAAATTTCATCCATCATTTGGCAGATGACCATTTGAGGAACACTACAGTCCTGTGTTTCTAAATTTTTATGTTTTTCCCCATTTTTTTAACGATTTTATCTTTAAGTAATTTCTACCCCTAATGTGGGGCTTGAACTCACAACCCTGAGATCAAAAGTTACACATTCTACTGACTGAGCCAGCCAGGCAATCCCCAAATTCTTTCTAAAATGAATAGTAAACATGTTTCCATTTAATTCAAGACCAAAGTCCCACTTGAAATTAAATTTTTTTCACAAAGCCGTTAACAATTAATTATGACTCCCTCACCCATTCCGGTACCCAGGAGGTACGGATGCAGGATCACGTGCATCCCATCATTTTGCCTAAAGTCACCTGGTCTCCTCAGATCGTTTCTTCCCACCATCCTTCATGTTCCCTCACACTTTTTTTGGGGGGGGAGGGGTAACAATTTTGTATACAATGTATTTTTTACAATATTGTTGTCTCTATGGTTTGTTTACTGAGATATATTCGAGATATAACATCGGGAAAGTTGAAGGGTCCAGTGTCTTGATTCGATTCACTTACGTACTGCATCAAGTTCGGCACTGCCAGCACCTGCTAATACCACATAATTATCATTTCCTTTTTGTTGTGAGAACATATTAATGCACTCTATTAGCAGCTTTCACATATATAACACAATAGTGTTAACTATAATCACAAGGTCGTGTGTTAGATCCTGAGAACTTACTCATGTTCTGATTGCAGGTTTGTACCCCTTGACCGACATCTCCCCACTTTCCCCACACCCACCACTGTTAACCATCATTCTACTCTGTTTCTGCAAACTCTAAAGTTTGGCTTTAGAGATTGCACAGATCAGTAATATCATACAGAATTGGTCTTTCCCCCTGACCTGTCTCACTCAGCACAGTGCCCTCAAGGTCTACCCAGGTCGTCACAAATTATAGGGTTTCCTTCTCTCTCATACCTGAGTGATATTCTAGTGTGGATATATACTACATTTTTTAAATCCATTCTTCTGTTGATGGACACTTAGATTGTGAGTAATGCTGCAATAAACATGGCACTGCAGACATTTTCATTTCCTTTGAATATATACCTAGTAGTGCAATTGCTGGGTCATAGGGTAATTCTGTGCTTAAAGTTTGAAGAACCTCCCTACTATTTTCCAGAGTGGCTACCCCAGTTTGCATTCCCACCAATGGTGCACAAGGGTTCCCCTTTCTCCACATCCACACCAATACTTGTTGTCTCTTCTGGATAATAGCCATTCTGACAGATGGGATATCTCATTGTGGTTTTGATTTGCATTTCCCCGATGATGAGTGATGTTGAGCATCTTTTCATGTAGCTCTTAGCCATTTGGATGTCTTCTTTAGGAAACTGTCTATTTAGTTCCTCTGCCCACTTTTAAATCAGGTTGTTTGTTTGCTACTGAGTTGTATAAATGCCTTATATATTTTGGATATTAACTGCTTATCAGATGGATGATTTGTAAATATTTTCTCTCACTCTGTGGGTCGCCTTTTCATGTTGTTGATGGTTTCTTTTGCTTTGCAGAAGCTTTTAGTTCGATGAGTTCTACCTATTTATTTTTGCTTTTGTTGCTTGTGCTTTTGCTGTCATGTCCAGGAAGTTACTGCCAAGACCAATGTCAAGGAGTTTTTTTGTTGTTGTTATTTTGTTTTGTTATGTTTTCCTCTAGGAGCTTTATAGTTTCAGATCTTAGTTTAAGTCTTTGATCCATTTTGAGGGAATCTCTGTGAGTACTCTGAGACAGGGGTCCAACTTCACTTTTGTGCATGTGTTTATCCAGCTTTCCCAATACCATTTGTTGAAGAGACTATCCTTTTTCCACTGAGTATTCTTGACTCCATCAAATGTTAGCTGACTGCATATGTTGGTTTTTTTCTGGGCTTCTCTTCTGTTCTATTGGTCTATATGTCTAGTTTTAAGCCAGTAGCATACTGTTGGGATTCTATAGCTTTGTAGCAGAGTTTAAAATCAGGAAGTGTGACGCCTCCAGCTTTGTTCTTCTGTCTCAGGATTGCTTTGGCTATTCATGGTGTTTTATGGTTCCACACAAATTTTAGGGCTTTTCTTTTTTTTCTGTTTCTGTGAAAAATGTCACTGGGATTTCAATAGGGATTGAAATGAATCTGTAGATCACTTTGGGTATTATGGACTTTTTAACAATATAAATTCTTCTGATCCATGAACATGGAATATCTTTCCATTTATTTGTGTTTTCAGTTTCTTCCATCAATGTATTATAGTTTTTCAGGGTACAGATCTTTCACTTCCTCGATTAAATTTATCACTATTTCATTATTTTTCCTGTGAATGGGATTGTTTATTTCTTTTGTTCAGATATTTAGCTGTCAGTGTATAGAAGCACAACTGATTTCTATCTGTTGATTTTATATCCTGCAACTTTACAGAATTTGTTGATCAGTTCCAATAGTTTTTTGATGGAGTCTTGAGTCTCTAGGATTTTCTGTATATAAGATCACATCATCTGCAAATAAACACAATTTACTACTTCCTTTGTAATGTGAATGCCATTTTTTCCTTGATCTTCTATCATTGCTCCGGCTAGGACTTCCAGTGCTATATTGAATAGGAGAGGCCAAAGTGGGAACCCTTGTCCTCTTCCCGATGTTAGAGGAAGAGTTCTCAACCTTTTATCATTGAGCATGATGTTAATTGTGGCCTTTTCATATATGGTCTTTATTATGCTGAGGTATGTTCCTTATAAACCAAGTTTTTGAAGGTTTTTATCATAAAGAATGTTGTGTTTTGTCAAATGCCTTTTCTGCATTTATTGAGATCATTGTATGACCATTTCTGTATAGAAGGGGGGTTTGATTAAAAATTCAATATCCTAACTCATTATTGGCCTGTTCAAATATTCTATTTCTTTATGATTCAGATGCATATTTTTAGGAATTTATCTATTTCTTCTAAGTTGCCCAATTTGTTGATATATTATTATTCACAGGAGTCTCATGATCTTTTGTATTTCTGTGGTATTAACTGTAACGTTTCCTCTTTCACTTTTGATTTTATTTATTTGAGTCCTCTCCCTGTTATTCTTATTCCAGTGAAAGTGTTGCAAATTTTGTTTATCTTTCCAAAACACCAGCTCTTAGTTTAGTTGATCTTTTCTATTGATTTTCTGGTCTTCATTTCACTTATTTGTTATTTCTTTACTTATGCTAACTTTGGTCTTAGTTTTTTCTCCTATTTTTTCTAGTTTCATGAGTGTAAAGTTGTTTATATATTTGAGATTTTTTTTTTGTTACAGGCATTTATTACAAACTTCCCCAGGAACTGCTTTTGCAGCATCCCATAGGTTTTGGTATGTTGTGTTTCCATTTTCATGTGTTTCAAGGTATTTTTTTTTTAATTTTCATATTGATTTCTTCTTTGATCCACTGTTTGTTAAGAAGTGTGTGGTTTATTTTCTACGCGTTTGTAAGTTTTTCAGCTTTTCTCTTGCTGATTTCTATTCATACATTGTCAGAAAATATGGTATGGTTTCAATATTCTTTGTTTTGTGTCCTATCATATGATTTATCCTGGAGAATGTTCCATGTGGATTTGAGAAGAATGTGTATCCTGCTGTTGCTGGATGGAATGTTCTATATATGTCTGTGAGGTCCATTGTGTCTAAAGTGTGGATTAGGTCTAACATTCCCTTGCTGATTTTCTGTCTGGATGATCTCTCCACTGCTGAAAGTGAGGTATTTACATTCTTTATTGTTATTGCATCATTGTCTATTTCACCCTTCATATCTGTTCATTTTTGCTTAAAATATTTGGATGCTCCAATGTTGGGTACATATGTTTTTTATATTTTTATACCTTCTTGATGAGTTGGCCCCTTTATCATTACATAATGATCATCTTTTTCTCTTGTTACCATTTTTGGCTTAAACTCTACTTTGTCTGATGTAAATGCAGCTACCTCTGCTATCTTGCTTTCCATTTGCATTGAATATCTTTTTCCATTCCTCACTTTGAGGCCATGTGGCACTTAGAGCTGAAGTGAGTCCCATATGGGTCATATTTGGTGGGCCATGTTTTTTTTGTTTGTTTGTTTATTTTTTTAATCCATCCAGGCACTCTGTGTCTCTTGATTGGAAAATTCAATCCATTTTCATCTAGAGTAATTATTGATATGTAAGGACTTACAAATGTCATTGTATCAATTGCTTTCTTGTAGTTACATTGTTCCTTCTTTAATTTTTTTTTTTGGCTATATTTGTGAATTGCTTTTCCGTGCTGGTATCCCCTGATTTCTTTCTCTTTCTCTTTTGTAAATCTACTAACTGTTTTTGCTCTGTTGTTACCATTAGGCTTCCACAGAACATCTTATAGATACAAAAGTCTGTTTTATGCTGATGGCAACTTCAATTGTATACAAAATAAAATCTTTTTACACCCCTCTCCATTTATGCTTTTAATGTCACAGTTGATCTGTTTTTATATTGCATATTCACTTAAAAATTACAGTAAACATAGTTATTTTTAACATTCTTTTCCTTTAACCTTTATACTATAGTTAAGTGGTTAACATACTATTGTAGTACAGAATTAGAGTTTTCTGAATCTGACTATATATTTACCTTTTCCAACATATTGTTTCTTATTACTGATTAGCATCTTTTCATTTTAGCTTGGAAAACTTTTTTTCTTATAAGGCCAATCTAGGGGTGATGAACTCCCTCAGATGTTTTCCTAGAAAAGTCTTTATTTCTATAATCTGAAGGATAATTTTGCCATGTAGAATATTCTTGGCTGAGATTTTTTTTTCTTTTAGCACTTTGAATATATAATCTCGCTCTACGGGCTTGCATGGTTTCTGCTGAGAAATCTGCTGATAGCCTAATGAGGGTTCCTTTGGAGGTTATAATTGTTTTTTTTTTTTTCTCTTGCTGCTTTAGGATTCTTTCTTTGTTTTTGATTTTTGATAGTTTCATTTTAGAGTGTCTTGCAGAAGATCATTTTGGACTGAAATAATGGGCTGACCTATTAGCTTCGTGAACCAGGCATCCAATTTGTTCTCCAAGTCTGGGAAGTTCTCAGCCATTATGTCTTTAAATAAGCTTTCTGCTTCCTTTTCTCTCTTTCTTCTCCTTCTGGAATCCCAGTGATCTTGATTTTTGGCTCTTTTGATGGCATTCTATAGATCACATAGACTTTCTTTGCTCTTTTTTTATTCTTTTTCCTTCGTTCTCCTCTTTTTTTTTTTTTAAAGATTTTATTTATTTATTTGAGAGAGAGAGAGAATGAGAGATAGAGAGCACGAGAGGGAAGAGGGTCAGAGGGAGAAGCAGATTCCCTGCTGAGCAGGGAGCCTGATGTGGGACTCGATCCCGGGACTCCAGGATCATGACCCGAGCCGAAGGCAGTCGCTTAACCAACTGAGCCACCCAGGCGCCCCCTTCGTTCTCCTCTTATTGGATTATTTCAAAGTTCCTTTCCTCTAACTCACTGATTCTTTCTATTCCTTGATCTGTTCTGGTGGAGATGCCCTCTACATCACGTGTAGAGAACATTTTTTTATTTCATTCATTTTATTATTCAGTTCCTGGGTTTCTATTTGGTTCTTTTTTTAATAATTTCTCTTCGTTAAATTGCTCATTTTGTGTATTGTTTTCCTGATTTTGTTGAATTGTCCTGTGTTTTCTAGTAGCTCTTAGAATTTCCTCAAAATAGTTATTTTGAATTCTAAACCAGATAAACCACAGATTTCCAGATCCTTGGATTTGGTTGCTGGGGGATTATTGTGGTCTTTTTTTGATATCGTATTTCTTTCATTCTTCACATTCCTAGGAGTTTTGCATCACTGTTTTCACACTTGAAAGAGCAGCTGCTTCCTCCAATCTTTACTAGCTGCATTGAGGTAAGAAATACTTTTCATTGTTCTTGCTCTATATTCTGAGACTTTCTCTGACCTTGTATGGATACACCTGCTCCACACTTCTTGTTCTTTCATGTGGCTGAAATCTCAAGCTTGTACGTCTTCTTTTGATCTTATAATGTACCAAGCAGCTGGTAATCTCTCTTCTGTTTTCTCAAAGGTGGGGCTAAGTTCAAGATTGTGGTTCTTGCCTTGTGGGCAAGAACTGTGACCTGTTTTCTCTGAGCACTGATGCTCACATTGGCCACTTCTCTTAGGAACACACACTAGGAGCCAGCTGCAGAGTGGGCAAGGTGTTTGTTGGGCACTCGGGTCATTGCAGTTGTCCAGAGACTAGTTGGGGGGAATCTCTGGGCAAGATTTTCTCTGTGGTTCATGGGTCAGCTGCCTGCTGGAGTCGAGAAATCAGTCAATAGGAACTGTGTCCCTTTAGTGCCCTCTAATATTCTTATCTGCTTCTTTCCAGACCTTCCCTCACCCAATCACAGAGCTCTTGATTTAACACTCTAGGTAACTGTGGGTGAGAAATGGGTTACTTTAGCAGCCTCTGCACAGGTGGGGAACCAGGACTCACTCACTACTCTCCCTTTCCCCTGCCAGGAAGACTCTGGCCTCCTCTGTTCTAAGCTGTGTCACCTGGAGGGGGTAGCTAATGATGGCAAAGTCCTTCTTACCCAGGCCAATGCACCTAGACTCATATATATTCTTTTTTCATTGCTCACATGGAGTGCTGGAACTTCTCTAGAAACGTGGACTTATACAAAAGCCTCTACCCTCTGTGTGCATGTGCACAGGTGGTGTTCCCCAGGTGCTCCCATACTATGCTGAGCTTGGTTGGGCCAGTTTACAGACTCCTGTGGGTGCCACAGCTCATCCTGAGGTGTGTCTATTACCTAATGGGATGTGGGTGAGAGCCCTGAGAGGCCCCTTGGCCTACGTTGCTGTATCCCATAGTTCACAGAGGCATTTTTGTTTATGGATGGATGTCAAATTTTAGGTGTAAAGGGGAGATAAAAACAAAGGACACCTTATGTTGTTATGAAGTTGATATTATTCTTCTTATATCAAATATTTTTATTTACAAAGGAAGAGAAATATTGTTTTGAATGGTTTCAATTTGGGCTCTGAAAATAAGTTGTCTGAGTTTTCCATTTTTAGGAAGATAATAACAATGAATAGTGTGAAAAAAAAAAGAAGCAGAGTTTACCTATCCCCATACTTCAACCACAAACACTATGTCAAAGTCAACAGAGAATTAAACTTTCACACACATCTATACATTATAAAACTGACATGTTTTTGCTCTTTTAGATGCATTTTGCTTTCTGATTTTCCATGCAGGAAAATTCATTTTGCCTTCTAAAAATAATTCTATTATAATATATATTTCTATTTTTCTCTATCTTAAAAAAGTACTGATGTATGTATATATCTGTGCATTTGTGTTTTTTACAAATGAACTGAACTTGCAAGCGGTTTTATCATGTGCCTCTACCAGAAGCGGATATTCTATTACATTCAGCTCCTCTTATTACCTCCAATCTCAGCTTCCCAGTGACCCTCCCACATCTGTCTTGGCTGCATGCCCCCCACACACTCAACAAGAGCCTCTTATATAGGATTTATCTTATGCCGGCCACTGTTCTGAGTCTGAGGGTGTCACTGTATGAAATCAATGTTGTGATTTCCCCCTCTTGCAGGTGGCACAATGAGGCAATGAGAGATTAAGTCACTTGCCCAAAGTCATACAACTTACAGTTGGCAGAACTAATTGCAAATCAAGGCAACCTGCCTCCAGAGCCCTTTTTTCTTTTTACTTCCATAACCGCCTGAAACATTTTAGTTGTTAACCCAGTGGTTATCAGATTCGTTCATGATACTTATTTTCATTAAAATTGCTCTTCTTTCCAATTCATAGTCTAGCCTCTCAGGAAAAGCTTTTCTTTAGTTAAATAAAGGCACAAAGCACAAACTCTAAGATTATCATACTGTTTCTGAAACATGTCCTTCCTGATATTAATATGTATCCTTTCCCTTCAAATGAAATTGTCCCATTATAAATTAGCATGGAAGTTTCTTTAAAAAGATACTGTTCTTAGATGCAACTCGTATAATGCACATACATCATAGTTAGTACTTTCTGTGGTTGTAGCCTTCCTGATATTTGTCTTTCTGATTAAGAAGATAATTGGAAAGCTTTTTCTAAAAGAATATTAAAAATTTCATAATGTTTCTGACTGATTAAGAAATTAAGATCACAAGGAAACATGGCATAAGGATTCAATTCATATCACTGTTGTATATTAGTTTTGAATTTTTTTCCTGAAGCACAGATTAAGTTAATTGAGAATATTTTTCTTCCTGTGACATCTCAGCCATGTGTCCCCCTTAAAATATTCTTTAGGGGGTAATGTCTTATACAGTTTGTGCATCAGGGCACTGCAGTTCCTTAACTGTTAAATAGTGAAAGGTACCCCTTCTTCTATTACCACCAAACACACTTTTTTACTTCCTCTGCCACATTCACTTCTGAGTTATCACTAACTCTCCGGCAGAGAAAAGTCTGTCCTGAGTTCTTGTATCATATTTTAATCTTTTAGTCCTAATTGCCTCTTTGACTGTCTATGCCCTTGACCCACCTCAGTGAGGATTCTAAGAAACTTGCAAAGCTAATAACTACGAGCTACTGTTTAGGGTTTCACGGCTCTGGTACTATTGTATGAACACTACTGAAGCTGGGAGGAATGAAGTGCATAACGCCTAGCAGCAGAGCTGACCAGATTCACAGAAGTTACCTTTATTACCAATGGCTAACATCCCCAGTCACAGCTGTTTAAGAGAGGTGTATGTGTCCTATCGTTCACTCAGTGTATGGTTTCAAGAAAGTTCCATGACTTTTCTAGACTTGCCTTCTATACAAGATGATTACCTGCCTCACAGGACTGAGCGTATATTTTATAGACTCACTCTTTTCTCTAGTAGGCATCCAGTAAGTGCTTATGAAATGAGCAAATTTCAATAGCTCACATAATTACTGAGAAACCCATCATCCATGACTGAGAATCTGCCATTCTCCAAAGCAAAGGTTTAGGATAACATCAAAGGAGAAGGAACTGTCTTTGTGAACACTTAGGAGGACTTTTAATTGTCTTCTAAATGAGTAAAACTTTCACCAAAAAGCTATTTTTACATCTTTACCAGTATCTTTCTCTATTCCTTTGCCTCTTCCTTTTACTTGTTTTTCCTTTCCCTCACTACAGGAATTCATAAGGTTGTTTTATTTCAGTGATGGTGATCAGAGTGAGTGGAAACTTTTCTTTCCTTTTTTTTTTAAGATTTTATTTATTTACTTATTTGTCAGAGAGAGAGAGAGAGAGCACAAGCTAGGGGGAGCGGCAGGCAGAGGGAGAAGCAGGCTCCCTCCTGAGCAGGGAGCCCCCCTCCCCCGATGTGGGACTCAATGCCAGGACCCTGAGATCATGACCTGAGCCGAAAGCAGAGGCTTAACCAACTGAGCCACCCAGGCATCCCAAGTGGAAACTTTTCTTAATGTTTGGTCTTCACTGGGAAGTGAATCTGATATGCAGAGAATTATTTGCAAGTATATCCATACCTTACAAGTATTTTACCCTTGAGTGGAAACAATTTCTAAAGGGTAAAGGTCTTACACTCTTGAAATTGTCTCGGGCCGTGGACACGTACAGTTATCATGGCTGTATTAAAGCTAGGGTGACATTTGAAACTGTTATCCACTCTGAAATACATTGGCTTTGCTTTATCTCTCTGATAAAGTAAATATCCCCAAGCCACAGTGAGGTTTGGAGAACAAATTACAAAAGTGGGTCTTGCTGACGGTTCTTTCCTGAAAACCCTAAAATTTGTGTTGAAAATTAAAACAATAAATCATGCTATGACAGGAAACAATGTGAAACGGGCACTATTAGACTCTGGAAATGAATTGAGCACTTGGAATTCTCTGTTCTAAATCTAAATCGTTGTTCTAAATCTTTGTTCTAAATCTAGAAATTTACCAAAACAATCCCGGAGCTAAATTACCAGAGAGACAGAAATCTGAAATCATTGTTTCTATTTTAATCCCATGGTCGGTTAATTTATTTATTTTCCTGTGCAATCTCACAGTCCTCACCTAATTAAATGAACACGGAATTCTAATTTTAATTGTATCAAATATAGAAATCATATTCTATCCTAGAGATAAACAAGTCACAAAACACCTCTAAACTAAATAACTCCAAGACAGTGTTTCAGGAAACCGTTCTCATTTCTGCACGATTTCTTCTGGGACCCTTCTCGTGCACATGGGAAATCACCGGTAAAGTGTGTGACAGCTTCTCACGGGGAGCACATGTCATCCTGAGCCTCGGCCAGTTCAGAATCGATCCTTTAATCCCTCCCTCCCTCCGAGTCTCCATCCACCTCTCTTGCCTCTCTTTTCTTCCTTTCCTGCTTTCCCATCTGTTTTCTCCCCCCACTTCCTTTCCTCAGGGGCAACATACAATTTGGGGTAAGTGTTTGGATTTTTAAAGTAAATAGACACGATTTCAAGTGCATACTTGTACTGTTAAAACACGAACCCCTCTTTTTCGTGGCGCCTCGGAGGCGGTAGGCTGCTTCAGGATGAAGCTGAACATCTCTTTCCCAGCTACTGGCTGCCAGAAACTCATTGAAGTGGACGATGAACACAAACTTTGTACCTTTTATGAGAAGCGTATGGCCACAGAAGTTGCTGCTGATGCTCTGGGTGAAGAATGGAAGGGTTATGTGGTCCGAATCAGTGGTGGCAATGACAAATAAGGCTTCCGCATGAAGCAGGGTGTCTTGACCCATGTTCGTGTCTGCCTGCTGCTGAGTAAGGGGCACTCCTGCTATAGACCAAGGCGGACTGGAGAGAGAAAGCGCCAATCTGTTCGGGGTTGCATTGTGGATGCCAGTCTCAGTGTTCTCAACTTGGTCATTGTAAAAAAAAGGGAGAAGGATATTCCTGGACTCACTGATACTACTGTGCCTCGTCGCCTGGGGCCCAAAAGAGCCAGCAGAATCCGCAAACTTTTCAGTCTCTCTAAAGAAGATGATGTCCACCAGTATGTTGTGAGAAAGCCCCTAAACAAAGAAGGGAAGAAACCTAGAACCAAAGCGCCTAAGATTCAGCGTCTTGTTACTCCATGAGTCCTCCAGCACAAACGGCGGCGTATTGCTTTGAAGAAGCAGCGCACTAAGAAAAATAAGGAAGAGGCTGCAGAATATGCTAAACTCTTGGCCAAGAGAATGAAGGAGGCCAAAGAAAAACGCCAGGAACAGATTGCCAAGAGACGGAGGCTGTCCTCTCTGAGAGCTTCTACCTCTAAGTCTGAGTCCAGTCAAAAATGAGATTTTCTATGAGTGACAAATAAATATGATCAGACATCAAAAAAAAAAAAAACCACGAACCATCATTTATCCTACTCAAGTCTGCATTATCTCACCTACAAGATGGGGCTAACAAAGCTTACGTAGTGATAGAATTTAGTAGGATAAAATTAGAAAATACATATAAAGTGCCTGACAGGTGTAAAGCCGTCAGTAAATGTAAGATATTGTCTTTAAATATTATTTCTCTTTTGCTTTCCCTGCCATTTCCTTACTTCCTTGATTACTGACTTAAATACAGCATTTCAGCATTTGCTAAGTTGTGTGTTGGCACAGGGCAAGAAACCTTGTTTTTCCACCCACACAATGGGCACTCTGTTAGAACAGATAAGAACAACAACAGCAAAATGCAGAGGGAGGAGGCCTGTTATTTAGCTAATAGTGGCCAGTTCTCCAGGAGTTTTAGACAAGTATCTGTTGGAGACAAAGGGTTATGAAGGCTGCATACAGCTGGAGACAGACAGGCTTTTCCCACAGAATGAGCATCTCCCCTAATGCCCGTATAGCTGACACCTTCTGGGGCTTTCTATATTGTATCTATATGGAGCTGCTCCATGAAAAAACCGATGATTCAGAGTTGTTCCTCGGAATTGCTTGAGTTTCAAGGAGTTCTTTACACAGTTCCTCTGCATCATGATGAAACATTTCAGTTTCTGGAGAGCCTGAACGTACTCAATAAGCTGTTGTTCACTCCAGTTGAGCTCAGGTCAATAATGCTGGTCTTTTGCATGGCAGCTTTCGGCCACGGTGGCCTGGAGCCAGTGGGTAAAATGCCCTGGCCTCCAAATGCCTGGTGGGCTGGGGATGGCTCTGGACCGTCTGCTGCTAGGCTTCTCAGAGGGTCCCAAGCAGGGCTGAGCTTACAGAAGTGACCACTCACTCACATTCGTTTGGGCTTCTTCCCTTCCTGCTGCTCTGTGCTTCCAGGATCATCTCCCATAACCTCTCCTTAGGGTCTAATTATGGGAAAATTCAACGTCCGATGGGTTCCAACAGAGTTTGGTAATAAAAGTCACGCAGTAGATGGTAGTGCCATTGTCGCTGTCATCACCATCATCACGAAGACAGAATTGGAGGGATTTCTGGCTTGTTTTTATCACTTTGCCTTGTTTGGAAGAGCACTGCCCCCAGTTTGGGAGAAAAAGAGCCATGTCATTTTGGTTCGTCTTTTACGTAAAGGCTAGGACATGTATGCTGGCCAATTCCTGTCCTGCGCATGAGCCGAGGGGCTGCCATTCTAACGGGTTCTAGCAGGGCCTGAGAGCGGGAAGGAATCCGGTACAACGTTAGAGAGATTTTCCTGACTGCCATTGACATGACCACGGCAGCACACTGCCAAAACAGCTTCGCTGTCTCAGCCTTAGTGACTTTAAACTGCAATACACAGTCTTTGTTTCCATTATTTAGAACACCCTCTTTCTGGCCAGTTCTTACTCATCTTTAAGTGTGCATAAGTCTCTTCTCTAGGAAGCCACCTTGGCCCGTGTGATAAGGGTTACGTGCTTTCTCCTCGGTTGCCATGGCATGTCACTTCCACCTCACTCAGCTCGTGGAATCATTGGCTTTTTTAAAAACCTGAGCTCGTGGAATCATTGGCTTTTTTAAAAACCTGTCTCATGAGGGGCCTTAAGGCAGAGACTGAACTTGTTTACTTGTTCAGAATGGGATCCCCAGCCAAATAACAAAGCTTGTAATATTTAACTGGATAAATGAGTGAATGGTCAGGAATTTTTGAAAAAGTTTTGAGTGTCCCCACTAGTTCACTCTCACGAAGGTAATAGGAAGGAGATAATAACGCAGGTTACTTTAACAGAAGGAAAAGCAGGCAAGCCGGGGTAAGGGAGAAACAGACCCAGGGCATTCCTGGAGATTCAAGAATAGGAAACAGAAGAGGGACTCTCCACAGGCTAAGGTGACTCGTGTCCTGGCAGACAGCTGCTTTCTTGGTGTAATTATTAACGGTGCCCCATTAAACTCACAAAAGTATTCCAGTGTGGACGATAAGTTCTGTGATCCATTTGCCACAGAAAGATCTAGATGTTGCCCTTGAAAAAGAAATGCATATTGGGAAAAGAAATCTTACACGATGGGAGGTGGTTATGTGGGACATTTTTATGCTGGGATTTTGGGTCGTCTGGTGGTTGCAACATTAGTAATCACCCTGATTTAACTGGAACACTAGTTCATCCAACCAAAAACCAAAAAAGCAAAAAGATCCAAATCAACACTTTTGAGACAGTTGTGCTGCCATCCTAAAGTTTAAAGGGCACCCATTCTTTTTCCCTCTTTCAGGGAAAGAACCAGAATGCTCTGCGAGGGTGAGGCAGCACAGACTTTGGGCTTTACATTTACTGAAACATAAGATGTTGCGTGGAATCACTCCATGGAAACCATGGAAATCGAGAAATCTGAGGCCACGTAAAATGAAGTAAGGAATTATAACTGCTTAAGAACATAATCTGGGAATCATTACTAGTTCATTTTAAAACAATCTTCAGTCTAACTTAATACTGGTTTGTTTAAATGGAAATGCACTTAAGAGTCTCATGGCAAGGTTGTCATCTGCGTTCATGACTTTGAACCAGCATTTTAGTTTAAAATCCCCTGTAATTGATTCAGAATGTCAGAATTATTCTCAATGATGAATAACATTCTATAAATAACCTAATGATAATTACTCACAGGCCTAGGAATATGAAAAGACTATATTTATTTATTATTTATTGTTGGGTGGACCGATGATTGCATGGATACTAGAATATGTTCCAGAAATAATTGGGATTGCCAGAGCCCTCTTGGCCACTCACTCTAGACAGCCCTTGTGTTCTGAAAAGACAATTTACAAGGTTCTCATTGGCAATGATGATGAGTAGACTGTCCAGGAAAGCATCAGCCCAGGATCTTTCTTGCACAGATTAGTCCCCTAAGTGCATTTCAAATATACTTGACCTTTCAGATCAAAGGAATAAAACCAGGTGAACCTCCAGTTAACTTAGTTTCTACAGTTCAATTTGGAAAAGGATTCATAGTTTCAGACATTCTCTGGGTGAGACTCCTCCACAGATAAGGCTCAGGCAAGTCACCTTGGGAAGATTGCCAGAGAATTCCAAGGGTATTCTGTCTGCTTCATTATAGCAAAACCAAAATGTAGTGGGTAGAAGGAAGACACTGCTGGAGACCCAGAGACCTAAACTCCAAAGGTGACCTCACAGATCTATAAAGAAGCAGCCCTCTTCCTTTTCAACTAGTCACCTGTGTGCAGGATCAGATAGGGAGGCTTTCTGTTGGGTCAGCTATAAGATTTCTGACTTTTCAAAAGAGAAGTTTAAAAAGTAATAATAATTAGCTCAACAAGCATTAAAATCCAGGGGAGACCGAGAGCAACGCACTGATCTCATAAAGAGAAACTGGTCTGTTCAAAGGGATTTAGTATTCCCAGATTCGAATCTAGGGCAAATAACTCATCATAATGTTAGTAACTTAAAAGCAGTGTTTTTACAGGAAGGGTATATGCTGTGAGCTGCTAAACAGACAAACCCAACAATATCAATGGCTTCGCACAACAAACTTTTATTTCTCACTCTGGTAAAGTCTAAAGGCAGAGCAGATATCCCTCCTCCACCTCGTGGCTACACCATCTGGAGCATGACTGCCACGGCCACCCCGCTGGGGAAAACAGGGATGGAGGGAGGCTATGCCTCTGGACTTGAACTTCACAAGTGTTTCTCAAGTTTTCTCTTCCCCCCTTCAGTGGGACAACTTCTAAAGTAACCCTTCTTTAATTACTGGGGTCTACAACTGATTTCTCTCATCATGGAGACTTTCTGATATTGTAGTTTGAATCAGTGTCATACATAACTGTCCTATAATTTACTTATTAACAAGATCATAAGTGAATTTGTACTTGTAGGAATAATTACTGATGCATTTATATAGTATAATTACCTTCTTGCGAATATGGTATCGTATAACACAGGTGCAGAATATAAAGCAGACAGGACGTACCACTGTGGGTTCTTCTTCATATTGCCAGTGTCTTCTCTGGGTAGTATTTGTAACGGGACCTCTATTAGAATGATTAAATAGTAAACTACCTATCAACTGTAGAATGTCCATTAAAGGGATGGACAGAATGGGCAGATAGATCTAACTTAGTGTACATTTTGTGGCAACTGACTGCTTTCCCAGACAGGTGTCCCATTATTTTTGAAAACAGAATAAATTGCAATTGATTTACTTGATAGTATTATAGAATCCCCGATCCTCCTGGAAACCTGGATCCCTGGTTTTAGAGTTTCTCTCTTTGCTCAGAAGAAAATGTATTCAGGAGAAAATGTAACATCTCTACACAAAGGACAACTTTTCTGGGGGAGAAGAAAAAGAAGCAAGAAAAAATTGGACAGCTGTCACCTTGGAAAAAGAGGGCCTTTGGTGAAAGAACACAGGATGGATGAATTGAAGGTAACTGCCAGGTTGAGAGAATGGGTGGGAGACAGGGGTCGGCCCCACTGAGGCTGCTCCTGGCAGGAGATGCACCGGGAGCAGGGACCCCAGGACATTGTCTGGTGCTCTGGGTGAGGAAGGAGCTCTAACTAACTTGCTAATGTTTTACCTTCAATTGGTCTCTCAACCCGTGACCAAATGCAGGTTTCTCTGTGCTGGACTCGGTGTAGTGGCTGGGAACGTAACTGCCAATCTTAGCAACAGCAATCCTGTTTTGAAGCAAGTGGGCATGTCATCCCTTTTATACAGTAAGACTCAGTAAGTCAGTTCTGATTAATGGACACCTGAAGACACATCCCCTCATCTGGATCACTGGGTTCTTCCTTAAGATGGACAGAGCACCACGGCTGCCTGTTGAGCAACAGAATCGATCCAGAGTTGTGAGGAGAAGGCAGGGCCCACCTTACACTAGATCTTATTCACTAGACTCTGTATCTTACACTAGACACAAAGGGAAAATAATGTAATTTATTTGGGAGTCAAAAATCCCCCAAACAAAACATGCAGTATAATATATATAATCCTCACCATGGCCTAGGCCACACTGCGTGCCCTCTGCCCAGCCTCATCTCCTGATCTCCCCATTTCTCTCTGCCTCAGTTCCTGATGGTTTGCCGGTTTTTGTAAGTGATGGTTCCCATGGGGTTAGCTGTCCTGTTTCCCCCATCTTTGATGCCTAAGATAACATGAAGGACAAGGCCTGAGCGGCTCTCTGTTCCTTCCAACTAAGAGGGAGAGAACATGGTCTCAAATAATCTCTACTAGATTAATCAATGCAGTTAAGAAAATAGGATCTTTTGTGTTTGTGATGTTTATTATAAGCTTCCAAAGAACAACACTTGTTTACTTTTTATATGGTGGCAGTTACCAATGTTTCATGTACACTGATGCTGAATAAGTGAATGATGCAGGAGAAGGAGATGAGGCAGTGTACCCACTCAGCAGTATCTGCTTCTACCCTGTCCCCACCAAATGCTCCAGATGTCGCAAAAGACACCAGACATTTCTCTGGCCCCAGGATTTAACTCCTGGTCATATATCTCCTAGGTTCCCTATTTCAAAAAATATCTGTCCTAAATCTCTTTTTTGCATCATTCGCTGGCCTTTTATTAAGTGTTGTCTGAAGGCTGCTGGGAAGCTATAAAGATTTGGAACAAAGAGTTCCCCTTCATACCACAGACAAAAAAAGAAGCCAGCTGCAAGGCAGGTGACCTCTGTGAGCAGGCAAGTAGAGCCTGGGGTCACACCACTCCCTGTGGGTTCAGGAAATAATTGAACTGGACACTCGACAAAAAGGAAAACGTCAGCAGGACCTTGGAGGTGAAGTTCACAAGCCACTAAGAGAGTGCATCAGAGATCACATGGAGCTCTGCGCGGAGCCCTAGAGGAGTGGGGTGAGAAATCAGCAACCCGGGGCGTAGCAAACATCACTTTACATCGGCAGATCCCAGGTGCAGAGGCTGAATCATGATTGCCTGGGAACCACTTTCAAACTCAGATGTCTGTCATCCCTGCCAATGGAGGGCGGATACCAGCCCTCCGTTGCTCACGGCAATGGCCACGCCGGGCTGTCCCACCAGGCTCTGTTCCTTGTGCTCCTTATCCTATGGGTGCATCTCCTGTCCACTTGCCCGTCAGTCATATCCTATTTCGCACTGAGGAGGATACACTGTGGAAGGTCTGGTTATCCTCCGCTGAAGAGCCCCGGCTTTCATCCTTGCAGGCAGTTACGTAACTGGCCCGTCAGCTAAGGTTTCAACATGAGTTTTGGGGGGACACTGACATTCAAACTATAGCCGTTCCTCACAAATTAAACATCAACAGCATATGGCCCAGCAATTCCGCTCTTAGGTATACACTGATTCAAAGTAGTCACTCAAACAAACTCGTGTACACAGATGTTCACAGCAGCACTATTCGCCATAGCCTGAAGGTGGAAACAGCACAAGCGTCCATCATCAGATGAACGGATACACAAATATGGTGTGCAAATACAATGGGATGTTGTATAGCCACAGAAAGGCATGGGGTGCTGCAGCACCCCACAGCACGTACAATCCTTATAAACAGTAGGCAAAGTGAAATAAGCCCAAGAGAAAACCTTCACCCAATAGATCAATATAATTGAAAGAATATATAAGTAGCATGTGATAGAGGATGTGAAAAAGTTCTACAACCTGCAAAGTATGCTATAATTAAAGGCAGTTTAGAGCTGGGCACAAATACTTTGAAGATGACTGTATGGAACCTCCTGGAAATCAGTCCTACTAGGAACATCATGTGAAGAGATTTACTCAGCTAAATTAAATGACTGCACAAAAGAAATGGATTCAATGCTTTATGTTCTCAAGCTTTACACTCGAGCCTGTCTAACCAATCTGTAATTCCAAAACTAGAATGATTCTTCCTTAAATATTCTGGGAAGGATTACGCTCCTCATGATTTTCCTGCTGACCGCTTGGCTATTAGGGTCCCTTTTCTTAGGAAACGGCCAAAGCCTAACCGTGGACTCAGGAGGAACTTGATATTTGCTCACGGGTTTCCACCCTTCCCGAGCCTGCCATCTTCCCCATCTTCAGTAAAGTGCCCTGGAGGCAGAGAAAGATGAATCTTCACTGTGGCCTAACTTCTTCCTCTTCGGGAGATAATGAGTCTAAATTGGGCAACGAGACTCTGCCTAAAAACAGTTTTTGGTATAACCCAGGATAGATCAGGGAAACCAGTTATAAAGCCATTTACCTCATGGAAGTGAGAAATAGGACATTTCTTTGGACCAAAAAAAGGAAGTGGATAGAGTAAGAAGAAGTTAAATTGTAGGTATGTTCTGAAAATAGAACGGAAAGAATTCACTAGCGAATTGGCCATGAGGTGTGAGAAAGGGAGCACAGAAGGTGATACCCAGGGTTTTTGGCCTGAACCACCAGAAGATTCGAGCTGCCATTTATCAGATGGTGTGAATTCTGTAAGCAGGGTTGAGATTGGGAACCAAGAATGCTGTTTGGAATATGTTCAGTTGGGAGAGTCCATTTAGGTAACATGGGGGAGACCCCAACTACTTCCGGCACTTGTGAATCTAGAGTTCAGCAGACATGACAAGTCTGGAGATATTAATGTGGGAACAATCATTCTACAGATGACATTTAACCAAGACACTGCAGGACATCACCTAGAAAGAGTTTCAATCAAAGAGAGAAGTGATGTAAGCATGTGAACCCAGCACTGATTCAATATTTACTCATAGGTTAGGAAGAAATCAATAAAATAATCTGAAATGGAACATCTAACCAGGTTGGAAAAAAAGACTAAAGAAAGAAGTACTCCAGAAGCTACGTGTGAAAGTTACATAATGAAAATATCCCCACTTAAAGAAAATCAAGGACCAAAGTACGCATGATATAAAACTATCTATATAAATAACTGAGTACCAGACACCAAAGTGCACATCAGTGAATACTTCTGCATGTGTTTACATGTCCATAAACATTTTCCAGAAGACCTCACAGAAGTGAGTAACTCTGGTTACCTCCAAAGAGTAGCAGAAAGGATAGAAGAATGGGAAATGAATTTTAGTTTTGCTTCACGCTCTTGTTTTGACTAAAATTTTCATATCTGTCACATTCATAATAAACAGTTAAAATAATTTTTAAGAGATCGATGTAATATGAAAAATATGCACAAAATTGTATACATTGTATACATTAACCAATGTTCTATTTTTACATAGGTTTTTTGTTTTTATGTTATAGTTCCCAATTTAAAAAAATGTTTGAAAAGTCATGAAACTCCATATTTGGAGTTTTTTTATTAATAAAAATTTCTTTTTATTTTTTTATTAATAAACATTTCTCTAAGCAATAGGGTCAAAGTAAGATAATTATGAAGCCAATTTCTCATTTACCTGATTCAAACAACAGCATGGCAATCTCATTCGATTTTTTAAAAATATTTTATTTACTTATTTGACAGAGAGATAGAGAGAGAGCACAAGTAGGCAGAGCGGCAGGCAGAGGGAGAGGGAGAAGCAGTCTCTCCACTGAGCAGGGAGCCTGATGCGGGGCTCCATCCCAAGACCCTGAGATCACGACCTGAGCCAAAGGCAGATGCTTAACCGACTGAGCCAACCAGGCTCCCCTCATTAGATTTTCTTAAAAAGAAAAGAAAAGAAAGAACAGCATGGTATATGACATGGCAGGAAAAGACCACAGTTAGGAGGCAGAGGTTTAGGACTGTGATGCGAACTCCACCATTTCTGTGACTTCGGGGAGATCACACAGTCTCTGTGCTTAAATTCCCTGGTCTAGGTAACCAAGGGGTTGATGGCGGCAGCTCAGTCCTTGGGATGGTTACATGGGTGATACCAGCCAAACCGGTCCCTAAAGTATTGTCAGTATTAAGATCATTGTTCTACGCATTACTTAAATCTCTCATCATTTGCTTCCCACACCTTGATTACAAGCATTAGGATCCCACAGGTAATTTTTAGAACTTACTATTTATCAAGATTTTTATATCCCTAGTACTTGGTGGGGCAATCGTTCACTTACTGAAGACTGACGAGACTCAGACAACCCCCGTGCAGCATCCTGTAAGGTCCCCTTCTCTCTCACTGCCACAGGGAGAGGGCTTTCATCAATCCATTTAAACATAAGCCCAACATCCTTAACAGGACTCCTTGCTCAGGCATTACTTTCATCAGAGTCAGCATGCATTTTTGTTCTTTATTCATTTCATCCCCTTTGCTTTTAGAGCTTTGTCCATGTAGCTATTCTTTTTTAGGATTCGTGTCTCAAAATAAATAACTGCTCTAATAGGAACCTTCTCATATCTACAAAAAAAGAGCACTTCTTTAAAGTATGGTTAGCATACACCCTCACTCCTGAATTCTATTTGGCTACATAAAGTTGATTGCCTGGAAGGTATGTTCTAAGTAGCACATGAACTGTGAACACTGCAGGAAAACTCTTTTTCATCCCTTCTGGCCAACTGGTATATGAATATTTAGTAACAACTGGCATCTAGAATTTTCGAGGGTTAGGAGAAACACATTTGCTCCCCATAAGCTATCATTCATTCTTATTTAGGTTTGGAATGGGGGAGAAAATGTGGGATTATATGCCTGTAAGACTTATTAAATCAGTTACCACTGTCACGAAAGACCCTGGATAAACAGTATAGGTTCAAGAACCGTCATGAGCTCTAAAAGAGACCATCCCTAGGGCAGCTCACTCTCCCCAGGCTTCCCACCAAAAAATGCTCAGTGGAGGGTCACAGGCATGTGCTACAGGGGAGGAAAAATGACGTGGATGTTATTTTTGGAAAACACAGACTTTGGGAGAAAGACACTAGGAGAGGTGTTGAGGAAGCTCTTTGGAACCCATTTCTCTGATTCCAGCTTGGCTCCTCCACGCAAGGACGTGGGCTGATGGGAGGGCTGACAGGAAGCCATTTCCTCCATCCTCCAGACTCCCCACGTCAGCCGCCCCCCTCGGCGTCGTTCTGATGTGCAGCCTCCTTAAAGACTAAAAAGGAATTGTAAGTGCTTCATGAATTTCTCCTGGAGAGAAGCTGACTGAATTATGTACAAATTTTTCTAGTATATTATCCCCCAAATTTTCTATTTTTGAGTTATTGTAAAAGATCTTCTTTTGCTGATTTGAATTCTAACTTTAAAATGAGATGAAAATTTCTAACTATTAAGGAGCCTCATATTATTTCTCAAGAGGATCTTGCTCTTTAAATACATTTGGGCACCCTTTTATCCATTTTGTTAGCTTTAATCAGTATCTTTGCAGCTGACTTTATACCATCTCTATCAATCTAATGTCATGAGGTCTTATGAGTATCTAGTAATTCAAGACTGCCGTGGACTATAAAGCCTGGGGTAGCTGGGAAGATCATTTATCTTCCTACCATTTTCCTTTAAATGGAGTCCATCAATTTCTGACCTGAGGGGTGTGAAAATTAACTGAATGAGAAGCACTGGACTCTACAAAATGCTTGGAGGACAATTGCCTGTAAGTTATTAACTCGAGATTTGTTCTTTCCTTTCCCACCCTTTGAGGATAAGAATATACTACTTCATGTACCATTACAAGCATATCTAGATATATAGGTCCAGTCATACAGGGAACTGGTATATGGATATCCGGATTGATCTAACAATCTATCTCTCTATCATCTATCTTATCTATTAAAAGTCATGAGCTCATACTGACACTTCCAATTCAAATAGGGTTTGCCCTAGTTTCCTTCCCTTCCACATATGCGCATCCATTCTCTGTTAGTGAGAATATGGCTTCCTCTGTCCTTAATGTGTGTATTTGATCACATCTCCTACATATAACCAATCTCCTGTGGCTGCTACACATCCCCATCCACTGAGGTGGCCTCTTCACCACACCTGGGCTTCTCCCACTGCTCTCACCTCCTGCATGGTTATCATCTCCTCTTGTGCATGCCTGGACCTCTGTCCTGGGCTATACTCATCTGTGTCTTGGTGCGCTCCTTGTTTGGCTTGAGATTTAACACTGTAGAGCCAGACAGTCCTCCTACACGATGCTCCTTCCTACTTGAGCTCTAAACTCCATCCGGTGTCCACCCCTCTGTGGGACATCCCTACTGGCTGGGGCTCTGACTCTCCTCCCTGATTCTGTGCAATCGTTTGTGTTGGTTGGCACTACCCAGGGGCTGACATTGCTCAGGGAGATGAAAATGGAAGGACACAAAAGGAGATAGAGAAAGAAAAAGGAAGAGAAAGAGTTTTCTCCTTTTTACCCATTTTGTGATTATCATTCACCGTCGAAGCCAGAATTATTTGCATATCATGAGGAAGAGGGAGAAGCCCAGCAGGCAATGAATGAATTTCACTCAGCTAATAGGCCAGAAGGAGGAGGAGCGTGAAGAACACTTATACATTAATAACTCTTCCCAAACTCAGTGGGGCCCTAACACTCCGGTCTGGATTTAATGCATGCAAGATTTAGGTCAACCAACTTCTGGGCATGTCTCATTCAACATCTTAACTTCCAAGACGATTAAAACTTCTTTGACTCTTTTTGGATGTATTACAACATGTACAAACTCCTCCACCAGGGTCTAGGTTATATTTTGACCTGTTTCCTTCTGTCTTTATAAACCTTATAAATATGACTGTTTCCCAGCTGGAAATTTGCAAGACTAAAGGCAATTCTAGATGGAGCCAACTTACTTACCATGTTTCTTCATAAAATTACCACCGGGGATCTCAATACGACCCTTCAATGATTTTCATCAGAGGAAAAAAAAATGTATTTCCTGGCTTTTTAAATTTTAAATATTTACACAATTGTCATTCCCAACTCTTTCCAATAAGCATTTCCAGTGGTCCCAGCTTCAA
This sequence comes from Callorhinus ursinus, assembly GCF_003265705.2. Classification (NCBI taxonomy): domain Eukaryota; kingdom Metazoa; phylum Chordata; class Mammalia; order Carnivora; family Otariidae; genus Callorhinus; species Callorhinus ursinus. Next base: position 913,635 of record NW_027397094.1, on the reverse strand, counting down.
AATGCACAAGTACCCTTATATTGTTAGTACTAAGCTCCCTTACATCACTACTCCACTGCTATTAGCATACTGTCAAAATCCATGGATCTAAAGTCCTCTGTCAAATGAGGCTATATAGTTCTAAATGCCTTTTCATCTTATTCTTGGAAAGAGTAGAAAGTCTAGGACATAAAAATTGGTATTTGAAATTATCACTTTGAAACTGTGTTTTCATTATTGCTCAATAACTCAAATTCGGAACACTGCTGGGCTGTCATGTCTGGACGCTGGCCCTGGTGCTTTGAGGGCCTGGCTGCGTGACCAACAAGCCATGTATCTTTTCTCAGCCTCCTCTTCTGTGTCTGTGAAACGGAGACCAGTATGGGCGAGGGGTAAAGCAAGATTCTGTATGGTTTTCAAAGCGTTATGAATCACTATTATTAAACAGTGGTTTCATCAACTTAATCTATTTCTCAGTTAATTTTCTTAAGAATTAAAAGAATTCTTAGAAAAGGAGGCAAGTAAATGTTACATATTACGATTATAGGAAACATAGGTTCACGGCTTTCGCTGTGGGCTTACCAGTCCCGTACCTGGCCCCACAGGCCCGGCCCCCACACAAGCTTCCCCAGCTCGGTACTAACGGTCTGGAATTCATCACTTTTCTCTCACTGACCCTCATCTGCTTCGGTTACCTCAAGCTCCAGAAAGTTCGAGGCAAGGAGCCCCATTACAGTGAACAGCAAAGAGCTGGAGTGACTTCTGGACTCAGCTGGTCCTCAAAGCCTCACACACACACGCACAGTGACTTGTTGTCATGCAGAGCGTTAGGGAATCGCCCTTCCTCCCTGAACACTACAGGCAGCTGTGGTTTACAAAACTTTGTTGAGGAGGTTGGCTGGCAGAAAGCACACAGAGTTTCAGGTCCTTTACCTCAGGCCTCTGTCTGGTGTCATGTCCGTCAGGAGACATCCCCATCTCTGAGGCCTTCTGTGTGACCTTGGCACCTGCCGCCTCACCGTGTGCTTGACACTTGCCTGGTGCCATGTCTCCCAAATCATCTTTTAAAATATGTCCTAGAGGAACCCTACTGCTATAAGCCATGTGGTTTCTTTCCTTCTCGCCTGCCTATCTTCTTGTTTTCCTTATTAATTCTTCCTTAGTGTCTTCTAAGAAGATAAAAAGATCTGTATTTCAGGATGGGTCTACAGCAATTCCATGTTAGCTGTGCCAAATGGACAGACCCAATATCACTCATCATAATAAATAATTGTCGGTTAATCAAAATACTTGGCTCATGACACTGATACTGCAAATGAAAACAACCCTTGTGGGTTTTATGTGTCATTCATTGTGATTACAACTTTCCATGTATTAGCTAATTTTCATCACAACACTTTGGGACATTTCTCCCCATTTACCAGAGGAAGAAACTGAGTTTCAGAGAGGTTAAGTCATTAAACAAAGGTAACATAGCTTATATAGACCCAAGTTCCAGATCCCTGTTGGGTAGTCCTAGAGTGCAAGCTTTTGACTGTATGATGTTGCCTCCAAAGTTCTCTTTGGTGCTCATAACTTTATGTTTTTATTCTAATCATTCCAACTTTTGGAAACTTAAGTTTTCCTATGTGTTTGGATGTTTTAACATACCACCAGGTAATGGTGCCTTAAATAGGATGGAGTTCTCTTTCTCTGTCTCCTGTGCCCACACGGGCCCGACCCACCCTCTGTCTGGCTCTCTCTTTCTCTCTTACACACACACACACACACACACACACACACACACACACACACACTCATGGGGCTTTTGTTCTGGGAGGACCCTGGGAACAGAAGGCCTGCCATCTTGTTGTCCTGCAGTCCAGGACAATAATCAAAGGTCTACATGTTCTGAGAGCTGGCTCTCCACAGCCACACTCACACTCAGGCCCTAATAAGGAAGAAACAGAAACTGGGAGGTAAGCCTTTCCCCCGCCCCCTTTTTTTTTTAAAGATATATGTCTAAATTTACACATATAGCTCTGGTTTACACACACCTGGACTGAATTCACCTACATGGAGACACCTATTACCAAGGAGGTCCAGAAGCGCTAGAGACTGTGTGAGTAGCCATTTGCTCAGTTAAAGCACGGTGTTTCTATTTCTACAAGGGAACAGGGAAGAATTTATGCTGGTGGATAGCTAACTGGTAGTGTTTGCTGCACTTAGGACAGTGTTTCAAAGCCCACTTTCATCTTCCGTGTACATTATTAAAAACCCCACATGGAGGGGTTCAGGAAGCTCTCTGTTGTTGACAAATACTTAATTATGAGTCAGATCCCCTTGAGGACCTATGATCCCCCACACGTTGTGGAGAACACTAAAGACACTACTTCCCTAGCCTTGGCTGCTGGCTTGCTGGTGACAGTGGCTTCCCTCCTTTGCCCACAGCCACAGCCCAGTCAATGTGGCCCATCTCTCCGGCCCAGGTTCTAGCCCGAGCTCTCCCTGCCCCAGACTTTTCAGGCCACGGAGTTGGAAGCAGCTGTCCCCAGTGGGGACAGCCCCGGGGGTCCCCTGTCTTGTGTTGGTTCACTTAATCCTGCTCACGTGAAGTCGTGAGTCTCCAGCTGGGACCCCGACTGACAAACCAAGAAATAAAACACAACAAAAACTTTACCCCCGGTGCACTGCCCAAACGGCTTGTGATCATAGCAAAGAGAGTGTGATCTGTATTAGTAATTCTCTGCTCTACGATCTTTGTGGATAATGTGAATCAACACAGTATTTCCTCCACTGAGAAAGCCTTGCCCACTAAGCTTACCTGTTGTTCATGAGGTGGCTCATTTTCATTCTTGAGATCAACCCTTACTTACCGTGTGCAGGAGTGGGCAGCTGCGTGCCAGCCACCAGCCGCGGACCACACTTGGGGCACAACTGATGGGGTCTATCCGCCTTGACCCAACTGTACCAGACGCACCTGCGACTCTAGATTGTGTCAACCACAGTTGCATTAAAACGGCCACCACTCTAAAAAGTTTTCCTGAAACGAGGATAGAGAAAGAGATGAATTTAGAATGAGAAGAGGAAAGACCTTTAATTTGAAAGGACTCTTTCTTGAATAAGCGCCAAAGACACTTCCTAGACAAAAGATGAAGTTACCATGGAGGATCCATGTGTTGTAATTACAGTGTCTACCACTTCAACATATCATCATGTCTGGTGTATCTTAAACAATCAGGTGTGGTAATAGCTATGATTAAGATTCTAATGTTAAGGGCGCCTGGGTGGCTCCGTTGTTGAGCGTCTGCCTTCGGCTCAGGTCATGATCCCAGGGTCCTGGGATCGAGCCCCGCATCGGGCTCCCTGCTTCGCGGGAAGCCTGCTTCTCCCTCTCCCACTCCCCCTGCTTGTGTTCCTGCTCTCGCTGTCTCTCTCTGTCAAATAAATAAATAAAACTTTTCAAAGGAAAAATCAGTTTTGGGATAGGCTGTCCTAACTCTACTGAAGGTAAATAGAAAATATTGGCATATTTTTTCTCAATAAAACATTAGAAAACAAAGTGATGGGAATTAACGATATCTAAAAAATAATCAGAGAATTTAATTTAATTGTTTTATTGTGGAACAGGAGAAAACAAAATCTAATTTTATCAAGGTTTTATGTGGCTATTAAAACTTACTTATTTACTTATTTGTAGCTTAAAACAACAAGCATTTCTTATCTCACAGTTTCTGGGAGATAATAAATTATCCTATCCTATAATCATTTATAAATAAATTATTCTTTTATTTAAATTCAATTAGCCAACATATAGCACATCATTAGTTTCAGATGTAGTGTTCAATAATTTATCGGTTGCATAAAATACCCAGTGATGTGTCGTTACACCTTATTTAGACATCGATATATCCTTAATGTGGAATGTTAATTCAGTCACCATCTTTTAAAATTTTATTTGTTAAAAGTACTTTTTTTTCCAAATGGAATATTTTATTTGTTTTTAATATTATCAAGAATACCTATCATAATCAATAGAGAAGAGCTGATGATAATGAGAGTTAATATTTATTATGCATTTATTATGAACCAGGCACTGGGCTGGATGCTTCATAGCTATTAGCTGTTTTATTGGCTCAGATAGGTAACGATAGGTTACATTTATTCATATTCATACAGATTTTGGAACGCTTGATACACACTAATTTATTTAATCATCACGTCAACTCTAGGAGTAAGTACTTGTACTCTCCTCTCTTGCAGAATCTGAAGCACAGGGCAGCTAAGCAACTTGTTCGTATTTGTAGTTGGCGCCACAATGGGAGAGGAACCCCAAACCTGCTCTCACAGACCAGCGACTTCATCATCCACATTTAACAAAGGAAGAAATGGAGTCCTAACATTTCAGTAATTTTTCTAAGGTTATACACAAGAAATTAATGGAGCTGGTTACAAATAGAAGTTCATTTTAATGTTCTTAATAGTGCAATTAGAAATGATACCCTCAGGGCGCCTGGGTGGCTCAGTTGGTGAAGCGTCTGCCTTCGGCTCAGGTCATGATCTCAGGGTCCTGGGATCGAGTCCCAAATCTGGCTCCCAGCTCGGCCGGGAGCCTGCTTGTCCCTCTCCCCCTGCTGTTCCCCCTGCTTGTGCTCTCTCTCTGTCTCTCTCAAATAAGTAAATAAAATGTTTTAAAAAAGAAAGAAATGATTGCCACTAGGTCACCTGCTCTGAAGACCCCAGATGCACAGATGTCCTGTGGCCTGACAGCCAGTGGCAGAGAGAGGCCAGGATAACTGAACTCCAGACCCCACTGACTAGAGATGCCGAGTTCTTTCTGAGGCTCTGGGCCATACCCAACTAGATATGAGAACTAGAGATAAAGAGACCGCATGACTCATTTTCTTCTATCACTTCACAGGCCGCTTTTCTGGTGATAAATCCTGGACTTTTTGGAAAGTTACTAAACTTTATGCCTCGGCTCTTAAGACTATTTCCCGTCACAGTCCTAGAATGAACTTGCAAACAAACAGAAGTCAATGCAAATTCATTTTCAGGGTTTTTCTTGGTGGGAACAAACTTCATGTTCATTCTAATAAGCTCATACACTTAAAATCTTAATTTTTTATTTTCAAAATAAAATGGGTGTATGTGTGTTTAGAGATGGGAAGCTAACATTCTAGGATTATAAGAATCAGATGCTCCTTTTATGAGAGAAGAGAGACCTCAGGGCTGTAATATCCCCCTTAATATCATTTTTCAGTTCTCCACTACATAACTAACCCTTGGGAAAAAAAAAAAAAACACTCAAGATGCTGAGCCAGTATTTTGAGCTTCATATTAGTGAGCTCGTTCCGTAAGATTAATCTCTGGATTTGGTAAAACGTAAAGCAATTATTTAAATCAGAGCCTCCAGCTGGAGAGGTACTCTGCAAATACATGTTCAATAGTGCAAAACTTATATATTTGTTCATTAGCAGAGGTGAAAATTAGGCCCTGGGTATTTATTAATAATTTAATAATAATAAATTACAATCTCTGAAATCCAAAATTAACTTTTTCAAATGATCGCTTGCAAAAAAAAAAAACAAAAAAACTTTGCCCTACCAGAACTACGGACATACATGTACATTACCAAGCAGAGCTCCTCCTCAGACACGCCCCTTCCTCCTGAGGAGCAGGACGGAGGGCAGTGTGGCCACTGGTGGGGCCTCTATATTAACCGTATGTGATAATTGTTCAACCGTGAACTGTCACTTTTCTGAAAAGACGCAAAGGAAGTCGGCTCCAAAGGGGCTTTCCACAATTTTAGATGAAATTTCCTCCAAGGAGAATTCAATTCCTTATGCTATAAAACTGTAACCTTCAGTTAGAGAAGTTTGTGCAGTAAAAATGCTGAATGCTAGGCTCAGTTTTGTGACTGCTTTAACCTGTGGCCCCTAAGTGTCCACTTCCCTGATCTGGGCTTCAGTGCTGCAGAAACAAAATATGTATGAACTTATCCTTCAGTTTCTAAATAATGCTGAATAATGCTGAAAATGAATTGAAGTAAATTTGCTAAAATATTCAGAGTTGTAGCTCAGTTCCATTACTTTCTTAAATGATAGCAGCATAAACTGATAAAGTAATAAATCTTTATTACCTCAGTTGTCAAATTAACCCACTTTGATAAACTCAACTCAAAAACAATTTATAGAATAACTGCTATATGTACCAGGCATTATGCAAGGATCACCGGCAAATCACAACAGTGGGTGCCAATGACTTCTCTCAAGATCACAAAACACAAAGAGAAAAACAAGACAAGCTAAGAGAAAAACTGTCAACTAAAGTAAAACATATGATTAATGACTCTCAAATGCATTTTTTGCAGAAGTAGACAAGCTGGCCTTAACATTCATAGGAAAAGACGGGGAATACAGAATTGTCAAAACAATACTGAAATGAAGGACAGTGTTAAAGGACTTATAATACCTGCTATAGTAATCACGACTCAGTAGTACTGGTTAAGGAAGATAGCATTGAGATTCCAGAAATCTACTCATTATTTTTTCAAGTTTGAGCAGAAAACTCAAGGATGGAAAAAAAAGTTTTTTCAACAAATAGCACTGGGAAACTGAAAATCCACATGTGAAATAATGATGTTGGATGCCTACTTCACACCAAATGCAAAATCTACTCCACACAAATCCACTCCAGTGGATCTAAGACCTAAATGCAAAAGCTAAAACTACAACTCTCAGAAGAATGCATGTGCATAAATCTTCCTAATTTTCGATTAGGCAACAATTTCTTAGATATGATAGTGAAAGTGCAAGAAATGAAAGAAAACTTAGAAAAATTTGACTTCATCAATACTGAAAACACTTGTACTTCAAAGGACCTGTTCAAGAATGTGAAATGCCAATCTACAGCATGGGGGGAAATACTTGCAAATCATATCCTGAGAAGGAACTGGAGTTGGGAATATGCGTAAAGACCGCTTACAACTCAACAGTTAAAATGACAAATAACTCAATTAAAAAATGAGCAAAGGCAGAGTGGACATTTATCCAAAGAAGATATGCTGACAGCCAATAAGCACCCGGGAAAATGCTCATCCCTTGTTGTTAGAGCAATGCAACTCACAGCTACAGTGAAATACCAATTCACCACCACGTGGATGGCTAGAGTTGTAAAGGATGGTGACAAGGTTGGTGAGGACATGGAGAAATCAGAACCCTCGTATTGCTGGTGGGAATGTAAGATGATGCTGCCTCTTTGGAAAACAGATTTTTTTTTAAAGATTTTATTTATTTATTTGAGAGAGAGAGAATGGGGGATAGAGAGCTTGAGAGGGAAGAGGGTCAGAGGGAGAAGCAGACTCCCCGCCGAGCAGGGAGCCCGATGCGGGACTCGATCCCTGGACTCCAGGATCACGACCTGAGCCGAAGGCAGTCGCTTAACCAACTGAGCCACCCGTAGTTCCTCAAAAAGTTAAGCATTCACCATATGACCCAGCAATTCTACTCCTACGTATATACTCAAGAGAACTGAAAATATAGGTCAACACAAAAACGTGTACTCTAATGTTCATGGCAGCATTATCCCAATTGCTAAGAGGTGGGATTGACCCTATGCTTGATAAACGCTACAATTATATATATAATACACGGTACATGCTACAACATGAATAAGCCTCAGAAACACGCCAAGTGAAAGCAAGCAGGTACTAGTTAGTACTCACTTCCTTTTCCTCAATGCCTCCACCACTGGTAACCACTACTCTCTCTGTCTCTATGGATTTGCTTGTTCTGGGCATTTCATATAAATAAAATCATATCATCTGTGGTCTTTTGTGTCCCAGCGTCCTCCTCAGCAGGCACTGTGTCTGACTCATAGTGATGGTTGAGTAAATGCTTGCTGAGCTGCTCACCTGAGAAAAATGGGGCATGCGTAGAGCCTGTAGCAAGGGCTTCATCTACTCAGTAATAAATTAAGGATCTTTCCATTTAGCTCTCTTAAACACATTTTTAAGTAAATGAGGGGGCAAATCTCCCCCATTTTGCTTTACCTCGGGATATATATTTTCCTTTCAATATGTCCACAAGAATGTTGTAAGTATTGATTGTCTTTCTAACCCCATTAGTTCATGACACTGTTCTTGCTCTCTAGTCTCTGGGCTCTTGCTCATGGTCTTCCCTCTCCGTGTCTTCTGTGTTTCCTTGCTGACTCTTACTCAACCTCAGGGGAGCCTTCCCTGATTCTCCTCACACAAAGCTGTGTACACCTACCACCCATGAACATAAGCCATTTATTTTCCTCCATGAGATCAAACATTGCTCAAAGCATGTGTCCAGTTGCCTTCCATTGTAGAATGGCAAGTTCATAGAGGACGTGTCTGTCTCCTCACTCATATCTTCACGGCCTCACACAGGGATTTTTCACAGACTCAGTGTTCTTTAACAATAAACCATCCTATTTATGGTTTACTTAGGGAGGGATAACATTTTTTGGAACGTGGAAACTGGAAAAAACTCCTCATGTTGTATTTAAACATGAAAATCATCTTACTTGTACCTGATTTTGTATAATTAAAAATATATATGTTTTGGTTTATTTGTAAAAAAAAATGCATCCCAGATATTCTGCAATTTGGTGTTTATTCATTTATTCAGCATTTTATATAATTTCATTCCCCATGTGGGCCATCTGCCAAGGGAAGGACACCCATTCTCTTTCTGAAATCATGGGGCTAATAATATTGGTTTTTATTTTTCACTAAGCATTTATTTTTCATTATGCAGGCATGTATAGAATTCTTACCAAATATTATCATTTAACTGTCATGTTATTAGATTTATGACTATATGTACCTGATGTCATAAATAGATTAAAATTTCCTTGAGGGCAGAGTTTGCATGTTGTTTATCTTCATAGACTACAAAAAGTACTCAGCATAGACTCCATAAACATTTCAATATCTAATCACCTAATTACAGTTTTAAAAATATATGAAATCATATATCTACTTTAAATGATTTTCCCAAAAATAAACCAAATAAAATTACCAAATTCACCAAAGTTACTGACTTCTTGCTTTTTTTCAATCCATACACTATATTTTGTTGTTATATTTACCAAGAGTATTGCTATTCTTAATATAATGTTTCCTGTCACTTTACTTTAAGACGACCAGTTATTAGTAATATTTTATACTATCACCAGGACGAATGTGAACAGCCTAAAATAAATTAATGTTTGGTCATAGTTGTGCATCTAGGACAAATCAGTTATGTTTATTATTGCTTCTATTTTCTGTTTTCCATAATTTCTCATGATGTAAGATCATTACTAGTCTAAAAAATAACCACGTGAAGTGTGATACCCTTCTGCTAAGCATTTAAAAGCTGTGTTCAAAACACAGTTGGATGGTATGTACACACAATATGCATCGGTACATGAACCCAGATGATTCTACAACCCAGACTCCTCATATGATGCTTTAAGAAGTTCTGGAAACTTGAGAAAGTGACTCAGTCATATGCTTCACATCACATCTTTATGGCCTCATAGGTTTTAGTGAATTGAAAATTATTAGACCAGCAGAGAGCATTTTATGTTTATCACATGTCTGCTTTCCAGAAAACCTGCTTGTTCCTGTGCCACACACTGTCCACTCTGAGAGTGTCTCCAGATTTCAATGTTGAGGTAGAAATGACGTCGCTGCTGCCACTTCACCTACACCGGGTTCAAAGCCTTATCTACCCGTGGAAGTCACCCACAAGGCTTTTACACCAGAGTTGTGCTAGCATTCATGAGGGTGATGTTCTCCCAACGTGCCTGAGAATGAGGACAGTTATCTGTGAAAAGAGGCATGAGACAGTGTCAGCTGGGACTCTTGGAAATTTTATCAGATCAGGATATAAATCTTGAGATAGAACACCCTACCTTATACCCACAGAAACATGGCAGCAAAAGCCCCATTCTTCTAACCTGGGTGAAGGTGGGAATGAAAATAAAGGCTAAATGTGTAAACACTACATATGACTTACATAATCAGTCATTTAAATAATCAATAAAGTAAGTGTGGCAGTAATCATGTTGACAGCATGTTATGCAACAAGCCCTTTATTATTTTGTTTAACATGCACAACATCCACATGAGTTAACAATTCCTAGAATTCCCAATTTCCAGATGAGAAAATAAGAATAAAGAAGATTAAAAACTTTTTCCCCATAGCCCATGTTGAAGCAGCATGGGAGATGGAGCAAGGATTTCAAACTGTGCCTGTGTGATTTGAAACCCCTGTTTTCCTCTGCAGCGAGGGATGATGATGGTTGCCGAGCTCTCTTCCCCTGCAGGCAGCTCCCACCCGTGGATGTGGTCTCAGTCCATGTTGGTGCACTGAGGGAGGGCTGGGACCTGTGCACGGCCCCCCATTTCTCTGTGACATGACTGGCTGGGATCCTGTTTGCTGTTAGTCAGACTGGGGAAATGGAGGGATGCGGGAGACGGTGCAGGGGAATAGTCAACGGGATTAATCACATGATTATATTGAAAATTTATGGATGCATTGGGATAATGATGGCTTTGAAAAAGTAAACAGAAACTTTTGGGGCGGGGGTGTGTTTTAGTAAAATGAGATATGTTTAATGTGGAGAGCTTATCAGATGTGCAGAAGGAAAATTCCTGCATGCATTTAGAAATATTAGTAGTCCTTAGGATAGGGATCAAGGCCAGAAGTATGAATAATGTATATGGAAATATCAAAGCCTAGGAAATAGGTGGTATTTTTCAGATAAAAAGTTTGAAGAACTACAGGAAATGATTAGAGATGAAAGGAGGAAGATGAGTCAGAAAAGAAGGAAGTGGAAAGTGGGAGTTGAAACCGATCCTAAGTGATTTTCAAAAAGGAAGTCACTGATGTTGACTAAAAATGAACCACTTGTTTTGCTTACTGGGAGGTCCCACACAAGAAAACCTTTCTGTGAGATGGTGCCAGGGGCCAGGAATAACAGCCACGTTGAAGAGGATGACAGTACCCAGCATTTGCATGCCTACCATGCACTCTGCCCAGTGCTGGACACACAACTTCCCAGTTAATACTTAGAGTGACTTTATAAAATGATGGTAATAGCTTTACTTCACATGCCATGAAATAGTCTGAGAGAGACAAGCATCATGACCCTAGTATCTGTAAAGTCCACCTGAAAGACAGCCCAATCCCTACCACTGATTATGAATTACACGTGGGGCACAGGATTCATGATTTGACTTACCTACACATCTTCGACTTGCCTCGATACGAGATACGGGATGGGAAAAAATTACTAATAGCTTACATTTTTGAGTAGTTACTTTGTACATTAATCTGCTAAACTCGTTAAAAAGATTAACTTATTTAACCCTTATATTGACCGAATGACACAAGCATAATCATTATCACCCTACTATTACAGGGATGGAACCTGACGGTAAATGGCTAGGTGTGTCACCCATCTGATATACCTCATATGTGGCAGAAGTGGGATTTGATTGCGGGAGGCCAAAGGTTCTTGATGCGTGATGGTCTGGAGATGTTTTCCACAATGAGAGAGCAGAGAGAGGGGAGCTGATGGCAATCCCGGGACTAATACTGATGATAATAATCAGAAGACAAGAAAAGGGAAATAAATCTTGGGGGTAAAGAAATAGAAACACAGATAAATTTTCTGGCCCTGATCCTAAATTCCAGATGCATCTCTAATGGACCAAACGTTTGGTGTAAGGAAGTTTTTGTGGGATAAAAGATAGAAGGAAGCTCAAGATCTGGTCAAAATATCTGTAGGAGGGACCAGCATCTGTGCACAGGAAAGCCTGGGAAGAAGTAAACACGGAGGAATGGACTGATGCTACAAAGAGGGGGAGGGAAGCTAACGGGAAAGCTCATGGGGCTTTGGGGAGGCTCAGGTGAGGAAGCCAGCCCTGCAAAGGAAGGAGGTTACATTTGGCTCTAGAATGGGAGAAAAACAAGCAAATTAGGAAAATATGAAGGGATGTTTAAAGGCAGCTGAGATCATGAGAATGTGCTCAGTGGAATAGGGATGTCATAGGCTGGACGTTTGAGGGTCTGGGGCAGACAATGAGCTAATGCAATGAAGAGTGAATATAAAATAAACAGAAGGATTGCCACATAACAGAGAGAGCAGAAACATTGGGAACAGAGGTCGTGACAGTAGTCCTGGACAAGGGGCAAGCAAGCCAAGGATTCCAGAGTGCAGACAGATGGAAGTGCCCACAATGATGGCCACAGCACTGGGGCAGGACCAGGAGCACACGTCGGGAGCACACGTGGGCACCACTGCTGTGCTCCCAAAGCATCCTGTTCTCCCCTCACGACTTTGCCCACACTGTCCTGTGGTTACTTATTGAAGATCTTTTCTCCATTGGCTGTAGGCTTCATGGGGCAGGAACTGGGACTCTCCGGTTAACTGCTGTGTTCCCAGCACATAGCGCAAAACGTGGGCTAGAACACGTGCTCTAGGGATATGGGGTTTTCTTCTCCCTTTTCCCATCAGCCCAGATGCAGACTTCTAACGTTCTAATGGAAAAGGTTTGCCTGACAAAGGTCCTTCATAAGCCTTATAATGTCTTTGCAATGAGATGTTTCCACTGGAAATTTTTACTTGTTAGAATTTGCCTGTGAGAAATATCTTAGTCCAGTGGTTCTCATTCAAATCATCCAGGGACCTTGTTCAAATATCAATTGTGATTTAGTTCCAGGGTGAGATCCAAGGGTCTGCATTGTTTATAAGCTACCAAGTTAATGCTACTTGTTTATGTTCAATGCATGGAGTATCAAGGACTTTATAGATTCTCCGGTAAAACCAAGTCCTCGCTGACTTTGATCCAACCACCTGTAGGCCTTCTGGTATTTATGCTTCTCTGGTTCTTGTGGCTCCTCTCCTGATGGCTTTTGACCTGCCTGTGGATTTTACTCCAATATTTCTTGTAGATTCTGAGTCTGGCCTGCCCACCAGACTTCAGTGGCACCTTTGTTCTCATCTTTCAGGCTAATCATGTGCTTCTTGAACCATAATTCTACTTTGGCTCCATATTTCTGAGCTAACCTTACCTTGCTCATGGCATACATTTATCATGCATGCTGAGCACTCTGCAGTGCATATGCTCGAAATGCATGAAGAAAGCCGGACAATTCAACACAATATGAACAATTCAACACAACACCTCATGTGGCAGCATCAAGACAGAGACAGATTCAACATCTGGCAGATCTGAACAATGGAGCGGGCAGTCAGAAATAAGTCAAGGGACTGGGGCCAGATCACAGAGGGAACAAGGGAGAACATAAACACAAGTTTCTGATGTCAAGAAGGCAATAAATTAAAATGAAGAAACCTGATCTTCTGAGTCAGAGCAGTTAAAGCCCCTTGTCACATAGTCCAAGGTGGTCCCTTTGGCACTTCTGACCTTAAGACGTAAGTCATAAGTGAGCCTTACCCTTGTCCTCAGTTGTCCTCATTCCTATACTCGTGGTAACTGAAAATCATTACCAGAGGAACTCCAGCTGCAATTCTGATATATTGATCAGTGAAGGGAGACCATTTATTGAACAATAATTTATTGAACTGGCAGCCTGTGCCAGGTCCTGGGAGTATCTAGAGAAAAGGAAAAGCATGGTCTTTGCCCTAAAGAAGTTACCAGTCTAAGGAAGGACTCAGACATACACACAAACTTTTGTCAGAGATACACCCAGAGAGACAGAAGAGGAAGAGAAGAGGTCTTTTTACCCTGGAGGGTCAGAGAACACACCTGGAGCAGTTGTCACTTCTGTGAATCTTGAAAAAAAAGATCTTAAGATTCAATTCTAGGAAGAAGTATGACCCAAACATAGTGGTTTGAGGGAGCATGATGCAATCGGCAGACTAGGTTCATTTGGCAATGCAGTGGTTGGCAGGAAGTAGCTTGAAAGGCAGTTAAGAAGGGAAGGGGTTAAGAGATGCCCAAAGTCTTCCCCACGGTGAGAAATCTGGATTTTTGTTCTGTACAAAGGGCTTTCATTCTAAGGAAGTAGTAACTAGGGGTTTTCCCTGCCCACCCGTTACTCCAATACTGCTTTCTTCCTATCATACAATATACATCTTGGGACTGTGGTCTGACTTCTGATGGGAGAACAGGTGAGAAGGGCCCAGGGCAGGATGGGAAGGCCTCCTCCACGGCTCTCAGAGTGCATGACACAGCTGAAAGGAGACGGGAAAGGAACTAGAGGTGTGTCCTCAAAGGAAGAGACAACTCAATGCAAACACAATTTTTCAGGTTCTCCATGGAGCAAACCCAGAACATAGCAGCTTTCTGGAGAATTCCATAAGATGAAACCAGGATTAAATTTTGGAAAGTGTAAGAAGGAAAATGTGGCTTTATAGGAAGATTTTTATTACTAATTAGAGCTCACTACAATAACACAGGTAGTGAAGTAGTGAGTTTCCTATCACTGGAGATACTGTTTCCATGAGTGGGGTGACTGTGGGATGTGGATTTCTATGCTCCTGCTCTGATAGAGCTCAGTAAGCGCTGACCATTGGTTACTAATTGCTAAAGATATGACTAACTCTGACCTGATCCATCCAGGATTGAGTCACTCTGTGGAATACGTTTATAAATAAAATCACACGGCTCAACAATGATTGAAACGCTAGCCACTGAGGTCACAGAGTGAAAAGTACAAAAGGGGGGATTCCCTACATTTCGGGTCAGAGGGTACCTCTGAAGACCTATGTCTTGATATCAAGAACGCGTTGGCCTTTACTCCACAGAGTCAGCTATGTTCAAGGATTTTTATTTGTTTCCTACTGCAGCCTAATAAATCACCACAAACTTGGTGACCTAAAACAACACAAATACGTTCTTTTGTGGTTCTGGAATCTGAAGTCAGAGATCAGTTTCGCTGGGTCCAAGGGCAGGTGTCAGCAGGCTGGGCTCCCTGCAGAGGCTCCGGGAACCACTGCGTCCTTGCCTCTCCTGCTCTCAGAGCTACATTTCTCCACTCACTGCCCTTCCTCCCTTTTCAAAGGCAGCAGAATCTCATCTCCAAATCTCCATCCCTCATCTCAGGCCTCACGTTGCCTTCTGCACTTCATAGTGGGATCCCCCATTGCCTCCCTCCTACCAGGACACGTGAGATTATAGGTACTCAAAAACAACTGCATAGCTATAAATATGCTATTACCTAATAATACCGAAAAGCCCACCTTTTACCAATAAAAGACTCTTGGAAAAAATGGCATTTGTCTTTTACTGACATCCAGGCTGAGAACCAGATCTCTAATGCCTGCATATGAATATTACACAGAACTGCTTGATTCTGACCACTTTGGTTGCAACTAGGATTACCAGCACAAGATCTATTTGCCAGCTTTGTCTGGAGAAATTCCCTAGGCATCATTGCAGTGACCGAATTACGCGGGGCATGAAGAACATGCAGCCAAGAACTGTTTTCCTGTGCTGCATTTTTGAAGTCTCCATAATCAGAGATTGACAATTAACCAACTGCCAAGATAGTTTCAGTTCACAGGGCCACCTCCCCCTTCTCTTCGCACCTGCACTTTGCCATCTAGAATTATTAAACACAGATCTTTCTGTATTTATGAGTTGTATAGGAAGTGTTCCTCAAGCCTGGCTAAGCATCAGAATCACCTGAGAAGTGTTTTTATGGATAGATTTCCAGGTGTCACCTCAGCCCTGGCATCATTAGGACTAGGCTGGGACATTTTTATTTTTTAAATGGCCCCTGTGTGACTCTGATTTAGAGTCTTTGGTCTTGGTCTGCTCTGAAAAACAGCCCTTTCCTGGACTCCCAACCATCCAATAAATAGTCTCAACATTACTCTGTAAGTTACAGGGTTTTTTAGAAGCACCTTATAGAGTCTCTAGCTCATTTTGAGACATTTAGGTTTTTGCAGTTGTAGCTTTGTCCGCAATTCCCACATGCTCAGATTTTGAAAGTCTAGCCCATTGTTATTCTCTGAGTCCTGAGAATTCCTCCAAGTGCTGTTCACCCCCATAATGTCCCACAGAACTTTCCATTATGTCCCAAGCTGTAGATGACTGTACCTACCTCTCTTGACCCCGGGTAAGGATTTCCTTGATACTCTCATCCCACATTTATAAGCTGTATTTCAACCCTAGCTCTCAATTATCCTTGAATTATATTTAGTGCATTTTTATTAGATTTACCTTGATCTTTCATAAGAGAAAAACAATGGAAGTGAAAGGACAGAGGCAGAGTTACAAAGTCCCATCTTCTAATCTCGAGGAGTTACATTCATTCTTGAACTTGGTAAAGCCTTAGAGAAGTTAAGTTGCCTGTAGTATGGGTTCCATAAACTGTTGTTTCTCTACACGTGAAACTACTGTCATGTATCTCTTTCGTGTCCACTTATCTAAAGGGAATCTCTGAGTCTTCTACATGTTTAAACACTGGAGTTCCTTTAATCCCAGCCAACCTACTGTCGATGCAAAGTTTCTAATACCAAAGACGGCACCTGAGGTCCAGCCGTGTCTGGGTTTAGATGCAGGATCCTCCCTTCTGGTGCGGGTACAAATACCACTGCTCGTCTTGATGGCCATCGCAGAGGATGGAGCCACCCGATTTCTGTCCTGTTCCAATCTGTCCAAGCTCACTTCTGTCTGATTCAGACCATACATTTCTTGAAAGGAGGCTATCATGCTTATTCAGAAACCACTCTGCCGTATGTACATTATATAGCATCTTCTTAAAGTAAATTCTTGAAGGTTTTATATCCATCTCGTTTTTTAAAATAAAATTAAGACTAAAAAAAAATGCTTTACTTGGTATGCTCTGTTTCAGAGGTACATGCCGAATCCAAGGGATGATGGAAATCAAAAGTTCTAAGTTATTAGCACAGAGAGGGGTGAGGCTTGCTGTTCAGACACACAGAGTGGGGAAGGACCAGAGGAGTGCAGTGCTCCGGCATGCTCTGATTCTGTCAATATCCAAAACATCATTCTCGAGTTCAGTTTTTGCTGATTAGAGAATCAGTACACTCTTCTCACTGTCCCTGACACTAAGTGAACAAAAGCGTCCCTCCGCCCCAGTGTCACCGCACGAATCACCAGCATCATCTCTCTCCACAACGCTGCCGGGCCTCGCCCTCATTCCCATGTCCTTGCAAATGTCGAGTAAAGTGGAAAATACATTTTTCTTTCTAACGGCTATTTCAACCTCTTAATGCCAGAGGAAATATACCACACCACAAAGGTCACCAAGACCCCAAGGCCCTGAATGTGGGGTAATGAAGCCACAGCATCCACAGAGGCATTGCCTGTGCATGGCACACCCTCAGAAGAGCTACCGTGACATGAGAGCAACCGAGCTTACCCTCTGGGAGCTGACAGGCCAGCCAGACTCTGAATTAAGTTCATCCCCATATAGCGAATACGTGCATTTTAGACACATCCTCGCTAAAACAACCATATGGTTACATGACCAGATCTAGAATCTTAAAACCAAAATGGATGTCTAAAATCATTGTTTGAGAACTTGGGTGAAGGGCTTTCCGAAAGCCACAAATCAAGCTCACAGAAGGAGCAAGTCTTGGGAGATGACCTGTCCGTTGGGTTGGGGGTGGGTGGGAAGGGCAGCACACCACACTCTTAAGGATGCAGACCTTCAGACTGGACAGACGTGGGTCCAAATTCTAGTTCTGCTACTTAATGCGTGGTCTTCGACAATTAGCTGAATTCTATAAAACTTAGTTGTGTCACCTCTAAAACAAGTCAATAATACAACCACCAGATTAGAAAAAAATAAATTAAGATTCAAGTGAGATGATGCACGCAGGGTAGAACCCTTAGCTAGGTGCTGGGCACATCATTGTCATTAAATAGACGTTCATCACCACAATGGCCTGGCAGTGCAACTCTTCACACTTAACCACAGATACCCTTTGTGGGCGTGAGCGTTTCCATGCAGCAATGATTGGTAAATATGAAAAGGGACTGCAACTACCCCCACTAGCCTCCGCCACATTTTATGCACTCAATTGACTTTATTACTTGATGTTCTTTGCTTCAAACATTGTATCTCAGGGTCTACTCAAATATTATAGCTGATTTTGCCAATAACTCTGCTTCTCAAATGTTAAACAAGAGAAACTTCAGTTAAACGTAAATTAAAGAATGGTATGGGTACATATTTTCAATATTGATCCAGATAACTGTTTTCCTTTACTCAAGATTTCATGATTTGATTATGTTTAGATACTTTCATTCATGGGCTTCAGTATCCATCAATTACATATCTGACCAAGATCAATGATTTTCTTATGTGAAACTGAATATCAACGATGGAAAAGGGAATTCTAGCAAAAAGAGTTCTGTTTGAATTTCCTAACAGTTAATTCCAGACTGTGGGAAATCTGAACTAGTTCCTCTGCTCCATGGGAATGGTTCTGTATAAAAGTAAAAGTAAGACTGGATTTAATCAAAAGAGGGGAGGCATCAAGAAAAGACAGTTTCAACGAAATAACATAAAAAATTTTATGAAGGTGCCATGGTCCACAACTCTCCAAGAGAACCTACCCCGCCCCCAACTCTTTTTAGGGAAATTGCGATGAGCTTGGGGGAAAATTTTTCACAGATCAAAGATGAGTGCTACTTCTCATTCATTATGAGTTGGGTGAACTTTAAGAGAGCTATTGTAGCACATTTCTTTAGTGAAAGAAGAGGTGATTAATTAATGATTTTGAGAATTGTATGTAAATAACCAAGGCTAACTCTAAGTTAGAAAGACAACTTTTCCAAAACTACAGTGAAGAATTGTAATAATCTGTAACTATGCAATATGAATATACATACACAAGTACATAAATATTTCCTCAATTATCTGGGCATTTATGGATGAAATTATTTTAGTGTACAGAAGTTTTCAAATAACTATTTCTGTTTTTCATTCCACCCACAACAATCTTGCTTGAAAAATATAGAACAACTTTGTTGAAAAGATTATACGAGCAAAATATATTGATAATGATCACAAAAGAATGATTCAAGAATTGTGGTTTTGTTCCAAACACCAGTAACAAATAATAAAATGCATGGGACTTTCCATCATTTATCAATAGATTCTCTGAAAAAAAAAATCACTGTATTATTGCTAATAATAAACTTGAGTTTGCCCATATATGTTTTTATTGTTTACTGTCAATAAAAAAACAAATAAATAACTACTTCCATCTCTTCCTCTACCAAGCTGTCCCAATTGACATGGAAAAAAAATTTCTCTTTTCACCTTCAAAATAAATAGTCCTCCATATTAGATAATGCAACCTAGAATCCAAAGTAGGAAGTATTATGAATGTGTCAAGGTCTTGCAAGCAAAGATATTGTTGTATGACATAGCCCCAATCATAATAGCACATAAAGTTCATGTAAAAACACTACCATATTTTAAGGAAGAAACATATCAAGGCATTTGTATATTACATATTCTGTCCCTAAAAATGAAAGCTGTGTGAATGTTTTCATTAAACTTTCATTCTTCTAGAAGGGCAAAATCGATAATAAATTTATTCAGCCAACTGAAAAGGTAATTTTGAGCAATTTCAGCTGGGATTTCATTTCCATGGATTTTTTCTTTTCTTTCCTTCTTCTTCTCTTTTTTTTTTCTTTCTTCTTTTTTTTGCCTCCCACAAATTCTAATAAAAGTATGATTTGCCCAAATATAAAACCACAGATTTCAGTAACATTTCAAAGACATTGAATGAATTCCTCTTTACAGCTTTATAATTACCTGTCTAAGAATACTGATTCCTTCAAATCATAGGGTTGTGGTTAGGGCAGAAGGTTACCGAAATGTCCTAAAGCTAGAAACGTGTGGGCTTCTGTTTTTAAACACTCTACAGTATTGACCTAAGTGTTATAACCATTTTCAGTCCGATTTTATGCCTATTAGAAGCCACTGACATAGAAGCAATTTTCATCCTCTTGGTTTACTGGTTTTATTACTGGCCTTTCTCAAAGTTATGGAGGGAGATTGTTCTGTCAATTATCACCCCGTCAGTAATAGTCCAGGTGAGGTTTTTATGAACATGTCAGAGTTCTTTTTATAAAGAACAGCATATTTCCTGCTGGCATTTCTACATTTAAACACAATTTTGTTATGCCCTCTGTCTATTTTCCAAGTAGGACATCCAAAGTCAATGTGCTCAAGCTCCTCCATACCAAAAGGTCGTCTCTCTATATATAAATAGTGGCGGTCCAAACACCAAGCAGTTTTGGACAGATATTAAAATGAGAAATATCATTTTCCAGCCCAGCCTTCTGTCCCTACAGCCCCTTATCAGAGGTCAGTGCTGGCAACTATTCATATTCTCTGTCCCCTCATTACTTTTCATGCACTAAATAATGTGCTTATTCTTTTCTGTCTTTCTTTCTTTCTCTTTCTTTTTCTTTCTCTTTCTTTTTCTTTCTTTCTTTTTCTTTCTCTTTCTTTTTCTTTCTTTTTCTTTCTTTCTTTCTTTCTTTCTTTCTTTCTTTCTTTCTTTCTTTCTTTCTCTCTCTCTCTTTCTTTCTTTCTTTCTTTCTTTCTTTCTTTCTTTCTTTCTTTTTTTAAGATTTTAGTTATTCATTTGAGACACAGAGATACAGAGAGAGAGAGAGCATGAGCCAGGAGAGAGGCAGAGGGAGAGGGAGAAGCAGGCTCCTCGCTCAGCCAGGAGCCTGATGTGGGGCTTGATCCCAGGACCCTAGGATCATGACCTGAGCCAAAGGCAGACGTTTAACCATCTGAGACACCCAGGCGCCCCTATTCTTTTCTTTCTCTCAACAATCTCCGATACTCCTGTTATGGAATATGAGGATTCAACTCATTATATTCACTTTACTTCCTTCTTCCTAACCTCAATTTCTGAGAGATACTGATATTTTTAGTTCTCCTACTGGTAACATTGAACACTGGAATAATAAACCTAAAATTTGATCTATTTTGCTAAAAACTGTAAGCATTGTGTCTCTGATGTATTACAGTCAGGTGACAGGATCTCTGCTCTCTCCTCCTTGCTGCTTCCCACTCCTCATCTGTCAACTATACCCATCTTGTTATACTGTAGGGAATGATACACAGATTTTTTTTTTCATAAACTTGACTGTGTGTACTTTCTTTTGGTTGATTGATTCCAAAAGTTGAAAACCAATAAAAAGGAAGCATAAGAGAACATAACTATATAAATATCAATTATTGTAGAAGTGAATGGCACTGGGACTGTGCTTCCTTTTCTCAGGGGCCAATGTCATGAACTCAAGGACAACTGAAAGAAAAGTTTCCCATTGTTAAAGTGTCTATGCTGCCCAGAGCAATCTACACATTCAATTCAAACCCTATCAAAATACCATCAACATTTTTTCACAGAGCTGGAACAAATAATCCTAAAATTTGTATGGAATCAGAAAAGACGCTGAATAGTCAGGGAAATGTTGAAAAAGAAAACCAAAGCTGGTGGCATCACAATGCCTGACTTCAAGCTATATTACAAAGCTGTGATCATCAAGATAGTATGGCATTGGCACCAAAAGAGACATATAGGTCAACAGAACAGAACAGAGAGCCCAGAAATGGACCCTCAACTCTATGGTCAACTGATTTTCAACAAAGCAGGAAAGAATAGCCACTGGAAAAAGGACAGTCTCTTCAACAAATGGTATTGGGAAAATTGGACAGCCATACATAGAAGAATGAAACCGGACCATTCTCCAACACCATTCACAAAGATAAACTCAAAATGGATGAAAGACCTCATTGTGAGACAGGAATCCATCAAAATCCTAGAGGAGAACACAGGCAGTAACCTCTTCAACCTTGGCCACAGCAACTTCTTGCAAGACACATCTCTAAAGGCAAGGGAAGCAAAAGCAAAAATGAACTATTAGGACTTCATCAAGATAAAAAGCTTCTGCACAGGGGTGCCTGGGTGGCTCAGTCATTAAGCATCTGCCTTCGGCTCAGGTCATGATCTCAGGGTCCTGGAATCAAGCCCCACATCGGGCTTCCTGATCAGCGGGAAGCCTGCTTCTTCCTCTCCCATTCCCCCTGCTTGTGTTCCCTCTCTCTCTGTGTCTCTCTCTGTCAAATAAATAAATAAATCTTTTAAAAAAAGGGGAAAAAAACTTCTGCACAGCAAAGGTTACAGTCAACAAAATTAAAAGGCAACCCATGGAATGGGAGAAGCTATTTGCAAATGACATAAGAGATAAAGGGCTGGTATCCAAGATTTATAAAGAACTTCTCAAACTTAACACCCAAAAAACAAAGAATCCAGTCAAGAAATGGGCAGAAGACATGAACAGACACTTCTCCAAAGAAGACATCCAAATGGCCAACAGACACACAAAAAATGCTCCACATCACTTGCCATCAGGGAAATACAAATCAAAACCACAATGAGATACCACCTCACACCAGTTAGAATGGCTAAAATTAACAACAAATGTTGGTGAGGATGTGGAGAAAGGGGAACCCTCTTACACTGTTAGTGGGAATACAAGCTGGTACTCTGGAAAACAGTATGGAGGTTCCTCAGGATGTTATAGAGTTACCCTATGACCCAGCAATTGCACTACTGGGTATTTACCCCAAACATACAGATGTAGTGAAAAGAAGGGGCAACTGCATCCCAATGTTCATAGCAGCAATGTCCACAATAGCCAAACTGGAAGGAGCCGAGATGTTCTTCAACAGATGAATGGATAAAGATGTGGTTCATATACACAATGGAATATTACTCAGCCATCAGAAGGCATGAATACCCACCATTTGCAATGACATGGATGGACCTGGAGGGGATTCTGCTAAGTGAAATAAGTCAAGCAGAGAAAGACAATTATCATATGGTTTCACTCATATGTGGAATGTAAGGAATAGCAGGGAGGACCATAGGAGATGGGAGGAAAAACTGAATGGGAAGAAATCAGAGAGGGTGACAAACTGTGATAAACTCTAGACTCCGGGAAACCATCTGAGGGTTATAGAAGGGGGGGGTTGGGGGAATGGGTTAGCCTGGTGATGAGTATTAAGGAGGGCACATGATGTGATGAGCACTGGGTGTTATATGCAACTAATGAATCACTGAACACTACATCAAAAACTAATGATGTACTATATGTTGGCCAATTGAATTTAAATTAAAAAAAGGAAAAAAAGTGAAAGAAAAGTTTCCTTGGCTTAAAAGCAAACAGATTCCACTAGTTGATCAAATTCATGCCATGTTTATTTTCGTTTTCATTGACATCACTACTTCCTTTATATTTTTTCATGACTTTCTAAGGGTCTTTCTTTTTTTTGACAAAAAACAATGATTTGTTATCATATCCTCAAAGTTATCCTGCTCTTAATCACTCATCTGCTACAGAACTCCCTTTTCATCTCTCCTCTGTTGATGCTCCAGAGCCTCTCTGCGGTCTTGTCATCTGCACAGGTGTCCTCTCAGCTCCCTTTGCTCTGCTGCGGGTGAGGATGACCAACCCTGAAATCCAGCTTCTTTCTCTTCTTTCTCCAGGAGCTTTACTGGAGCATGTTCTCAAGTTACCCCTCAGAAAGTGTGTCTGGAGGATCAATTTTATGATTCCTTGTATGCCCTTAATTTTATCTTTACTTTTGATTGGTAATTTGTCTGCATATATAAGTTTAGGTTTAAGACTAAGCTTCCTTCAATTAAATATTGAAGATGTTACTCTCACGGCATTCTATATGTCTTACGTGGGTAATAGGATAATTATACTCCTTTTGAGTATAATTTTCTTTCTGGATTTTGAGGTGTTTTTTCCTTAAATCTTTGGCATTTGAACATTTCATCATAGTGGGTACATATGTGATTTTTATATTGGCTAGATCTAAAACTGTATGACTTTCTTTAAGTTTTGTAAACATCCTTGGTTATTTTTCTGGCCGTTCCTATCTCTCTTTTTTCTCCTTTCTTTCTGGAAATATTATTAGCATAATTTTAAATTATTGAAGATTGTTCATATTTTCAAGTACTTGTTATTTTGATCTGTGTTCAGGGAAATTCCTTAGTGTCTAGCTTTTAACCTGTCTCTTAATTAAAAAAAAAACTGTAATTATATATTTTATTTTTCACAACTCTTTTGTGTTATATTTTCATGGCTTACTAGTCTTTATGATATATACAATACCTTCTCAAATTCCACTAAGGCTAAGAATTAGGTTTTTGTTTCATTTTAATTTCTCATATGCCTTAAATTATGCCTCCTCCAGAGTAGTTGTCTATTTAACTTTCTTTTTTATGTGGTTGGGTTTCTTTTTACCTGAGTATATTAAATTGCTTTCATGTTCAAAAAGATAGGTTTGCCCAGGGAGCTTGAGTGTGGTTCCTTCATGGTGGTGTATGTAGCTCCTTTTCTCAGAGGCTTGTCCCCTGAATGGAAAATCTAAGTGGCTCCTCTGTTCCTGTCCGACAGGCTTGTCACAGAGGAGGCATACTTTACCGATGGGGCAGGAAGCCAGCTGGAAGGACAGGAACCCTCCCCCCCCCAAATCCTGCTGATGCCACATCAAGAGTATTTAGTGACAGCAACACCCAGGGTTCTGTAGGTCTCCCAAGGCAGTTACCTTCACTTCCTTATGGAATGTTTTATTTTGAGGTAAATGCCCGTGTGCATGCAGACAGGGTGAACAGGGATAAACAGCTGAGCAGCACAGCTGTTCCAGAGGCAGACCTTCAATGACACCACCCCTCTACTCCTGCCCTTGAGAACAGCGGACTCCCAGCTTGGATTGATTATCCATGGCATTCCCTGGGAAGATGGCCTCCCATGAGACATTTCACTTAGACTTTAAGCACATATGCTTACTTTCCAGTGTAAGTCAAAAACATAAAATCATATCATGAGCTACAGTGGACCCGTTTTCCTGGGTAAATGATATATACTGACCCGACTACAATAATGGTAAGGTTACTCTTGACATATAGAGACAGCCAGTAAAGCCCATGGTTGAGCATGTGGCAAACTGAATTGATCATCATAGTTTACTTAGCCCGTTCACTCAATAAATATTAATGACAGACACCACTGTATGTCAGGCACTATTCCAAGTATTAAAGTTAGAGCAGGGAATAAAACAGACAGTAATTAAAAACGCTCTATTATTTTTATTCATATAACTTGGGGTTAATATACTTTAAATATCAGAATACTTTGAAATGGAGCAGAACAATTGGAAAGGGATCATTTGACATTATTTCATCTCTACACAATGTGTACTTGGCAGGGAGGAGGGGACTTTTAGGGCAGGTTTTATCCATACACCTAAGTCCATATATCTGTACCTGTAGCTCAAGTGATATTACATAATATACATAAATTACATAAGACCGCTCATGAAATATGTCACGAGGGTCTTCCTCTCTGCCACACAAGACGGAGTAACTTTAATACTCATGTAGCAGAGCAGGACCTTCTAAAAAAATGCAAGGCTTAAATTAACCATAATAAGCTTTTATCCTTAAGGCACACTTTGATAAAGTGATCCAGACTCTCTGATCCTCCTAAGAAATGTGATAATTCTCAGACTAGCTTACTCTTCTATGTTAAGACAGTAAATAAAGCAGGTAAATAAAGGAGGCCTTGACTTTGAAGTCAGATAGCCTTGGGCACATATCCTCGATCTTCTTCTAGCTAGTTATGTAAACACAGACAACTTCCATAACTTTTCTAAGCCTCATCTACAAGGTTAAATTTAAAAAAAACATTTAATTCCAATGCTTGCAGAAAGAACTGAATGATAGGATGAGAGGCAAACTAGGCATATTCTAAATGCTCAATCAACACCATCAGTATTTTTCTTCTGTTATTAACATAATTTCCACCTAATTTTCCCATAGCATATGTTGGTTTGAACCCACTCAGTTTTATATCTGTAAGTTGCAACTATTCTCGTTACCTTCAAAATTGTATTTCAGCTTCCAACATTATTTGGTTTAGTATAAGGAAAGTATTTAATCCCAACACATCATTGTGCTGAATTCTGCCACTCGTCGAGAGATCTCCCATACCAGTTTGAACACTGATAAACTGAATTTACTTAGGTTGTCTCTGCTTCAGCTAGAGGGAAATAACCACAGTTCCTAATTTGCAAATGATTAAGTTGATTCTACCTGGGAATATTTCATGGAAAAAATGTTCAGCGGTCAACATGTTCAAGGTCAGTCTTACCTCTACATTGTAACTAAAACTCTCAGAGGCCAGTTCAAATAAAAGCCCTCTATTTCCTTCTTTTCTGCAGGTGTAGAATAACAAAACCCCATGTTGGGATGCCTAGGTGGCTCAGTCGGTTAAGCGTCTGCCTTCGGCTCAGGTCATGATCTCGGGGTCCTGGGATCAAGGCCCACATCGGGCTCCCTGCTCAGCGGGGAGCCTGGTTCTCTCTCTCCCTCTGCTCTTCCCCCTGCTCATGTGCATGTGCTCTCTCTCTCAAATAAAGAAAAACAATCTTTAAAAAACAAACAAACATGTCAGTCATCACACAATGGTAAGAAGTTGCCAATGGAGAAGAGGGTGTATCAGTGAGAATAGACTAGTTTATATGGTGATATGATAGGAGCCCCCACATCTCTGTGGCTTACAAAAACAAAGGTTTGCCTCTCAGGCATATGACAAGTCAATGGTGGGCTGGCAGTAATCTTACTTCACATAATATTTACTCTGGGACCCAGGCATTTGGCACAGCTCCTAAATATTAATGATCACGATGGCAGAAAGAAACGGGAAATAGGACCACATGCCATCTCTTAAAACTTCTGTCCAGAATTAACATATGCCAGTTCCATTCATATTTTAATAGCCAAAGCAAGGCACATGGTCAAGACTAACATGGATGGGAAGTGAACACGTGTGAATAATAATACTATTTACCATACTGGACATAATAAGAATGATGTCATAGAGATATCTCTCTCTCTCCTTTGTATACCTTGTATGTTTTATATTGTTAAAAAGAAAATCACAAGCCTGAAATGGAGTCACTTATTTGAAGGTCCCAAACCAAGACTTAATATCGAACCTAACTGCACTTTCAACCCCCGACCCCTTGGGCAGGAATATAAACTTTAGCCAGTCAACATGGATTTTCCTGGTCAGCAGTAGGAAATTTACGGATAGACAGCTTCCCGTCCCCCTTAGGAGGAAGACCTTGGCTAGAACACTGCACCCTTTGCTAGTAATTTCCCTTTCTTCCACCACCCTCTTTGCCTTTAAAAACTTTTCTTTTCTATGACGTGATGGAGTTCCTTTCTATTTGTTAGATGGGATGTTGGCCAATTCATGAATCGTTTACGAAAGCCAAATCCTTTAAATTACTCAGTTAATTTTTTTTTGTTCTTTAACAGTACGCATGATTTCATTTCAGCCCTATATTACTCCTGTGAGGACAGAGTATTTGTCATTAACCCCATTTTATAAACTTGAAAGTTAATTCAAAAGGACTCAGAGTCTGCAGAGATGGGGGAGGTAGGAAGCACCACAAGTCCCTCCCCCGCTAGGCAACAACCTCACTGGCAGATAATCGGAAGTGGCGATTTGGAACTCCAGAGTCCACTAAAGGTTTACACTCCCAGGACAAGGCTTGGGCTGTAAACTGCAGTTGGTTTCAGTCAGTTCCACTTCTTAACTCACCAGCAGCTAACCATTACCCCTACCTAACCCAACGGTAGGCAGCTGTGTACGCGTTCCTGGAGCGGCTTGCCCGCAGACTGTAGGAGCCAGAGTGGGCAATAAGGACCTGTCTTCCAAACGCTGGGGGTCTGTGTCCTCATCACTGATGGTCACTGCTGATCGTGGAGGTGCAGGCACAGAGGTGGGCAGTCACTGTTGTACACACCTCCCCCTGTGTTGTGTTGAACCCATCACCTTTTGACTAAAGCAGTTTCCAGGACATTAAAGAACTGGGGCCTCACCCCCCACCTTTCTTTCTCTCTTCTCCCATTTTGAGAAAAAGCTCATATTAAAACAATGGTCCATAAGTCCACTTTTTGTTTTTATGTGATTTAAGAGACTAATAAAAGTTTTTAAATTACTAGTCTAAAAGCTAGTATTGGGGTTTTTTTTAGATTTAATTTTTTAATTTTTTTTTTTTTTTTGTCGGAGAGAGAGAGCAGACAAGCAGGGGGAGCGGCAGCAGAGGGAAAAGCCGGCTCCCCACTGAGCAGGGAGCCAGATGCGGGGCTCGATCTCAGGACCCCGGGATCATGACCTGAACCGAAGGCAGACGCTTAACGAACTGAGACACCCAGGTGTCCCAAAGCTAGTATTATTGTAATATAGGTTTGTAACTGCAAAAAAATAGTAATCCATACTATTTTTTACATAATTTAAAAAAAATCAGTGCATTAAAAATTATTAGTTTACGTTTTTGGACACATAATGTAATTTTGCAAAATCAGTAGCTGAAAGGGGTGGGCTCACAGCTGTAAAGGAACAGAGGCTTCATATGTTACTGAAGTTAAGCTGGCATAAATTCAAATTCGAGTGTTGTAAGTAGGATATTAAATGTACTCTCATGACAACTACAAAGAAAATACTTACAGAATATGCACATTAGAAGATGAGCAAGGAATTAAAATGCTTCACTAAAAAATTCAGCTAAATACAAAAGAGACAGAAATGAGGGATAAATCAACCTCTAAGACATACAGAAAACAAACAACAAAATGACAGAAATAAGTTCCCGCTTTTCAGTAATTTCTTTATATCTAAATGAGTTAAACTTTCAGTCAACAGACTGAGAGCAAAATGGATAAAAAAGAAACAAGATCCAGTTATAAGCTATCTACAAGAGGCTCACTGTAGATCCAAAGGCGCAGCTTGGATATGACACCAAAGGCACAGATAACAAAAGAAAAAAATAGAAAAGTTGAACTGATGATAATTAAAAATGGTGCCCTGACCAAGTGGAAAAACAACCTAGTGAGTGGGAGAAAATATCTGCAAACCATATTATCTGCTAAGGGGTTAGTATGCATGAGACAGAGAGGACTCCTAAAACCTAACAACAAGCAGACACTGATTCACAAAGGGGCAAAAATCTTGAATAGACAGGGGCGCCTGACTGGCTCAGTCAGTAGAACATGTGACTCTCGATCTCCAGGTCATCATTTCAAGCTCCACACTGGGCATAGAGATTACTTAAAAAACAAAACAAAACAAAACAAAACAAAAAAACCCTCCCCCTCAAAAAAAATTTGAATAAACATTTCTCCAAAGAATGGTCAATAAGCACATGAAAAAATGTTCCACATCACTAATCATTAGGAAAATGCAAATCAAAACCTCCGTGAGATATCACCTCACATTCATTAGATGGCTATTGTAAATAATAATAATAATAATAATAATAATAGTGTCAACAAGAATGCAGAGAAATTGAAAACCATTGTGCACTGTTGGTGGGACTGTGCAGGCACCACAGAAAACAGTACGACAGTTCTTCAAAAGAATGAAAAATAGAATTATCATGTGATTTAGCAGTCTCACTTATACACCAAAAGAACTGTAATCAGAGTCTGGAACAAAAAATATGATTTCCATGTCAGGAAATATTTGTACGCCAAAGTTCATAACGGCATTATTCATAATAACTAAAGTGAGAAAGCAACCCAAGTGTCCACTGACAGATGCATGGGAATGCAAGATGTGTTATAAACGTAGAATAGAATAACATTCAGCCTTGAAAAGAAGGAAATTTTGACATCTGCCACAACAGATGAACCCTGAGGACATTGTGCTGAGAAAAATAAGCCAATCTCAAGAAGACAAATACTGTATGTTTCCACTTATATGAAGTATCTAAAGTAGTCAAAATCATCGGGATAAGAAGGGGACTGTTGTTTGCCAGGGTCTTGCCTTCCGGAGAATGGGGCAGTTTCCGGTTTGCTAGATGAGAAGAATCCTGTGTGTAAGTGGTGGCACACTAATGTATTTCACACCTCTGGACTGCACACTTAAAAATGGTCAGGAGAGGAAGAATGAAGGGGAGTAAGTCAGAGGGGAAGACGAACCAGGAGAGATGATGGACTCTGAAAAACAAACTGAGGTTTCTAGAGGGGAGGGGGTGGGGGGATGGATTAGCCTGGTGATGGGTATTAAAGAGGGCACATTCTGCGTGGAGCACTGGGTGTTATGAACAAACAATGAATCATGGAACACTACACCAAAACAAATTATGTAATATATGGTGATTAACATAACAATAAAAATTAAAAGGAAAAAAAATAAATAAAAGCAGTGGAAAAAGAAAAAAAATGGTCACGATGGTAAACTTTATGTGATGTGTATTTTACCATCATAAAAAATGGAAACAAAGAGGTCTTAGAGTCTGCAGGAATTCATAATAATAGATTTAGGAACTCAGTGTGTTCACACTGGTAGCCATGATTTTCCCATGTCATTGAAAAATATTCAAGGAAAACGACTTGGAGTACATACAGAAGGGGGGTAACTTCAAGTACTCATTGCCTCTGTTTCTTTTGTCCCATCACTAAAATGCTGCTTTTATTCTCAAGCTCCTAAAATACTGTGACTTTTCCAAAGTCTAGTAGCCAGGAAGAGGCTAATGAAAGGTAAAAGTCTTTCTCCTCCAACTGACCACATATGCCAGAAAGGGAAAACAGACCCAAATATAAATTAATAATCCAGTGTTTCACATTCTATTGCTGTGAATTCCAAATGCTGGATATAGTTCTAACACATATAATTTCCTAAATAGTATGTCTGTTTGCTCAGTGAGTATAGTATGCATTATTATGATACTGTATCAAATTATTCAGATAATCCGAGGATTGCTGCACTGATGTCCTTATGAATAAAATATAAGTATGTAGGCAAGAGCATTTTTACTTATACCCCAGATGGGGAGAATTCCTTTGGGTTGTGTAATAAATGAATGTGCCAGTTGAGAGCAGAAAGTAAATATTTCCTATGTCATTACTTAAAAGAAAGGCTCTCCTTGAACAGATGAGCTGTAGCAAGGTCTTGAATCTTTATCGTTGGGGCTAAAGGCATGCAGCCCAAAGATGGGCCATCTTGGCATAGAGATTATTTTGAGTTAAAAAGCTATCAAAACCCAGCAGATTCAGGACATGCTCTTTACTTCCTCCTCTGAAATGAATTTAGATATAGAAGCTGCTCCAGGAAAAGAACTAGCACCATAGATAACTATGTTATACTGTGAATTAGGCGTATGGACAGGGAGGAACTTAGCAAGGCCTGTTCGATCAGAACGCTCTCTGTCCCATTGTTTCTGGGTTTCCAGCAGACATGTGTTGATCAAACATGTACTCTTTTTCATCTTTTTGTGAATTGCATTCCTTCCTTTTGAAGTCCCGACCCCGTACCCTCTTCTTGGTTCAGAACGACATATACACCTCATTTTGCCTGTTTCTGGAATTTCCATGTCTGTGTGGATTCCCTGTACGTACAAAATTAAATTTGATTTTCCCCCGTTGATTTGCTTCATGTTAATTTGATTCTTAGTCCAGCTAGAAGGACCTTAAAAGACAGGAAACTCTTCCTCCCCAACAATGTATTTTTAGAACAATGCTATAAAGAAACAGTTAATGGACTGATGGCTCTCCTTCCTCCTTTCTCTCAGGAGTTTTTATAGTTTCACTGACACTGGTTCTACTTTGTTATGATTCCCACATCATTATTTGATGTAGTGAGCTCAATTTTTACTGTTCATCAAATGAAAATGTAATACTAGAAAAGAACACAAGAATTTTTATCATTGATTTTAATGATTAAAGCCTTTTTACTTTAAAAAATCTCAACCATTCTGGGCACCTGGGTGGCTCAGTCATTAAGCGTCTGCCTTCAGCTCGGGTCAGGATCCCAGGGTCCTGGGATCGAGCCCCACGTTGGGCTCCAAGCTCGGTCGGAAGTCTGCTTTTCCCTCTCCCACTCCCCCTGCTTGTGTTCCCTCTCTCGCTATCTCTCTCTTTCTCTCTCTCTGTCAAATAAATAAATAAAATCTTTTAAAAAATTAAATAAATAAAAATCTCAACCATTTTAACTTAATTAACCCCTTTTTAACATAAGTAGGCACAAAATTCAAAGACTGATATGAATTTGCCTTTTGTAACTTAATTCGTTTACTTCTGTTTGTTTCAAAAGCTAGACGCCAAATATTTTGGTTAACAGTTGTTTATTAAAAAATCCGAAATTACCATATCTTCTTGATCTGAGGGGTGCTATCAGGGTTACCCGAGTGTAGCTTATGATGCAATTAGTACCAGAGTATTAGGAAAAGAAATCCTTTCCACCTGACCCTTATCCAGTGCCCCCATAAATCATTGATTTCTAGGGCAGTTTTAAATAAATCCAAACTTTTGAAATAGATTTGGACTTTGTCAGAAATCACAAATGGTATCAAAAGTCTATGTCAAAATTTCCAGAAATTGTCTTTCAGTATCTCTCTCAGAGAAATTCAAGTTCCATTGTAAAAATGTTACTCATTAGGAGTTCTTAGTATCTAGCATTATCATTCTGCTGTGTTTATTTTAATACCAGACACCAGTTCTGAATCCCCAAATGGTGCTTTTCTTAATCTAATAACTGCTAAGATGAATAATGTCACTGAGATGCCTCTGTTTTCAAAACCAGAAGTTTTAACAAAATTACCTCTATTACTGAAACCGATGCTGCTTATGCAGAATCCACAAGTTATTATTACTTCAAAAGACTTAAAATTTGATTTCACTGTATTTGAAAGAACCAGTTTGGAAAAAAAAAAAAGAGTGATATTTACCATTTAATGAATGTTTTAGATTTCTTTAAAATTTTCTATTTGTAGATCTTCAGGAATAAGTCCCAATCAATTAAGCCAATATACTTCTTTGCGTATTTAAAGAATTAGAAATATCTAGATGGCGTTTACCAAGTAGGCCACTAAATATGTGGAACTCTTTATAATACAAATACTTCTAGCTTGACACAGTACAATAGTCTCAGACATATTCCATGAATATAGATTACCATCCTTTGCAAATTTATATTTCTTATTTAGAAAGGTTATTTAGAAAAAAAATCTACAGAAGAGTTTAGTTAAAATATCCTGCAAATATTTTAAAATATTATTTTATTTTAAACTGTTTTATGTATTAACATTTACTTTGAATTAACTTTAATTGTAATATTTTATGTAATTATTTTATATATTAATTTCACTGAAAAAAATGTTAAGATTAAGCGATTGAAAACAACCACCCAGTCCTTGCCCTTAAGGTGAGCACTCAGTGCAACAGACCTGGAGAAACTAATCCAAGCTTGGAGGGTTAAGGTGACTTCCTGGAAGAGTTTATGTCAAACGTGAGGGAACAGCAAATAAAATTCTGGAAGCCAGAGAAAATCTGATACAGAGCAGAACCCAAACCGGACAGCAGTTGAGTAGGACTAGAGGGGAAAGGAAGGAGGAGGAATTAGGAATTAAAGTTGGCCTTTGATACCCACCCTACATACCTAATATGTGACATGCCAACAGAATGGCCCTGGAAAGGCACCCGGGAAAGGTTATGTGCGGAGCCTGGAGGGGAGCCTAACATACATTACTTTCCTCTCACTCGCCATATGCAAGAAAGACAGACTGAATCAAACTAACTCCGTGTGCGGGGTGAGGAAGAAGACAGGTGCCTTCAGGGGTCTGGGAGTGAGTAGGAAACATGGCTCAGCACAGTGACGACAAGTAGCTGATGCAGCTTACTTACCGTATGCCTCGCACTGTTCGAAGACCTTTAGAAGAGTTGATCATGTAGACCTCACTGAAAAATTCTATAATACATATATTGTCATCATTTTCAAGTTCCAGATGAAGAAACCAGAGAGAAATTTTAAATAAACTGCCTCCAGATGCACAGCTGAGCCAGATTTGGGAGTTGGAACCTAAGCAGTCCTGGGCTCTCCCATCCACCTGCCGCGGGGTCCTGGGGAGGTAGCTCACCTCTCTCATATTAACAGCGGTGGGAGCAGGGCCATCATGCTGATTAATGAAAACAAACAGTAAAGTTCATAGCATACTCTATGTGCCCAGTAAACAGCTTTCCTTCCTTTTCTGCAACCCTCATGGCTCCCACCCGCTTACCATAACTTATGTACGACTGCCTGAGGAAATACTTAGGCAAAGACCTGGAAAGATACCCTGGCCCGTCGAGGCTTCATTAACCCTGAGGTGAGGAACAAAAGGAGCCTGGCGTGAGGTCAGAGTTCCTAATACTCCTGTTTACCAGCGCCAAGCCCTTTCCGTGGCTGATCTCTTTGGCGGAAAAGTAGGAAGTCCAAGGAGATTCACAGAAGCTACTGCACAGCAAGAATGAGTTCTACCATGTCCCAGCCCTGAAGTGATAACCAGGAAGAGGGATGAGGCAGTTTGCAGGTACGAGGCACCCAGCTTATCTTCCTTTATGTCGGTTACCTGGCCGACCCCTTCCCCAGGCACCGCAGACACACGACAGGACCTCTGTTACTTAGGCTCAGTAAACTGGTGGTGTTCCAACCTGCACGCCATCCCCTGAGTTCACGGCTCTTCTCTTCCTCAGAGCCCCCCCCAGTCTTCATGGTGGACACCCCACCCTGCCAGGTCACTCTCACCACATCCTTATTGGCTGCTGAATTCCATTTGCTCCAGTATTTTTCATTTCAACTTCAAAAATACGTGGTGGGTCTCTATAACCTCGATAAGCAGGAGCACCTCGGAGATGGTGGTGGTCTGCAGCCCACTCTCATCTCACCACAGCGATTCCACTGCAAAACCTTAAATTCTTCCTTTTGTCCACAGGTCATGTCCCACCAACTGAAGTGTAACTTATATCAGAATATGTATGCCACCACCTACTGCACTGACAGGTATTTTAACATAAGATGTTCTGTTTTTAATTTTATATTTTATTTTTTATTTCTTTTGTTGTTGTTAATAAGGAGAAAAGCTCAAGAGATCATTCTGATATGTACCCAAATTTAAAAACCAGGAATTTAAACGAAAAGCCTGACATAAATGAGGGAAGATGGGCAAAAAGAGTGTGTAGTTTGGGAGAGAGAAGGTAGTTTCCAAATCATGCACTGTTTGTACAACTTCCAACCGAACACCAGACAATCGCTTTATGGTGATTATACAGGAAGCATTCTGGTAAGCCTTAACCTTAAATATTCTCACATAATCCTTACGACATTATAAGGGGGAGACAATTATAAGTTCCGTTTTACAAATGGAAAAAATGGCAAAGATTAAGCAATGTTTCCAAGTGCCTCCAGGTGCTAAGCATCGGAATCCTTGTAAATGTGGATTTCCCTGACCCTACGTATTGGATTTCCAAATACCATGTAAGGTCACCATGCTTGACAACATAGCAAATGACAAAATAATGACAAGAGTACTAATAATGATAATAATTTCGAGTGAGGAAATCTGTATTTGAGTAGCTGAATATTGATGTGAAACTCACTAACCCTAACTGAACCTCAGCATCTTCCCTTCCTAAGTTAAATGATAAAACAAGGTGTAAGACCATGTATGTGCTCTCTAAGGTGGTAAGGACCATACTGACTGATATCTCAGTGGACGGGACAGCATAAACGTCTGCTTCTTGCTCACCTGAGTCCACAGAGATGTTTCTGAGAGCAGGCAGTTTGAGTGTAAAGAGGAGTCTCAGATCCCGTGAGAGATCATTAACTGTGCAAGCCTCTCACTTGGCCACTCCTAACTTCAATGAAGTCTTAAAAAGGTGGTGGGCTATGTGCCCAGGAGGAAAAGGTGACAGGTTTGACACCAGCTAGAAGTCTCCTCTATAAAGTGTATATGTGAAACCCCATTTTTCAGTTAATTAATAGTAGTTCTTGCTGCTATTACTGCAAACCTTTGGTGCCCTTGGAAGTACTCTACTTTTAAAGCAATATAGGTGATTCCAGAGTATTAACATTTGCGCAACTAGCCAATGTTGAAACAAAGAGGCATTTTAATATACAAAAATAAAAAGCGAATCACCTTTAGCAGACAACTACGTGGCATCTCTCCAAAGAAAAATGTCTTTATTTGGCTAAGCTAAGGTTAAGTTACCTTCATCAGAGAGAATCCCAAAGCAGGAGTGTGTGCTACATAAAAATGTTTGCCTCTTTTACTGCACAATATCCCTTTGCATTTCAAATATTCCAACTGATCTAATTAAAGCTTCGTGAGGGAAAGGGACTGAAGAGAAAATTTAATTCAGCATGTAATTATCAATGAACTGAAGACCACTTTTTTCAATAAATGAATAAACTATGAATAACTTTTCACATACTAATTGAATAACTCCAGTTGAGTCAATATAAAAAAAATGATATGTATACCCACATGTCCACTGCAGAGACAAAAATGTTATTCATACTATTTAACTGTATGAGTATTTTCTGACTTCCTGAGAAATTATCTCTCTGTATCAAAATATGTATCTATAGATGTATATCAGTATAAACATTTGTGCATATCTACAGCTTCTCAAAATATTCTGAGATATTTGTCGATCTCATCAACACAGAGAGGATCACATTTTAATAGGTGGATAACTAATATGGGGCTGAACTGAAGTGCCCTCAGAAGCCTGAATTAGATCTTACTCTAAAATCTAAACTAATAAAATGTGTATCTAACATACAGGATTAGCCAAAAGTGAGAGTAAAACAAGATAGTGTGAATAAGTGAATAATGGGCGAGTTTGGTAAAGCTCATCATTTTAATCCCTCTGATATGAGATTTCACTGATTGTCATGCAAAAAGATGATTTATTTTCTTCAAGGAGGTAGAGTGTAACTGTAGAAAATTGACCAGTCATGAGGGCCAGAAAAGAGAACACAAGAGTTTACTGACTGCCCATTTTAGTACTATTCAAGGTTTGTGCAGTTCTGGCTAATCCAGTTCATGCCATCAGACTGCACAAGGAGGCTATTGTACTTGGGAAATACTTAAATCAGTTAATTGATTGATTGTTCTCTATTCAAACTCCTTAAGAATTTTTCTTCCAATGTGTTTTCCCTGCAGAGAGAGAATATTCTGGAGAGGCTGAATTCAACATTCTGATTCACTTGACAAGGCTTATTTCTTTGTGTAAGTAATCAATGATATTTTTGTGTATATGTATCCACCAGTCACCGTGGGGTTGGTGGATAGTAGTCTGTCCACAAAGACAGCTTCCTTTTTTTTATTTTTTAAGATTTTATTTATTTATTTGAGTGAGAGACAGAGCAGAAGCAGGGGAAGTAGCAGGGGGAGAGAGAGAAGCAGATGCCCCACTGAGCGGGGAGCCTGATGAGGGACTCAATCCCAGGACCCTGGGATCGTGACCTGAGCTGAAGGCAGACACTTAACTGAGCCACCCAGGCGCCCCAGTTTGGTCTAAATATCATCCCCACTTTTGTGCCCGCAGAACTTTGTCTCATGTCACTAGATCTCAGTTTCATCATCATTGCCTCGTCCTGTGTCATGGAACCACCATGAAGATCAGGTCAGGGGATAAGCATGCAAGAGTGACTCGGAAATGTTCTCCACCTGTAAAGCGGGAGTTCCTTCACTATAATTATTATCATTATTGTTGGTAACAATAGTACCGTTTAGGTTTTAAAATGTGTCGTTTGATTAATACGTTTGCTGACACAAACCAAGTGAACTAAAAAGGGCAGAGACCACAGTGGCCTCTCTTCCCACTGCTTATCAGTGGTCACTAAATTGATAAGGTAATCATCCATTGATAATGTTCCAAATAATTTGATAAAAAAGTCATTAAAAAATCACTAATTTCCTTTATCTGTAACGACAGAGTAAATAATCGAGGTCTCCTTTATACTGATTGTCACTACCTTTCCTAGAACACTGCCACCAAATTACAAAGCAATCATCACACTGGTCACACAGATGTGGCTGGAACTCAGTGGTCTAGGCTCTTGGTTCATTTCCAGGATGACATTACTATTTTGACAGAACTTTGTCCCTTGGGTTAGTTCTTCCAAAAAAGCAGATAAATGCCCAAACAACTCTTGGAAGAGGCAGTATTTCTGTGATTTTTCGGTCGGGTAACTCCTGACACTCCCTCAGAACATGAAGAAAGTCAGCTTTTGAGGATCTGCAGTATAAACGGAAGCATATCATTGCCCCAAGAGATAAGAAACCTCACTCGGCTGAAATGGAATCAAGTCAGTGGTACTATCAGCAAGAAGCACACTGTCAGCTTTTTGTTGTAATTTCGTGTGACGACCTCTGAGGACATTCAGTGGATATCATATTTCAAGACTGCAAGTAATTTGTTAACCTTTAATCAAGAAAGTCGAAGAGCTTTTCCCCCACCCAAAGCCTTATTCCATCCTAAAGAAAAGTCATTGCTTCAAGCTTTGTTTGGAAATCATTCATTCTGAAATAACATTGAAATTTATAGCATAATAAGAGTATTCCCTGCAGAACTTTTCTCATCATAATACTGACAAGGCAACATTACTGGTGACACTGTGAGAATTAGTAATTCACTAGCAAGTTACAATATCCCTTTCTGAATTTTGTGGTGGAGTTTCTATCTAAAAGAGACATTACATATTGTTATACAGAAGTTAATTTTCTTGAAAAGGTAGAAATACTAAGGACTTGAGTAGGAACAGAGTTAAGGCTGACAAACCACTGACAAGGCAGCTAGTGTAAGATAACTGACCTGTTTAAGAGCAATAGTCGCCAGTTTATGCATCTAGTCTGTCTTTTCAAAATGCAGAGTCATGGTGTATATGACTGTAGCACCAAGACGCATTTTCAGGCACACCCAACTCCAAATATTCTATGACTATATACTGTTTTTATAACAAGATAAAGGCAATAAATATTGTTAGTAAAAGCCACGCCTTTTTGTAAACAAACTTCATTATTTTCAAACAGTGAGGATTTTCTTCTAGTCACAGTTTAGTCACTGAACAGTTTGCATTTCAATAAATATGTGTTCTTCTAGGTCAAAAATCACATCAATTCTGGGGTGCCTGGGTGGCTCAGTCGGTTAAGAGTTGGACTTTTGATTTCAGCTCAGGTCATGCTCTCAGGGTCGTGACATCAAGCCCCGCATCAGGCTCTGTGCTCAGTGTGGCATCTGCTTGAGATTCTCTCTCTCCCTCTCCTTCTGTCTCTCCCCCACCCTGCTCTGGAGTGCACACACTTTCTCTAAAATAAATGAATCTGTAAAAATAAAATCAGATAAATTCATATGCAATGATCAAAGGGAAACATCTGTCCCAACAATATATCATTAAAGAAGAGTTGACTCATACTTACACCTTGCTTCTGGGTGCCATGAAATATAATACAGAAGATCTATTTGGTAGAGAGAGCTCGTTCTGTTTAGCATAAGCAGGAAGGGATTTACTTGGAGTTCTCAATAGATTACGGAGTCACTGCAGGATTGAGGTCACAGACTCTAGGCTGAGCATCCTGAGCGGACTAACAAAGACGTCACAGGACTGGCCACCAAAGGAGCTGCTGCCCCATCAAATTAAGATGTGTCCGCCATGCATCTGGGGGCCGAACCTCCACCTTTGCTACGAGCAAGAAATCACCACCAGGCAAACTAGGAATCCTTTCTACGGAAGAGGCACACATTCTGAATGATGCTTTGTTTGGCAATTGTCTAAGAAAAAAATAGCTCTGCACAACCAAAATTATATGAGCATTTGATTTTGCCATTCTGAATTAACACCAGATGTGGCAACTAACAGGATCAGTAAAAATTGCACTCTGATATTTTGTTGTTGTTGTAATTTTGTGTGGCAACTTCCAAGGACATT
Organism: Callorhinus ursinus; assembly: GCF_003265705.2. NCBI lineage: Eukaryota > Metazoa > Chordata > Mammalia > Carnivora > Otariidae > Callorhinus > Callorhinus ursinus. Next base: position 873,839 of record NW_027397094.1, on the reverse strand, counting down.
CATATTGGATCATATTTCAAAATGCATTAATGTGTTAACTTTTAATCAAGAAAGTTGGACTGTTCTCTCAACCCAATGCCTTATTCTATTAAAGAGAAAAAGCCCTTGCTTCAAGTTTGTCTTGTTTGGAAATCCCATTATTCATCTTAACATAACATTTAAATTAATAGCATGCCCCAAGTATGCTAAATGTAAAAAATTGTTCTTTTCTTGATATGAATCACAAGCCACGTCCCTATGATAACAATTTTTGAGTACTGGTTAGAGTCCTTGTGTTTGCATGGATAAGACTAATTTTTCTTCCACAATGTGACTCTACTAACATTTGAAAATATCACCTATATTTTCTATAATAAGTCTATTCTGCAATCTAACTGTTCCTAATACTTTCATCTGCATTTGATTTTCAGATTCTCTTCCATTTTCTGGGCTTGTTCTAATTTTGAATGGTTGTCTTAAAAAGGACACATTTGATATGGAATTTATGGTATTCCAGAAATGATTAGAAAAAGTAGGAAAAATACAGTGGTACCTTTACCTGCCTTTATTCTAATCCTTTATGCTTATTAACAAAATGCCCATAGTAACATTCTGACACTACTTCTCCAATCCCATGAATGTCTTCTATACTCTTCCTTATTTGAAGTACTTTTTTCTTTTCAAAACTAAAACAACATGCCTTGTGAGGTTTCCTTAAATGCTTCTACCACTTCTGTCTTATCTTTGACCAGGTACCCTTCCTGAACTACAGCCAAAATTTCGCAGCTCCTTAGACCTTTTCCGATTTCCTCTTTTCTGTTTGCTCTAGCCTCTGTCCTAGAGTAACCTCACAATGGTCACATCCACGGCGTGCTTACCAGAGTCCACATTTCCGCAAGCTCCAAGCCAGACCGTATTTATGTAGATGGCTACACGTAGTCTGGACGAATATGAACACTTGCTATTCTAAATGCTGCTTTACTGTTTTCAGTCAGCAGAACCGCCATACATCTTCATCAACCAGAAAGCCAGAAACTGTTCCTGAACCCTCCCGCCCACTTGTCTATCCATATCAAAAGTGTCATTGCCTCTTGCCAATTCTAACTCCTAAATCCTTCCGGAATCTGCAGACGTTTTCATTCACAAGTAGCTGTGTTCTCCTCTCTTTTCTGCCCACTGCCCACTGATATCCTCCCACTGGGTGTCTACACATTTTCTCTTATCGGGATCTAGCCTTTTTTCACAGGAATTCTCATGGTTGTTTTTGCTTTTTTTTCCCCATCCAAATCTTTCATAGCTTCTGATTGTTCCCCAAAAAAGAAATAAATTCCTTCTTCTGGCCTACCAGTTCTTGCACGGCTCATGCACTGAGTCTCAGCTGCAGGTACTAGCTACACTAAATTTCTTTCAATGCCCCAAACATACAGAAGGCTCCCAGCACTTAAACACGCTGCCGTGAGCGCACTCGTGAATGCTTCTCTTCTAAGGGCCTAAGCTTAAGGATAACTGAAATTTCATCATCCACTTGCCCATAATGATTTAATATTTTGTACTCTAAGCTTCATTTATAAAGCAAACGCAATCCTTCATTTGACCACTACTCTATCTTCAATATGTAGGACAATATCTGATGCATAGTAGACACTCAATAAATATTAATAAACACGAATATCGGGCTACGCTGAAAGAGAAAATTTGCTAAGACTTTCCTATGACTCACAAATGTACTTTTCCTTGACTGTGTGAACATAGGCTCAAAATATTTATCTTTCTCTGGATTTTTGTACTTAACTATACATATATTGTGATTCCAAATGTGTTAGTTTTCTTCATATGTACTATTTTTAGAGCACAGTCTCACTGTAATATCCTTGCTGGAACTTTTAAAGTACTTTTCTGCAGTGTTTCTATTGACTGTGAAGGATATTATACGTGAGTCCTAAACTGAAATGTTTCCTGTACCAAAGCATCTGGGACTTCCACATTCCAAGAACACAACAGATAGATATACTAGATAGATAGCAAGGCAGTTCAAGAATCTGGAATTGAGAAGAATTTCACATTATTTTGGGTCCCTAAAAACCTCAGAAATAAAGTAAACAAATCTTATATTCAAGTGGTATGTGTTTAACACAAAGAATCAAAAATACTTTTTGATCAGAAAATCAAAAAATCTTGAGAATAATATAACAAATATAAACAAGTATGCTATTGATGACTATATAAATGCACGCTGTTGAGACTTTATGTAAGGGCAAGACATATAAAACAATGATAAGACTAAGGTGCGCATCACAACCGAGAGAACAGTGAACCACGTAAGTGGCCCCCATGATAGAATGAATATACATATGGAACTTAGGTATATGTTGCTCAATATTTTATGAATATATAAAATTAGTCTATATGAAATATTTTATAAATATATAACATATTTATATATATTACTCAAAATTAAAGTCGAGCAAAATGTTTACAATGCACATTTTAAGAAAAATAATTCATTATTAAGCCAGAGACTCATGAACATATACATTTTTATTTTTTTTAATTTTTATTTATTTATTTGACAGAGAGAGATGAAGCGAGAGAGGGAACACAAGCAGGGGGAGTGGGAGAGGGAGAAGCAGGTTTCCTGCTGAGCAGGGAGCCGGATGGGGGGCTCAATCCCAGGACCCTGGGACCATGACCTGAGCCGAAGGCAGACGCTTAATGACTGAGCCACCCAGGCGCCCCTTTTTATTGTTTTTCTTTTTTGCATTCTTCAAAATAGGCTAGTAAAAGCTAGCTTGTAGAAACAACTATACTATAAGGATTTAGAAACTGAAGCTTAAATTTTCCTAAAATAGCAAAGCCATACATATATTGTGGTTGGAATGTTGTTTTTCATTCTGGTATTTGTTTTTAGAGACAATGTAAATTCATTTCAGGCATGTTTGTGCATGTGTTTCTGCGTCCCCGTAACTTTATCCTGAAGTGTGAAAGAATTGCCCGACATGAAGCGAGGGAGGGACTCCTCTAGACAAGACATATGGAAGCAATCCCCATGAAGTTAAAACTGACAGTTTAACATGAATTTCTCCAGGGAATAATTTTTACGACTCACCTGCACAAGGGGACTAACAAGCAAGCTCAAGTTTTGTCTTATTACCAAGTCTTTTTAATAGAATGTCTCTAAATGTTTCTGTCACTTCTTAAAGATTGTTTATAATTCAATAAATATGAAGGGAAATTTGGGCGTGACCTCCAGGACATATAATATATGAATCACTATATGGGGACAGATTCAGACTTAGAGACCATAAATAATTATGGCTCCTGAGTCTGAGAAGAATTAAAACAATATAAAAGGTTGTAAAATAAAAAAAAGTTAAAAGAAAATGAAAAACTGATACTCTGAAGAATTTAATTACTTATCTATGAATATGAATGTGCTACGATTTCTTGTCTTAAGAGCGATCATTGAAAAACCATACAACGGCCAGCCCGAAATCTCAGGATGAAAAATCTTATTTGTCAATTCAAACTAAACATGAAACTGCGTATCTGTTGTGTGTTTTAGATGCACAATCAACTATTATTGTTTATGTTCAAGGGAAAAAATTCAAAATACTCAATCAAACGCAATCCTTGGCTTCAGCTCAGAGAAAATGCCCAGGCCTGGAATTCGATTCTGTCATACTGGCTGTAGGATTTACAGGCTCTGTTCCCTCAACTAAGCCATTACTGCCCCAGCAACGGGCCCCGTGCACCTGCTGTTCCTCACCCAGATAGTCTTCTACTCTCTGACCTCCGTGTGCATGACCATCACCCTTGTCAGAGTTTTAATTTTACATTTATTTATAACTAATTGATGGATTTTGGTGACTTCTCCAAGCATAGGGATCCTACTGGTGTGTGATGATCATCGTGTCCCAAGAGTTTACTACAGGAGGAGGCGCCTATTACATATTTAATAAATAACTGTTAGATGGATCAGAATACAGATCTCAACGTATCTATCTGTTTGGGTCTTTGCTTAGATCTGAGGTACTTCCTTGACCATCCTATTTAAAATGCATCACACCCCAACACTTCTTATCTTCCTTCCTTTATTTTTTCCACAGCATTTAATTTCATCTGACATGCTGTGTATACCAATACCTATTACATAGAAGGAATAGATAATAAAGGATTGATTAAACATAATTTGGCTTTGGTTTTTATATTTAAATCAGGTCAGATTGTTTAGTCAATGCTATTCCTTCTTAATGTGTATTAAAGCCTGACTTAAATTTTTCTTTCTTTTTTTCTTTTTACATCCCCTTGACCCCGGAGTTGCACGAGGGGCTTAGAGATGATAAAGAAGGGAAGTTTTATCATTAAACTCTGGTTAAGAATCTGGGCAAGGATTCAGAAACCTAGCTCAGATTCTGCCATCAACACTTTGCAGTTTTATGGGGCCTTAAATAAATTACTAAATCTCTTTAGATCCCACGTTTTCAACCGTAAGTTTGGGAGAAGATTGTAATCATCATCTCCGCCCGCTAGTACTGCTGTGCAGATTACAAGAGCTGAGATGTGTAAAGTGGTTAGCACACTGCTAGGTATACAGCAAACACTCACTGAACATTAATGCTGCTGTTACCCAGCCCTGGGTACTACCGTCAGTATACCTGAAGTCCACACATACTGCAGTGTAGGCTGTGAGTTGATATGCTAGGTGGAGTGTGCAGACGCAACCCCTGAAGAGAGGTTCTCTCCTTCCCAAGACTTTATGTGCAGAACTATAGTCCAGGACAATACATGAAACATGCTCTGACCATTATAACGAAATGATTGCCCTAAAAATATAGTGGGCAAAGAGCTTATTTCCTGCTGTATTAATTTCTGGAAATGTCCATGTGGAAGGTTGATGTCACCTTGGGGATGCTTGAGTACACAGGCTTCAGGCACTGTTGGCTGGATGGTCTTCTCGAAAACCAGCCTGGCTAAGAGAAGCCTGCAGAGGGCAACTGCTATCAATTTATAAAAATCAATGGCATTCTTCCCTTTCCCTAAAGCAAAAAATCAGAGAAAGTAAACTTTACTGGATAATATGATAAGCATCCCCATTCACAAGAAATTTTGATGTTACAAGCACTCTGTTTGGATATAACTGCAGCATTCTCTTGCAAGCCCAAAGTCACTTCTCAAACTCAGATACTTAAAAATTTCTTAAGTAGAATTCTTGATGGAAATTCCTTTCCATACAGCAAATATTTGCATTTTTTAAAGATCTATTTTCAACTTTAAAGCATGTATAGGGAGTAGAAAAAAGACTACTATTTTATCAACGTTTTTGGTATCTGTTTAAAGTATTTAAAAAGGAGGGTTTTTTTAAATACATAGATGATTTATAGAAAATATGGTTTTGAAGTGCATAAAAATTAGTTGTCCTGCTAGTCATAAATATTCCTTCTATCAACCTTTACATTCATTATATATTCAACCAAATTTTTCTCCATAAATACTACCAAGTCAAAAAACCTCAATGCAGTCTCTGCTTGAAATAAAAATTCTCAATTGATAATATTTGATTAAAATATTGCAAATTTGTTACAGTTCATTCAAAACAGATTGTGATCTCATGTTTACCATTTAAAAAACAAGAGGGGAACAGTATTGTACTGTAAGGAAATCAGACAGTCACCAGAGTTGGTCATTTTTGTCTAAAATGTGTTCTCAGTTCTTGTAAAAAGATCGCAAATGAGGCAGCCGTGGTGACACAGAGCTTGTGAGAGTGTGTCACTTGGCAGATGTCAGAAGTAGAAGCTAGTCTTAACAGAGATAAGCCAGGCTGGTTTTAGAGAAGACCATCCAGCCAATACTGCCTGAAGCCTGTGAACTCAAGCATCCCCAAGGTGACTCTGACACTGCACATTTGGAGAGGCAGCATTATCACCTCCGGATTTCACGAGCATGTCCTCATTTCCTTCCTGAGTCTCCAGGCAGCTGTGACCCCGGGTCATGGCTCCCTGCGGATTCGTACCCAGCACCTGAACGACCGCGTGCATGGAGTTAGTTTTATTTGGAAGGATTTATCTCCTCTTCTCTGAGTCTAAATGATGGTGCATTTAATCTCAACTTTCCTGGCTTGCCAGACACACTTTTCAGATTTATTGTTCTATTCATGTGCTTTCTTTCTCACTTGATTAATTTTATAATTCTTTTCTGAACAAAAGGAGGATGATGGGGTGCCTGGGTCGCTCAGGTCATGATCTCAGAATCCTGGGATCGAGCCCCGCATCTGCTTCTCCCTCCGCCTCTGCCCGTCCCCCTTGCTCATTCTCTCTCTCTCTCTCTCTCTCTCTCTCTCTTTCTCTCTGTCTCATCCTCTCTCATGTGCTCTCTCTAATAAATAAATAAAATCTTTTAAAAAAAGGATGATATAAATTACCTCTTCATCAAGGATCTGAGGAATCAAAATGTTTGTATCAGTACTCAGAAAAGTGCACACACAGACACATATATGATACGTATTTACTGACATCCATATGGTGAGTTAATAATTCCTTCATCATGGACAACTAGGGTAAATACAAATTATTAAAGCCTTTTTTAAATTCAGTAAAGTAATATTCTATCAAAATTTGAAAATGTAAAAGACTGTTTAACAAAGCAAATACTATTCCAGGGATATTATCCTAAAGAGAAAAACAGTATTAAAGTTACATGCAAAGACATGTTATTTGGGGCTATGTTTGTAGGCGCAAGGGTGGGCTCGAAAGAAAAGTGAATGCCTATTACTACGTGAATGATTCAATGTATTTTCTACTGCAAGACAGTAAGTAGCTATTCAAAAGGACGAGGGACTTCTAGTTCTGGAAAATAATGAACTAGGCTGGCACCAAAAACTCACTATAAACACCTGCATATATTAGATAAAGTATAATTGCTCCTCCATATATATATATATGTTTAAATCTGTGGCCTAATGAACAAGAAAGAAAGAAATCTTCAAGTGTCAGATGCAAAGCCAAAGTTGAAAGCCCACTGAGTAAGCAGGTGAGCTGATGGTACAGCAGCTCGGGAAGGTGAGTTGAACCTTCTTCTGGCTGAAAGATTAGGTTAGGTTTTAAAACCACTTGGGGATAGGAGACCAGATCCTCCAATAACAACAAATCCCGTGAAAAGAAGACAACGTCACCGTAACCCACTCACCCAGAGACATCTCTGAGGAGGGTTCATCAGATGTTATTTTTTTAAAGATTTTATTTATTTATTTGAGAGAGAGAGAATGAGAGATAGAAAGCACGAGAGGGAAGAGGGTCAGAGGGAGAAGCAGACTCCCTGCCGAGCAGGGAGCCCGATGTGGGACTCGATCCCGGGACCCCAGGATCACGACCTGAGCCGCAGGCAGTCGCTTAACCAACTAAGCCACCCAGGCGCCCCCATCAGATGTTATTGATGAACCATGCATTCCTCCTTGGCATGGCCTGTGCACAGAAGACTTCTGACAACTGACACCTGGAAGGATTTGCCTGACATCTTCCCCAGCCCCCAACTGAGCACCATGTCGGCTGTCCGTCCTGGAAGTGCTAGAAAGGCCCCAGAGAATATCCAACCTGTGGTAAGTGGCGAGTTGGTAGACAAATGCACCTGCTCCTTACTCGCCTGCCTGAGGGCCCCACCCTTCCCCCTCGGAGTCCCACAGGACCACACTCCAGTCACCCACACCGGCGACCTGGCTGGTTCTTCTCTCCTCCTTGCCTCTCTTCACACATCCTGCTGATTTTCCTGGCATCTTCTCCCAGACTGATTGCTTGAACTTGAGGTCTTACTTCAGGGTTCTGGAGGTATCTAAACTAAGATGGACACTTTTATGGTGGGTCTGAGGAGGATTAAAAATTAACCTGAGAAAAATGGGAATTTCATCTCCCATTGACGTGAAGTCCACATTTACCACATTTATCAAGACCTGAGCTGAGATCAAGAATCAGATGCTCAACGGACTGAGCCACCCAGGTGCACCTAAGATTGTATTTTTAAAATACGGATGTTGATGTTTCTTTAAGTTGGTACAGGGGCGTGATGGACATACAGTGATGGGCGTACCTGTAACAAACAAATTCAAAATCTCTGTGGGGAAACTTTAACAGTATTCCTTGTGAGAATCTCAGCAGGAGAAAAAATAATTCATGCTTAAAATGAACTTATAATTGAAAATTTTTAAACACACAGAGAAACAAGTCACATTCAGTGAGAAAAAGAAGATGTAACAAGTAAAAGTACGCTGGAAAAGAATATAGTGGTTATATTTTAAAAGTGAAATTATTTTCAAATGCCTGATATGATCCCACTTATGCAAATGTATAAATGTGTCCATTATGCACATAAAGAATGAATGAAAAATAACAATAACAGTCATCTCCAGATGAACTGATATGATTTTTACTTTCTTCCTTCAAAGCTTATAGGCTTTCTTTCATAAAGGAACAGGTTTTCTTTATGTAATTAGATATAACAGCTATTTTCCATTTGGAAAAAATCAATTTTCTGTCCTCATCTTTCACCTTATTTGAACCATCCCACAGCCATGAAATGTTTGATGTGGAGAGGGAAAAAGGGTGCCAGGCATACTTGTGTGCTCAGGTTTGTTGATATAATGCATGTGTAATAACAGCCACCCTAATGTCTGAGGCTGCACATCAGCACACACTGTGCTTTCAGCCCTGGTTGCTTTGGTTACAGCCTTGCTCAAATGAAGAGATAGAGAGAGAGAGAAATTGGTCACAACTACCAGCAAAAATGTGCCATTTCAGGGACGCCTGGGTGGCTCAGTCGGTTAAGTATCTGCCTTCGGCTCAGGTCTTGATCCCGGGGTCCTGGGATGGAGCCCCACATCAGGCTTCTTGCTCAGCCCGGAGTCTGCCTCTCCTTCTCCCTCTCCCTCTGCGTGCTCTCTCTCTCTCTCTCTCTCTCTCAAATAAATAAATCTTAAAAAAATAAATTTCAGGGGTGCCTGGGTGGCTCAGTCGTTAAGCGTCTGCCTTCGGCTCAGGTCATGATCCCAGGGTCCTGGGATGGAGTCCCGCATCGGGCTCCCTGCTCAGCGGGAAGCCTGCTTCTCCCTCTCCCGCTCCCCCTGCTTGTGTTCCCTCTCTAGCTGTTTTTCTCTCTGTGTCAAATAAGTAAATAAACTCTTTAAAAAAATAAACAAAAACTAAACAAATAAATAAATTTCAGAAACTAGCATACCCCTTCTCTGTTATTTCCAGTAGTCAGGAAGGCTAATCTCAGTATTTATGGGGTGATATCTGTTAGTTATACTATTCAAAATTATTTTATTATCAATCTACTGTTCAATAATTTATACAATAAGACAAGTTTTCAAAGCAAATTTTGAAACACCATCCTATTCAACTATTGAAATTGTCATTTTCAGAGATAATGTCCCAAGCAAAGGCAACCCAGGCAAAAATAAGTGGGACTATATCAAACCAAAAAACTTCTGCACAGCAAAAGAAACCTACTGAACAAGAGAAAATATTTGCAAATCATATATCTGATAAGGGGTTAATATCCAAAATATATAAAGAACTCACAAAATTCAATAGCAAAAAAAGCAATCTGATTAAAAATGGACAGAAGACATGAACAGACATTTCTCCAAAGAAGACATCCAGATGGCCAACAGACACATGAAAAGATGTTCAACGTCACTCATCATCAGGGAAATACAAATCAAAACCACAATGAGATACCACCTCACACCTGTCAAAATGGCTAATATCAAAAAGACAAGGATGGCAAGGATGTGGAAAAATGGAAAACCCGTGTGTGTTGTTGGTGAGAATGTAAACTGGTGCAGCCACTACGGAAAACAGTATGGGGGTTCCTCAAAAAGTTAAAAACAGAATTACCATATGACCCAGTTCTATTTCTGGTAGAAAACAAAGTTTTCTGAAGAAAACAAAACTAACCTGATAAGATATATGCACCCCTGTATTACTGCAGCATTATTTACAATAGCCAAGATATGGAAACTACCTAAGTGTCCATCGACCGATGAATGGATAAAGAAATATATACACACAATGGAATATTATTTAGCCATAAAAAGAATGAAATCTTGCCATTTGCAACAACATGGATGGATTTAGAGGGTATTAAGCTCAGTGAGATAAGTCAGAGACAAATACCGTATGATCTCATTTATATGTGCAATCTAAAAAAATTTTTTTAAAGTAAAACATACAAACAAAAGAGCAAGCCCGTGGATACAGAGAACAGATGGGTTTTGCCAGCGGAGGTGGGGGGGGGGGTGGAGGTTGGGCAAACTGGTGAAAGGAGTCAAGGGAACAAACTCCCAGGTATAAAATAAATCTAGGGAGTGTACTGGACAGCATGGCAAGTATAGTTAATAATATTGTATTGCATGTTTGAAAATTGCTAAGAGAGTAGAGCTTAAAAGTTCCCATCACAAGAAAAACAAAATTCTATAACTGTGTGGTGAGGGGTGTGAACCAGACTTACTGTGCTGAGCATTTTGCAACATATACAAATATTGAATCATTATGCAGAATGCCTGAAACTAACATGATGCTGGATGTCAACCATGCCTCAATAAAAAATTAATTAAGAAAAGAAGTAACATCTAAAGATTCGGTATTCTGCAAACATACTAACCTGTCTTTAAAAACCAACGTATTTCTGGGCTTATTCTACTTAGAGCCAAATAAAATAGTAAGCCTTTAGGCAACACTCCATTCTACTTCAACTGGAGTATGTGCTTTTGTTAAGCATAACTCTTTACTGGCCTTGACATTGTCAGAATCCTTATGCAGTGGCGAAATGACATTAAATACCTCAAATAAGACTTTAAATAAGAAGTACATGCCATCTTAGTGTCCTTCTGAAAGCCTCCAACCCCAAGTCCCACCCAAACACACACGTGCACAGAGGCACACGCATGTATAAAATTTTCTTCATACTTGACAAAGACAATGGATGCACAAAGCACTGCTTTTCAAAAGGATCAGTAATAGCCCTTTAAAACGACTAGCACTAGAATTTAAAAGTCAAGATCTTGCCATATGTATGTTTCAGGAAAAATTGTGTTTTCCCTGAATTTTTCACGAGAATTACATACACACACACACACACACACACACACACACACACACACACACACAGAGGAGTATTGTGCCTGAAACTGTCTAGGAGGACGTAGACGACATTCCCTTCTGTGTAAAACCAGCTCTTTTGCTCATTCATTGGGCATGAGTATCATGACTCTTAGGCAGTTGTGGGTATCATTATTTGGATTTTAATGCCAAAGCTAGAACTTTAGTATGACTGTAAATGAATCTGCATTCAGTATTTTAATATGATCGAGGAAGACAATTAGTCACAGCTGAATAAAAAAGATAGCAGCTGGAGTTCTACCTCATTAACAGGATGCTAGCAGAAATGTAAGGTTCTCCAGAATGGCGCTAGCTTGCTGTTCATATTAACATCAATTTAATCAATGCTTTTATTTTGGTGCATGAGTTTGATTCAACTCTGTCAGAGCATGAGCAAAATTCATCCGTGCTTCAGGAGACTGAAGAGCGAGTTTGATCAAATAAAACTTTGTTGCAATTATAGATTTTTCAAATTTACTTTTTTACCAATAAATAATGCCCTTGAATGAGCAATTTTGCCAAAGCGTAGCTTCACAAGTTATATGGTTGAAAGAGAATGAATATAAAATGGACAGTATTCCAGAAAATTCAGAATCCTTTGCATCTTTGGATAATTATTTGCTTCTATCATTCCAATGATTTTCTTCCATTGATATTGTATTGATATACATGTTGTCTTATTTTCTTCCATATAGTTCAAGTCTTTTAAAGGACTCCAGTTCTCAAGAGTGATACCACCACTCTATCAATTCTGTTAGGCCTTTTTTTTTTTAAAGATTTTATTTATTTATTTGAGAGAGAGAGAGAGAGAGAGCGTGAGCCTACAAGCAGGGGTGTGGCAGAAGCGGAGGGAGAAGCAGACTCCCTGCTGAGCAGGGAGTCCCATGCGGGACTCGATCCCAGGACCCTGAGATCATGACCTGAGCCTAAGGCAGATGCTTCACCAACTGAGCCACCCAGGCGCCCCTGTGTTAGATCTTTTTAAAATAATTCAGCACACCGCACAGCCACAGTATCTGTATACCCACAGTGTGTGGGTAAGATACTAACAGCTACTATAATTAGGAGCTTTGGTTATTCAGGGTCTTTTGTGGTTCCATACAAATTTTAGTATTGTTTGTTCTAATCTGTGAAAATTATTATTGGAATTTTGATGGGTATTATATTGAATTAGTAGATTGCTTTGGGTAGGATGAAAATGTTAACAATATTAATTCTTCCAATCCAAGCACATAGAGTATCCTTCCACTTCTTTGTGTCATCTTCAGTTTCTATCAGTATGTTGTAGTTTCCAGAGGATAGGTCTTTCACGTCTTTGGTTTAGTTTACTCCCAGGTCTTTTATTCTTTTTGATACAACTACAAATGGCACTGTTTCCTTTATTTCTCTTTCTAATAGTTATTAGTGTATAGAAATACAACAGATTTTTGCATTCATTTTGTATACTACAACATTACTGAATTCATTTATTGATTCTGGCAGTATTTTGGTAGAGTCTTTAGGGTTTCTAGATATACAATAGAATGCCACCTGCAAATAGTGACAGTTTTGCTTCTTCCTTTCCAATTCAGATGACTTTCCTTTCTTTGTGAGTGTTTGTTTGTTTGTTTCTTCTGAATTGCTCTGGTGAGGACTTCCAATACTATGTTGAATGAAGTGGGCATCTTTGTCTTGTTCCTGAATTTAGAGGAAACACGCTCAGCTTTTCACTGTTGAGAATGATGTCAGTTGCGGGCTTGTCTTATATGACCTTTATTATGCTGAGATACATTTCCTCTATCCCCATTTCGTGGAGAGCTTTTATCATCTCTACATTTTTATAAACAATGGATGGCATTCAAACAATCATAAAAGTCATCAAAACCACAAGATTTGTTCAGAAACAAGAAAAAAAAAAACTAGAAATAAATACAGCAAGTGAACTGTGTTTGTATAGCCCTTGAGGTAAGAATGCTTTTTAACATTTTTAATGAGTCAGAAGAGAATGTGTGATAGAAACCTTACAAGGCTTGCACAGCTTAAATTACCTGTTGCTTGGTCTTTTCCAGAAGAAAAAGCTTGCTGGCCCCTGACGTAGTCCCAAAAGAAGACAAGAAATCAGATGCAACTGGAACAGTATTTAAGAAATGGTTCTCTGTCCAAAAACCAGTGAAAACTATCAAACACATTACAGAAGCAATGTGAAAAACAAAGATAAATTTTTTAGAAAAGTATACTGGTGCATATCATCCTAAATTGATAAATATCCAAGATAACAAAAGATACTTGAATCTAAAGCAAATATATATATAATATGTATATTATATATATGTAAATATATATAGTAAAGCAAATATGTAAAGTAAATCTAAAGCAAATATGTATATATCATCCTAAATTGATAAATATTCAAGATAACAAAAAATACTTGAATCTAAAGCAAATATATATATAATATATATGTAAATGTATATATATTGTAAAGCAAAAACATAAAGACTAAGAGCTCATTTCTCACAGAAACAATAATAGCTAAAAGCCTTTGGTTATATATTCGAGTTCTGAAAAAGAAAATGTCAACCAGTAATTCTATAACCTAAGTATAGAGAAAATTGGACGTAAGTAGACCCATATTACATGACATATAAAGAGTATTACTCAAAAGAAAGAAAAATCATCCTGGAGGAAACAGAGATGCGGGCACAACAGAAAGTGTAAAGTATTGATTGATCCAATTAATAATGACTTCAGAAACAATAGGAACATTTGTGAGTTGTTAGGTATATAGAGAATTTATACCAAAATAAGGAAAATGCTTGAAGACAGGCAGGGTAAAAGGTTTCAAAGACTTGGAATTTTCTGAGAAGTGATTAGTTAGTAATTTATAACAAATCATGGTAAGCCAAGAAGAAATGCTTTAAATGCTATGAAATCATGGAAATGATACAAAATAGTAGATTTAAACCAGAAAACACTAGTAACTACATTAAATGTAAACTGAACAGTCTCGTAAAAGATAAAGACTGTTAGAACGGGTTTTTAAAAAACAACATAATACTCTAAGAGATGTAAATATTAGGAAACATAAAATGTAAAAGTAGGAAAGGGAAAGATACATGATACCATTTCTAAAGAAAGATGCTGCTTTCTCTACCACCGACACTACGATATTATAAAAGGACACTGGGTTATATAATGAAGGAAGAAAGATGCTTGCATGCAACTCACACCTGCTTCAAAGCCCTTAGAGCAAGAAATAGTAGAGAAAAATGAAGATATTCAGAATAGTAAAAGTGACTATCAAGCAGGGGAAAAACGTGTGTGTGCGTGTGTGTGTGTGTGTATTTATATATATATATATATATAAAATACATATCACATGTACATGTTTATGTATACAATATGTGTGTATATATGTAAAATTTTGCAGGGGTCAAGGGCAGACTGCCCCCAAACATGCCCACATGTCACTTTGGCAACTGATTATTTTAAATAAAAACTAGTTAGGAAAGAGCTAGCATAGAAAAATGGCGGAGTCGGAGGATCCAGAGCTCGCTTCGTCTGTGGACACACCTAGAGATCAGCCACATGACTTCAACCACTCCAGAAAAAGACAGGAGGACTGGCGGGACAGACTTCCCACAGGTGGTCATAGAGAAGAGGCACAGACGCTGTTGGGAACCAAAGGGGAGGGAAGGGAGGGAGCAGACCCCACTCCAGGTACCCAGACTCGGGGGATCTGCAATGGGACAATGAGTCCCCATAACGTGTGGCTTTGAAAGCCAGTGGGGCTTAACTTCACAAGGTCTTACAATCAGCAGAGCTTAACACCTGGAACTTTAAAAATCAGTTGGCTCAGCTTTGGAAGAGCTGGAGAATAACAGGAAACTGAGTCCTGCCCTTACAGAGCCAGCATAAAAACCCCGGCAGAGATACAGCAGAGAAGCAGCAGGCTGAAAAGTGCCTGGGGTATATGGGAAGGAGATTTATTTGCTAATCTCAGAATGTGCACTAGAGGGGCAGGGATGTTTGGGAGACCTCTCTAAGAACAAAAGAGCTGGTGGGCACCATTTCTCTCCCCTGCCCTCCAGCATAAACACACGGTCGCAACATTCTCCACCTAGACACATAGATCAATGGAACAGAACAGAGAGACCAGAAATAAATCTATGCTTTTATGGTCAATTAATCTATGACAAAGGGGGCAAGAATATAGAATGGAGAAAAGACAGTCTCTTCAACAAATGATGCTGGGAAAACTGGACAGCTGCAAGCAAAAGAATGAACCTGGACCACTTTCTTACACCACACACAGAAATTAACTCAAAATGAATCAAAGACCTAAATGTAAGACCTGAAATCATAAAACGCCTAGAAGAAAACACAAGCAGTGATCTTACTGACATCAGCCATAAAA
>NW_027397094.1:748462-858217 GCF_003265705.2 Callorhinus ursinus | reverse complement strand
CTGGCAGAGGACTTGAATAGACATTTTTCCAAAGAAGACATCCAGGTGGCCACCAGACACATGAAAAGATGCTCAATATCACTCATCATCAGAGAAATGCAGATCAAAACCACAATGAGATACCATCTCCCACCTGTCAGAATGGCTAAAATCAACAACACAAGAAACAACAGGTGTTAGTGAGGATGTGGAGAAAGGGGGACGCTCGTGCACTGTTGGTAGGAATGCAAGCTGGTGCAGCCACTGTGGAAAACAGTATGGAGGTTCCTCAAAAAGTTAAAAATAGAACTACCCTATAATCCAGTAATTCCACTACCAGGTATTTACCTAAAGAATATGGAAACACTAATTCAAAAAGAAATATGTGTCCCTATGTTTACTGCAGCAGTACTTACAATATGTGTAAGTAATGTGGAAGATGTGGAAGACCAAGTGTGCATCAACAGATGAATGGATAAGGAAGATATGGAATATATACAGAATGGAATATTACTCCGCCATAAAGAAGAATGAAATCTTGCCATTTGTAACAACATGGATGGAACTAGAGGGTATAATGCTAAGTGAAATAAGTCAGTCAGAGAAGAACAAATACCATATGATTTCACTCATATGTGGAATTTAAGAAACAAAACGAAGAAAAAAAGAGACAAACAAAAAAGCAGATTCTTTTTCTTTTCTTTTTCTTTTTGAGAGAGAGCGAGCACGCGCATGCATGCGCAAGAGCACTAGCATGGGTAGGGCATAGGGAGAGGGAGAAAGAACCTTAAGCAGCCTCCACCCATGGAACCTGACATGGGACTCGATCTCACAGCCCTGAGATCATGACCTGAGCTGAAATCAAGTGTTGGGTGCTTAACTGACTGAGCCACCCAGGCGCCCCCAGAAACAGACTCTTAAAGACAGACAAACTGCTGGTTCCCAGAGGGGGGGTTGTGGGGGATGGGTGAAACAGATAAAGGGATTATCCTGATGAGCACTGAGTGATGCACAGTATTGATGAACCATTTTATTGTATACCTGAAACTACTATGATACTGTATGTTAATTATACCTGAATTAAAAAATGGATTAATAAGTTAAGAAAAAAAACAGTCAATGTAAGAATACTCCCATTCTCGTCTGTCCACCTGAAGCAGGAATTAAATGTCCTTTATGAAAAACACCTTCCCTGTAAAGGAAGCAGACACACTGTAACACCAGAGGTAGAGACATTACAGCTGAAAAACTGCAGAGATCTGAGCATACTTTTTGGATTTTTTTTATGAGAGCCACAGATTCAAAATATCAAGTGTAGCAAAAAGATACAAACATGGGATCTTCAGGAAGCAACACAGAAGACATAAAGTGTTAGAATATTTGTTATCGTTTGATGCAGTGAACATGTAGTTTCTCAAATTGTCAAACACTTTTCAGGAGGAGAAGCAGCTGAAAAATGCCAAAATTCCTATCATTTGAACCTTCAAATTTCATACCAAGATCTGCTTTTTAGAGAAGATGCCAGGATCCTTTCTTTACAAGAAAAAAAAAAAAAGTAGGGGTGCCTGGGTGGCTCTCTTGGTTGAGCATCTGACTGTTGATTTCAGCTCAGGTCATGATGTCAGGGTCACGGGGATCAAGCCTGCACTGGGCTTCAAGCTCATCGGGGAGACTGCTTCAATATTCTCTCCCTCTGCCCCTCCCCCCGCTCTCTCTCTCAAAAAAAAAAAAAACAAATCTTTTTTAAAAAACAAGGAAAAAAGTAAAATCCAGCTTGATTTTTTTTGAAAGATTTTATTTATTTATTTGAGAGAGAGAGAGAGAGAGAGCATGAGCAGGGGGAGGGGCAGAGGAAGAGGGAGAAGCAGACTCTCCACTGAGCAGGGAGCCCGATGTGGGGCTCGATCCCAGGACCCTGGGCTCACGACCTGAGCTGAAGGCAGAGGCTTAACTGCCTGAGCCACCTAGATGCCCCACAGCTTGATATATTTATGCTAACTACAAAACTACAATTTTGACAAAACTACATGCCAAAAATTTTCTCAATTAACTCACAAGAAATGGAAATACTGAAACCGCTGAAACAAATTTATAAATGACCTCTTTTAGAATATGCTAGCCTACAAAGAAACGACAGAATCTGAAAGGAAACTAGAGGTCAATGGAGCAGAACAGAAGTCTGAAAGCATGGTGGTTATTTGGGGCATGTGATTTCAGGATACAGGTGCATGTGTGCCAGAGAATACTGAAAGGGGGAAAAGACCACTATCCTCACGTACCTGGAGTATTCTGTTTTCCCCCAAAATAATGGTCTCCTTTTTTATTTTATTGTACGTCCCCTTGGTTCCTGATTTCAGGTCAAATACTTTTTCCAGGGTGTAGAATTTGACTGATAATATCGCATCTTTTCATTTAAAGGCAGCTAGATTGAAGTGTGGGCTTTGGAGAAACTCTCTTTTAATTCAACTTAAAGAAAAATGCTCTGTGGGAGATGTATTTACATGTACCATTACTATTATCAAACCCCACAAGGAGAGGTCTGTTTTCTCTCACCCAATTACAATAAAAATGTACTTTAAATCTTTCTAGCAACTCCATGTGTTTATCTATAGATTTAGCCATTTGCTTCTTTAAAGACTTCCATTACTGACAAGCATAAATTTGGGTTTAAATGGCCTACTTCTTCATAAAAAAATACCAAAAATACAACTTTTGCAGTGTGTCAATTTGTTTTCTTACAAATGAGTGGTCTAATAATTATTACATAATCAAGAGATCTTACTTTTGTTTACCCATGTAAACAGTGCCTGCATCATGAATTATACATATCGATAGAACGTTGTGTATGCAATTTTAAGACATGTGAGTTCACATCACTGAGTCTTAAATGGAGAGTGACCAAGCCAAATTATTTTGTCACTTTTTTTTTCATTTTACATTGATAATTCTAACCTTGTGCTGGAGTCCATAAAAATATACTCACTAACCCCGGTGTTCTGGGGAAACAATTAACTCCGTAGAGAGAAACAAGAATTTATATTTGCTGAGCTGTAAAAAGGGCAAAGCTTATAAAACTTCATTGCATATAGATATGTCTGTATGACAAAATCAGAGAGGAGCTTCCTCTTGATTTACAACTACAATATCCTTGTGGCAGTATTTTATAAAAGATTTTGGTTTCCAAAAATGCTTAGAATATACTCTTCCCATCTAGATGTATTTCTTTCCAACGGTGCCCATTGCGGTTGGCAAAATGAGACCTACACTTCCCCCGCCTGCAGTGGCGGCTGGGGAAGCGGAATGGCTGAGGTCTTCCACTCCCAGCAATTCCTCCAGCCAGACTGACATAGAACCACTTTCCCTCCCATAGAAGAATGCTATTCCATCTAAACCCTGAGGGAAGAGCCGGGGTGATCTGATCAGAGCACGTGATTCAGGTAGGAAACAATAGATGGAGCTCATAGTTACCATGGATTCATAGGCTGGTAAACACAATAGGAAGTATGTCGATAGGATGTTTTGTTTTCAGATGGCAGCAGGCATTAGAACTGACTCAAGCACAAGTATGTTAATTATGAGGAGGCTGTTACCTCTCCAATACCCCAAGGACAACAAGGGAGCGTCCGGGCTCTATCCCCTCCCTTCTGGCCCTGAGCCTATAGCGTCTGTAATTTTCCAAGATGCTAATGCCTTCTTAAAGGTAACTCCCCTGATAGTTGAGACCTGGGCCTGGTCTTCAGCACGAGCAACCCCCTGCCTCCAGAGACGGGGTCTCTTTCACTTCTTAGCGGGAAACACTCTGCTTACGTTGATGACTGATCTGTCATTTTCTCTTTGCACAGATGCACCCATGGTACTCAGCCTTTATAATCACTATCTCCCTCGGATCTCTCCAGGGCCAGAGCCTGCACAAGGTCAGGAGCCACCTCCCACCTTCCTTAGGCTGTAGCTCAGTGAGGTGGCTGAAAACCTGCGCTGCAAAGTCGAACAGATGTGGTTCACATCTGGTAAGCTGGTTCCAGCTTACCACAGGAAGGCTGTTGGCAGCACGCCTGGCACCATCAGAGCTCTGCCCAACAGCAGTGATGGTCCCTATGATCTTCCGGCTGGTGACGCATCCACGTCCACGTCCAGAATCCTACAGAGACTGTTTGCTGGGACTCCCCTGGTTTCAGTTGTCCAGAGTTGGTCTGATAGGCAGAATAGTCTAAACCCCATGAATATGTAGCACCATGTGGCAGAAGGGAATTTGGTTGCCAATCAGTAGATCATGGATTACCCAGGTGAGCCCAATGTTACCCTGAGTTTCCCAATCCTAAATTAGGGGAAGGCAGATGATGCCAGGTAGGGACGTGACCCACCATTGCCTGCTGGGGGATGGGGGTGGTCTGTACAAGCCAGGAACGGCGGGGACACAGATGCTCTCTTAGAGCCCAGAAAGTACCACAACCCTATGGATACCCTGATTTTACTTAAATTACAGCTAAGACTTCTGACATACAAAATTGTGAGATAATATATTTGTATTTCTTGGTATTTAATTGGAAGAGTCAGGAACTCTGATTTCCTCTTCTCCCCTAAACGTCAGTGACTGTAGATCCCATGGAGGGGTGTTAACTCCGATGTGTGATATCGTGATATGACCACTTTCTTGCTAAGAGGCATGGTGCTAAGCGGTTCTATCCATCACTGACTCTATGGTATAATCCAGGCTGTACTGCCGTCAAGGGGAATGTAGGCCCAAGCATATGCTCAGCCCGTGTTCTGTCATTGATAATATTGCCATACCCTGATGTTTCTTCTAAAAATGGACATAACGTGCTGTATTGAATAATCACTCACAGTTGATTACAGAACATGCACCACGTACTTGTCAAGCACAATCCGTGTCTGATGAGACTTCATCCTACGAGATGGACTAATAGTATCCCTATTTTACAGATAGAATGAAGCCCAGATAGATTCCCTGACATATCCATGCAGTTCACGTGACATGGAAAAGATGTGAACCACAACTGTTCGACTTTGCAGCTCAGGTTTTCAGCCACCTCACTGAGCTACAGCCTAAGGAAGGTGGGAGGTAGGACACCAGGACACTGGGAGCCTGACTCCCCGTCGATACTATGAACACTAACAGGCTGATCTGTCCGGGTCTCAGACCAGCAAGGCTCCTTCCAGGGCTCGTACTGTGGGATTCTTTCTCAGCAACAGAACGTTTCTGACTTCAGAGACACAATCAGTGTCTAAATCGAGCTTGCTTGATCTTTTGTCCATCCCCACAAATATAGGACATTCCTTAATATTCTAACCTATGGGGTTTGGCATAAAAATGTACAGCAGATACTCACCTATGCGTGGGATCTTCTTTTACAGAATACAATTTTTTCCCCTTTGAAAACATAAAAGGAAAAGTCACATTACTGTGTTTAGGATATAGGGACTGAGCACCCTGAAGCTCAACATATATAATGAACCAAAGATAGCTTTTCCAATAAATGTGAGACCTAAACAGAAAATTCATTTTGTAAGCCTATTTTTCTAAGTCAGATAAAGCAGTTGAACCCCTGTGACAGAGACTTAAGAGAAAACAAGCCATTGAAAAGTAAACCCATTTTTAATTTGGCTTCCTAGGGAAAGAGCCAGTAAGGACTAATCTACTAGAGAAGGGCATCCCCGCTGAGAGTCCTGGGGGTGCATCTTGCTTTTCAGAGGGTCCTTTGAGATCCAGTTCAAATTTGACAGCTTCTATGAGAAAAAGTCAAACAACAGGGTCCCAGAAGCAGTCAAGAAAAGTCCTTTATACACATCCATTGGAAGCCACTAAAATCTTGAGAAAACATTATTTTCTGAGATGCTGCCTCTCTGGGTAGCAAAGATAAAGTAAGAATTGTAGGAATAGTGGATACCACACTACTCACACCATTTTCCTGCTAACACTCCAAAAGTTGGCTTCCTTTCTTTTTTAGATGCTTGCTGCTTAATTATGTTTTTCTTTTTTTAAAATATTTTATTTATTTATGAGAGAGAGTGAGGGGGAGGAGCAGAGAGAGAGAGAGAATCTCAAGCTGACTCCACACTGAGCACAGAGCCCTATGTGGGGCTCCATCTCACAACCCTGAGGTCATGACCTCAGCCTGAGATCATGATCGGAGCCAAAACCAAGAGTCAGATGCTTAACCGACTGAGCCACCAGGAGCCCCTTAGGTATGTTTTTAGTATAATTATGAGAGTAAAATTGAAATAGACTGTTTGTCATTACTTAAGATAATCTACTCACAATTGTGGAACACCTGGAAATACACTCTGTTCATACACAATTTGTTTTAGAAAATTTATTATAATTTTAAAACTATCATATTCCTCTTGATCATATTAATCCGGCATACAAGTGCAATTATATTTATGAAGGCTTATCTACATACCTACCTACATATTTACATTTACTTACAGGATTATGTAATCAGAACTAAACGAAAATCTTATGCTTTCTTTCACTTTCGCATTCGTATTTAACAGTGTACTTTGACCTCAAATAGCCCTTGTTTTAGCATCTATGAGGATGTTGAATGGCCTTTTACAATATTTAGACTTTTTTTTACTTTGAATAGTGAAAGTGCTTTAAACTATAGTTTTGTGAATACAACTTTAAATCAATTTTTTTCTAATTTGTTTATAATAGCATTTAAAAACAACTTTTTTTTTTCATTGCCTTTTAGCATGAATGCTACTTCTGTGCAAGTCTGTCCAAACAAACAGGCTTGCCATCTCTGGACCGTAGCTGTCACGCTGGAGAAAAACGAGCATGCGCACCCACAGTCAACCACAAAACTCAACTCTTTTGATAAAAACCAAAATGCACACAGAAATTTTCAGAGGAGTCGGTGCTCACAGAACAAGGCCATGCAGACCTACTGTCACCATCCAAATACATTTAAACCCTGAATGGCAGGATCTCATCTTAGCCTGAAACTGCCATGCACGTCACTTGAAATAGCATTGGGATCTCTTCCAATCACGTTGCTACCACAAAAACAAAATAAAAATCCCACACGCAAGAGCCGCCATGTCTAAGCTACTCCCGGCGTCACTGTCCTGAGCCCCACCCAGCGAGCAGCTGGGTCGTGCTTGCTTATGGGAGTGCTGACTTCCTGCTTACACACAGTTTGGGGACACTCATGGCAGTGCGCAGGGTTTTGGCCACTCACTGCAGAGTCCAAAGTCCACTCTGCATGACACTCAGCTTCAGGCCTCTTGGGGTCAGACGTGGCTCCTTTCATCCCATAAGCACCTTCTCCCCTGAGTTCTGCTAGAGGTGATGGACCAGCCATTCTCAAATCTTTGCCCCAACTCCTCCATCAGCCTGAGTTCAAGGGGCTTTTAGTCCGCACACATTTATTTCTGGACCTGCTTCCCACCATACCCAGCGCCCCCATTCGATGGTCTCCGTTCCTAGCAGTCTCGGCGGACCAGACCCCCACGTTTCCGGCCATTTGATCCTGACCTACATACGCTTCTAGCTTTGATAACTGCCTCTTCACCTGACATGGCCACCACTTACCTACCCAATTGGACCAACTCTCTGATTCCCCTTTTACCTCCTGCAACGTGGCTCCTCCCTGTTTTAAACTTTGTACACAGGCTCGTTGACCCTCAGACCTCCTGAGGTCCAGGAGGAGTCTCCCCGCCCTCTTACTGGGGCCCTCACAACCTAGATGCCCTAGCTTAATGGCATCTACCAGCTCCTGTGGAATGAGTGAGGGAGAGGTAGTGCTCAGCAGCCCTCCTGGATTCCCGAACTGTGGTCCTGTCGTAAGCATCTAACAATGGATATAGTCAACACTCATGTTAACCACTGCTGACTGACCGATCACATATGGAAGTGGCTTCTAGTCTTCTTTCAGTTTTTTACAATGAAACAATAATCTGCTTATCTTGCTGAGATTTTAATTTTTTTTTTAAGATTTTATTTATTTGAGAGCAACAGAGCGAGCACAAGTGGGGTGAGAGTCAGAGGGAGAAGCAGTCTCCCTGCAGACCAAGGAGCCTGATGCGGGGCTCGATTCCGGGCCCCTGAGATCATGTTTGAGCCGAAGGCAGACGCTAAACTGACTGAGCCACCCCGGCGCCCTTGCTGAGATATTTATAGAATAGAAAAATTACTATCAAATAAAAAGTAATTGTCTCAGATCCATTCAAATCTCCTCTATATGCAAGATAATTAATGTTTCCATCAAATGAATCAGGATAGGCATACGTTTATTTATTTTATTTTTTGTTTTTTAGGGAGAGGGAGAAAGAGCATGGGGGAAGGGGCAGTGGGAGAGGGGCAAGCGGACTCCCCGCGGTGCCTGTCACAGGGCTTGAACTCATGACCCTGAGATCATGACCTGAGCCAAAATCAATAGTCAGATGCTTAACTGACTGAGCCATCCAGGCACCCCTGTTTTCCCAATTTTTCTCTCACAAATACAGAAATGAAATAGAGATTTATTCACACACACACACCAAAAAAAGGAAAACATACTTCTTTGGGTCAATCCCACCTGTTTAGTATATGGGAAACTTGCACAGCTGTGTCATAGGAACTCCCCACCTTGCCACAGTCACGGTACCTGGATAGACCCTGTGGGTTGGTGGTATCCCAGCCTGTTCTTAGGGCAAGCACAGGGAAAAGATGAAAACCCCGGCCCTCAAAGATCTTTTCTTCTTTTTTAAAGTTTTTATTTATTTGACAGAGAGAGACACAGCGAGAGCAGGAACACAAGCAGGGGGAGTGGGAGAGGGAGAAGCAGGCTTCCCGCGGAGCAGGGAGCCCGATGCGGGGCTAGATCCCAGGACCCTGGGAACATGACCTCAGCCAAAAGCAGACGCTTAACGACTGAGCCACCCAGGCGCCCTCTCATAGATCTTATACCAACCAAGAAACAATATAATCTGTAATCATGTACCAAATTGCCTTGGAAATAATTTCCTTTTCTCTGAGGAATAAGAATTACTAATTTCATCACCTAATCATCTTTCAATTGAAAATAAGTGGTGTCGGAATGTTACTAATAATTACCAGAGATAAAAAAAAAAGTTCTGAGTGGACCAAGGCATTATTGTCCCAACTCAGTTATTTGTATGCATTTTTGCTAATTATTTCTGAATGCTATATGATCAAGCAAGAAAGTTGGAAAGCATTTGTGTGTGCACCCATCATATAGCATGCTACATATTCTATCGGAAACATGTAGAGCCGTCAAAAGTAAACCAGGTAAAGAAATATATTTTTCATTTTCTAACAATAAAATATAATCTAAGA
The DNA here is from genome assembly GCF_003265705.2 of Callorhinus ursinus. Lineage (NCBI taxonomy): Eukaryota > Metazoa > Chordata > Mammalia > Carnivora > Otariidae > Callorhinus > Callorhinus ursinus. The sequence goes on along the minus strand of NW_027397094.1, from coordinate 848,934 downwards.
GGAACAGCAGAGAATATTTTCTTCCTTGTCAATTAAAAACAAACAGGTTTTGGGGCACCGGGGTGGCTCAGATGGGGGACTTCAGCTCAGGTCATGATCCCAGTGTCCTGGGATCAAGCACCGCGTCGGGCTCCCTGCTCAGCAGGAAGCCTGCTTCTCCCTCTCCCACTCCCCCTGCTGTGTTCCCTCTATCGCTGGGTCTCTCTCTGTCAAATACATAAATAAAATCTTTAAAAAAAAACAGTTTTTTTAAAAAAATATACTATCCATTTTAAGTGTTGATGTGCAAGAAAATTTCAAAAAGATACATTAAGGTCTAGCTTCCCAAAAGACCATCAGTTCTCAAATTTAGCACTTTATGTTATTGAAAGCACTTTTAAATGAAGTGTAACAACAGTAATTGTGTTTCTCTGAATCAACTTCAGGGCACACCCGGCAGAATCGATACATGATGAAATCTGGACACCACTTATCTTTTTGCATGAGCCAGGATCCATTCAAATGCATAATTACTTTACCCAAGCCTGTCAGGAGGGTAGGGTAACTGGAGCTCGTTGCCTTGGAGAGAGAGAGACTAGTGAAGACGGAAGTAAGCACCGTTCAGTATGGCAAGGTGCTACTGGGGAGTTGAAGAGAACTATTTCTTTAGAGAAGACTGAGAGCCTGAAAGATACAAAATGTATTCAGGTCTTCTTAGGTTTGCAATGCCTCTGCTCAGATGTGCTGTTGGCTTCTAGAAAAGGTATTGTATTGGAGACATTGTTACCCTGTTAGTGCTTGGGAGACAGGACAGCAGGGGGTTGGAAAAGAGTCATAAAGCCTTGATGAGGGAAAGACATCTTTGCTGACATTTGCGGGAAGAGTTTAAGAGTTATTCAAGTGAAATGATGGGTGTAAGGATACAGGAAAAAAAGAGAGAAATGTGGTTATTAATGAACCTTACCGTACACTTACTCATCAAGTCAGAAAATGGGAGCTTCAGAAAGTCTCCAGGTACCCAAATTGAATTCCTATATCTAAATCTCAAATATATGCTCTTCCTGATTATGTTTTTAAGCTGGTAGTAAGGTCTAGGCTTTAAATCATCTTTCTTTCTTTCTTTCTTTCTTTCTTTCTTTCTTTCTTTCTTTCTTTCTTTCTTTCTTTTTTAAGATTTTATTTATTTATTTGACAGAGACACAGTGAGAGAGGGAACACAAGCAGGGGGAGTGGGAGAGGGAGAAGCAGGCTTCCCACTGAGCAGGGAGCCTGATGCGGGGCTGGATCCCAGGACCCTGGGATCATGACCTGAGCCGAAGGCAGACGCTTAACGACTGAGCCACCCAGGTGCCCCTAGGCTTTAAATCATTTCTGTATCAAGCATACTGCCTGGCACAGAGTGGATGACCAATAAGTATTTATTAAGTAATTGTAGAAACAAATGAATGGATGCCCAGGGCTGCTCAGTTGCACCATATGTTCAGATTATTTCCTGCATTGTCTAATGAAATCAATTCCTAAATATATTTACTATCCCCAGTCTCATTTCTCTCTCCTAAATTATAAATGAGAGTATGTTATTGTTCTATTTATAATCCTTCAATGATTAAGATTCAATTACTCTGAAGTATGCTAGAACAATGGAACTCTGAATAACCGTTGTGGAAAGCAATTTGGCATCAAAGAATGAAAGCTTTGTTTCCAGTAATTCCAAGCCTTGAAATTTATGCTAAGAATGCAATTAAAAAAAGATTTATGCTCAGAAATTGTTAGGTGCAATATTATTTATAATAGCCAAAATCAGACAACCTCAATGTATGTATATTATTCTCTACTTACTTGCTGGGGTTTCAGTGTATTCATTAAAAATAATCTGTCTAGATAATTCAAATACCAAGCTGCCTTAACTATTCTAGCTTTATGGTAAGTCTTGAGTTCAGACAGTACAAATGTTCCAATTAAAAAGATATTTTACCAATTCTATGTCATTTCCATATGTCTGTGCATTTCAGAATGAGTTTCTCAATTAAACAAAAAAAGTCTGCTGGAATTGTGATTGGAATTGCATTAAATCTACAGATTAAATTGGGAAGATTATAATCTTAAAGTACTGAAAACAGTATCATGCATATCAGTGATCACAGTATATATATATCTCCATTTTAGTGCAGAGACTTTTCTCTTAATTGCTTTATATTTTGGTATTGTTTTAAATATGGTTATTTTAAATTTTATATTTAAATTATTTGCTGTGGCATATAAAAGTAAAATAGATTCTTGGATATGAACCTTTTACCTGAGAGCATGTTAAGTCCTTAGGATAGTGTATATAATATAATAAAAACAATCATGTCATCTGTAAATATGTAGTTTTAATTCTTCCCTCGAAAATGTTTGCCTCTATTTCTAGCTTATTGTAGTGGTAAGGACACATCATACATGGTGAATAAAGGTAAGAATGACATCCATGCTATATTTAATCTTATGTGGGAAACATTCACTGTCTTATTTTTATGTATGATTTATCTCAGTGTCTTGTAGAGCAGCTCTTTATCAGATCGAGGAAGCTTTTTGAATTCCTAGTTTTCTAAAAATAATTATCATGAAAGCGTGTTAAATTTTGCCAAATGCTTCTGCTGCATCTATTGGGATGATATTATTTTCCTCTATTTTCCGTTAATAATTGGTAATACATTGATTGGATTTTCAAAGTCAAACCAACCATCCCCTCCTGGAATAACCTCCATTAATCATAAGAGGGTGCCATTCATATGCATTACTGAATTTACTTTCAAGACACTTTTTTGTTTCTAAAGTTCATTGGTCCAAGTAAATTGGTCTATAAATTCTTTTCCTGTAATACGTTTATAATTTTTAAATATCAGGAATTTTCTGGAAAGTATTACATCTTCTACTTTAGTGTTTGTAAAAAGTGTATGTATAAGATTGGTATTGTTTATTCCTTCTCTGTTTAATAGAATTCAAGAGTAAAACCATTTGGGCCTGATTTTTTTTTTTTAAGATTTTATTTATTTGACAGAGAGAGACATAGCGAGAGAGGGAACACAAGCAGGGGGAGTGGGAGAGGGAGAAGCAGACTCTCTGCTGAGCAGGGAGCCCGATGTGGGACTCAGTCCCAGAACCCTGGGATCATGACCTGAGCCGAAGGCAGACGCTTAACGACTGAGCCACCCAGGTGCCCCAGGGCCTGATTTTTTTTTATTTGAAAGTTTCTGGAAAGAAATTTGTTTGTTCAATAGACAATGGGTTATTTAAACTTTCTATTTCTTGAGTGTTTCTTTGTTTTCTTTTCTGTAAAGCTCTTTAAAGGTAATATATATGTATCTCTATCTACATACATACTTTATCAACACACACATATATTTGTATATATGTATATATTTTATATATATTTTAAACCCCTTTATTGATATATGATTGATATACTAGAAACTGTACATATTTAATGTATACAACTTAACGAAATATCCATGAAATGATTATTACTACTATTTTGTGTGTGATAAGAAAACTTAACATAGTATCTACCTTCTTAGCAACTTTTTTTTTTTTTTTTTTAGATAGATGCGGAGGGCCAGGGTAGCCTGACATAGGGCTTGATCTCATGACCCTGAGATCATGACCTGAGCTGAAATCAAATCAAGAGACTCTTAACCAACTGAGCCAGCCAGGCACCCCTCTTAGCAAATTTTAAGTATATAATACAGTGCTTTTTACTCTAAGCACTGTGTTGTACAGCAGATCCCTAGGACTCACTCATCTTGCATAACTAAAACTTTACAGCCTTTGACTAATACCTCCCCATTTCCCACCACCTCATCATTGGCAAGCACCATTGTACTTTGTGCTTCTGTGAGTTTGCCCATTTTAGAGCCTCATGTAAAGAATACCGTGCAGTATCCGTCTTTCCTGCCTGTCTTGTTTGACTCAGCACAGTGTCCTCCGGGTTCACTCATGTTGTCCCAAATGGAAAGGCTTCCTTCTCCTTTGCGCCTGAATAGTATCCTGCTGTGCATACACCACATTTTCTCTTTCCATTTGTCTGCCTACAGATAATGTTTAGGTTACTTTCATGTCTTGGCTACTGTGAATAATAATGCAATGGACATGAAGCGCAGACTCCTCTTTGAGACCCTGATTTCAGATTCCTTCGTCTACATGCCCAGATGGGGGTGCTTGATCATATAGTAGTTCTCTTTTATATTTTTTGAGGACTCTCCATACTGTTTTCCACAGTAGCTGCACCAATTTACATTCCCACCAACAGTGCATGAGGGTTCTCTCTTCCCCACATTGAGTCAGTTTCAGTAAGGTTTATCTATCAAGGAATTTGCCATTTTCACCTAAGTGGCCTAATTTATTGGCCTAAAAATTTATGTTAACACTTCCATACTCTTGATATAAGCAAGGTCTGTAATAATCTCCCATCTTTCATTTATGATATTGGTAATTTTGTTGCCTCATCTTCTTGGTGATCAATTTTATTAACTTTATCAATTTTATTAGTTTTCCAAAGAACCAACTTTTAACCCTGATATTTCTCTCTTTCCTTTGTCTTTCTACTTCATGAGTTTCTGCTCCTCTTATATTTAAAAATTTTTTCTGCTTATTTTGGTTTAACTTGCTTATCTTCTTCTACCTCTCTCTCTCTAAAATAAAAAAAACCAAAAACAAAACAAAACAAAAATTCAGACCTGCAGTTATCCTATCAGTTTTTAAGTAAATACTCAGTGACTCAAACATCACATCCCCAAATTCTCTCATACGTCTATCCTAGTTAAGGCAGCTCACTGAAATTCTCTGTATCTCAATTTCTTTTTTTTTTTTTAAGATTTTATTTATTTATTTGAGAGAGAGAGAGAGAGCACAAGTGATAGGAAGGGGCAGAGGGACTGGTAGAAGCAGACCCCCCACTGAGCAAGGAGCCTGATGTGGGACTCGATCCCAGGACCCCAGGAGCATGACCTGAGCCCAAGCCAGATGCTTAACCGACTGAGCCACCCAGGTACCCCTCAATTTTTTTATCTCTAGGTCAAAAGAACTGTCTAGAATGTAAGACGTTTAGATCCCTCCTAATGCAAGAAAATATCACATATGTGTCTTCCCTAACCACAGCAAAGCTTTTAAGAGCAATACTGTTGTTTTTCCAGAAATCATAACCCAATCATGATACATAATATGTAAATTGCTAGAAAATAAATTTACTGTATCACCCATTTTAATTCATAACAGCCCAGAAGGTAAAAGATTCTTCGGGGAACTACTGAAAAGTAAATTCCATTACTAGGAGTCAGGCAACCACTCAATAGCAGGGTGATGATGCACCACATACCAGAAATGACAGCCCATGTTCCACCATGGAAGGTGCAGGGGGTATGAAGTCACTGTGTTTCCCTAATTAACGTCACGTGCTAGAGCCAGCCTGGTTCCTACCTCGTCATTTTTGCCCGTGGACAATCAAGGCCGCCATGGTCTGGTCTATTCATCTCACTGTTGATGTATCCGTCATCTCACACCACAAAGAAGAACACAGATTTTCGGACTGTCACTACTTAGTAGAGTCCTTGTAACTGTTTTCCCCAGAAGTTGGCACTCTTCCAAAATTATAACCTCCTATCGTTATTGAACGTTTTAAATTAGATAAGACATGTAAGGACCTGGTGAATGTTCATCAGATATTAGCTTTATCGTTATCATTATTTAAACGGGGGGAAAAGTACAAAGAGCCAAAGCCACAGGGTAGGTGCAGCAAAACTCAAGAACCCAGGTGTGGGACCTGCTCTGCTGCGAACACTGGTCTCTCAATATGTCAGCAGGACATGAACAAAGGGGGACTTGGCTCAAATGTACACACAAGACCAGAAAGACTCTTAGGAACAACTAGCAGCCATGCGGTCAAACTGTCTACCTGGGAGGTAAGCAGTCTTGGGGAGGTTGTGCTTTCCTGGATTCACTTCAGTGACTGTGAAGGGCCCGCCGCACGCATGTCTTTCACTCACAAAGGGGAAGTTTTAGCCAGCTGCGTTTAGCATAGCGAGGACTGGGGATACGTTGGGATTTGATTTTCATTTAAGGGAGGACTCTCTTGTATTCCTTAAACACGTATGTTTGGTTCTTTGCCACATGTCAGCAAATAATACTGGGTGATCTTGCTTGGGTGCCATGTTCCAGGGGCCAGCGGTTTTCCCTTGGTGACATTCCTCCCGTACCAAGAAAACAGTACGGGCTTTGTCTTGGGTCCTGTTCACCAGAGACAAAGCCTGACAGGTGGTTGACTGAGGTTCAAGAGAAACCTGCAGGGTGGCCCGGAAAGCGGGATAGGGCAGGGGAGGGAATATAGGAAATATATGGCTTCAGGACAAGTTTTGACCCCAGGCGGATGTCAGGCACAGCTCTGGGCATGACCTGTATCCTCCCAGAGGCAAGAAGGCTGAGGTCTTTACCCCAGAGTCAGTCAGTCATCGGTATAACCTTCTAGACTCTTCCAGAGTCTCTTCTCCAGGAAAGGTGAAGGCCTGAGCTGCTGGGACATGGGTGTGCAAGTCAGCAAAGAGGGTCTGGCGGGAACTGCAACGCTATCCTGGAAGCGCTAATAGAACCGCTGACGGCACCTCAAGGGAAGAGCCCTACGGTCTGATTCAAAACAAAGCAAATGTATTCATGGCAGTTTTCTCTTATAATTTATTGAGTTTATATTTGTGTAAGATTTGGCCAAGAGGCCTAGAATGATGAGGATAGAGGGAAAAAAAATCAGAGACGATAAAAACAATCAACACTGATTGAACGCTTAGTATGTGCCAAGGAATGTGATAAATATTTACATATATTTGGGCGCCTGGGTGGCTCAGATGGTTAAGCATCTGCCTTCGGCTCGGGTCCTGATCCCGGGGTCCTGGGATCGAGCCCCGCATCGGGCTCCCTGCTCTTTGGGAGCCTGCTTCTCCTTCTGCTTCTCTCTCTCTCTCTCTCTCTGTCTCTCATGAATAAATAAATAAAATCTTAAAAAAAAATCTTTACATATATTTGCTAACTGAATATTTCAACAGTGCTGTAAGATATTCCTACTATCTCTGATGCAGACAGTGGGGTTCGCAAGGTCAAGAAGCACACGCATGACCTCACGGCTGCTACAGCACACAAGGGGCACCCCTCCTGTACTCCACAAGTTGGGTTCTAGAGTTTGCTACTTGTGCCTTTGTTTCCTCATGCAGGTGGCACGGGTGACTAGATTATCCCAGGGTAACAGACTCGGCTGGAAGACAGTGCTGTCATGAGAATACCTTGAACAACTTTATTAAGATGTAGTTTCTAGGATTTTAGAAAAACACATTCCAAAGAGTCTCTAGGGCTAGGAGCTAAGGAAAATGACTTAAATATCATGGAAAATTCTAGTGCTCAATATTGTCTGCAAATTAATGAACTAGATTAAGTATTATTTTTAATAAGTCAATAGCATTAGCTTGGGAACAAATGGAGCTTCCCCACAACAGTCAGTGAACTGTTAAAAAAAAAAAGAAGACCCAAAATATTTGCATTCAGGCAAGGTACTTCATATGGCAACCTGGCCATTGTTCCAGAGTCAAGGATATTCAAGCAAGGGAAGGGAAGTGTTTTTTTTAGATCACGTTCATGATATGAAAACTGATCTCTTCCAGAAAAAAATGTCAAGAAATGCAGAGGAGACACAGTAGAAGGAATTGAGGTGACAGGTGAGCACAGGAAGTATTGAGAAGGCAGCAGCAGGTGCTTCTCAGAGTGCATGGGAGGAAGGAAAGTTGACCTTGTTGTCAGTGTGCAGAAGCATGCAAGTCACAGACCGGAGTTGCTAATGCCTCCAGTTAAGTCTACAGTTGGGGACACAGGATTGTTAGAATGAATGCTGGCAGCCTTGACAACTTCTGCAGTGCGGTATGTCAAGATAATGCTGCATAAAGGAAGCAAGGCCCAAATGGAAAATCAGGAGAATGAAGGGATTGAGGGGCATCGGCCATTCCTCACTGAGGTTGTCTCTGGGATTTGAAATGAAGCAGGAGGAGACTGCTCACTGGCTTTAGCTTGATGCATCTTCCACCATTATTACTGGGTTCAGCAAACTGCTCACGAGTCTTCTCAGAGACTCTGTGTTCCACAATTAATACGTCCTTACCATTAAAACCCCAAATCAGAGGATCCCTTCACACATTTTAAAAATCAACATCAAAACCAAAATAACTGCAAGGGGAACCCTCCTGAAGATTTTGGTGCCTAAAATGGACATTCGTAGTAACTGGCAAAGACTCAGGATTCTCCTCTAACAAGGCTGTTACCATGTGCACTTACTCACTGCCATGAAATTACAGAATATAAATTACTACCCAAAGTCACTAATCCTCAGAAAAGACACCTACAAAGGGAACTAAGATGCACATAACTTCAGCATTCAATGGAAAATACTTGTGAACAAATACTGTCATGATTCAAGGTAAGTGTGGCCACAGGATTCTCTCTGGCCAAGGGAGTGGGAGTGGAAAGGGCCATCTGCCTCTTCTGGGGGAGGTTTTAGGAGCTAGGACACAAGTTCCCCTTTCCTCTGTCTCGGCACCTGGAACATTTCACGCGCCTTCTTTGCAGAATGAGGACAACAGGGAGGACGACCTCTAGCTAGCTGACGATGCCCAGGCCATCTGAGCAAGGTAGAACGTTGGTTTTCTTTGGTCCTGGGGACATAAGGACTCCCATACCTGCAGCATGACTGGTCACCCTGGCTGACTGTCTTGCAGACCCTTGTCTCTCCTGCCTTTGTGTGGGGTATATGGTAGTACCAGAGGATCTTTTATATCTCATGTTAAATCAACAGTAATTGCAGTCAATTAAATACATCTGATGCAGTAACTGTCTTCAGAAAGAACTGAAGTTTCTCCACCCGGTATAATTCCCTGGTGATTACAGAGAGCAGGTCAGGAAACCCAAGGGAGTTTAAGGAAGGACACTAAGCATCCAATCCTGTGTCAGGGTTGGGAGCTGGGCCTGTGGACAGAGGGGGACTCAGCGCCAGGAGCAGAAGGAGGCGATGTTCCTAAGACCTTAGGAAGGCAGGGAGAGACCCTTCAGGACCCTTCAGGCTGCAATCCAGAGCCTGTGGCAGCAGAGGATGCTTTTACGTGATTATGGCTTAAAATACCAACTGCTTTTTTATTGATAGCAGTCCTTTGCTGTGATTTCTCTAAAGGATTATATGGGAGAAGGGAACAAAAGTTATCAGGAGAAATACTTCATGTCAGGGAATAATCCATGCACGGATTTTTAAAAAATAATATATATACAGACACATACATACACACCAAAAATGTACATAATTAAACTAAATGTCTATAAATAAATGGTTATAAAGACACTGGAAAATTAAAGACTCCATTCTTAAACAATGAGTTAAGTCCAGAATTATATTTATGTTATATTTATAACGCTGGCCTATGAGGGTAATGGCAACAGTGAGGGTTATGGCAATATGGCAAAACCCTGGTTTGGGGGTCTTTGTTTTTTTTGTTTATTCTTTCAAAGAGTACTTCAAATATCTGGTTAAATTCCACAAAATTTGCCCTCAACCTTTTTTTTTTTTTTAACACAGTTATTAGCCCGGGTTCTGCAGAGAAACAAATGATAAAAGAGCAGTGTATTTCTATCCATATGTTTCTATATATATCTATAGAAACAGAGAGAACCGGGAGCAGGGTGGGGGAGAGGGAGAGATTTATTATAAGGAACTGGCTCACAAGATCTGCAGTTGGTAAGCTACACACTGGGAGAGCCGGTAGTGTTATCTAGTCTGAGTCTGGAGGCCCGAGAACCAGGACAGCCAGCAGCCGTGAGACCCAGAGAGCTGGTGTTTCAGCTTGGGTCTGACGACGGGAATAAAACTAATGTCCATCTTCACGATGGATAGGAGTTCCCTCTTCCGGGGGAAGGGGCAGGCTTTGTATCCAATTCAGGCCTTCAACTGCTTGGACGAGGCTCAGCCACCTTGGGGAGGGCAATCTACTGCACTCAGTCTATTGAGTAAAATATTCAAGCATTCATCTCATACAGAGACACCCTGACAGATAACTACGTATCTGGACCCCGTGGTACATCAAGCTGGCCCATAAAAAATAACCACTACGGTTCTCATCCTTCAGAGGTCTCTTTCAGTTTGGTTTAGGATAGGCTGACATTGTGAGCTTTGTCATAATGGTGTCGATAATTCAAATGTATGTCGTCATTCTCTCCCTTTTACCGTGATCGAGTTATGCAGCCCCCAGAAGCCCTGTTCTACTCTAGCTCCCATCACCACGCCATGCTAACACGGCGGAGCACGCAGACTCTCTCCCGCCAAGTCCCGAACCAAATGTATGACAGATGAACACAAATGTCAGGACTTTCTGCGGTGGAATGTCAGCACCAACTTTTGAGACAAATTCTAAGTGTATATCAGATGGCAGAACAGCCTCAAAATTCACTTCTTGTTGGTGTTCAGATGTATCAACCATACAAAAATATTCTAGGACCAAATTTAATGAAAAAAAGAAGATTTTTGTAAGTTACATCTCTGACTTCATTCAAAACAATCAATTATATAAGACTCAGTGTGTCCTCCTCCAAGTTTTGCTTTGTAACAGAAACCTGTTTTTACTATAAAAATGTGTATTATTCCAATCATAAAACCTACAATGTCATGCTATTAATATTGAAAATCTCATAGCAAGTCTAAACTATCCACAAAAGATAATCTTTATTTTGCGTCAAGCAGAATGAGCTGTTTTAAAAGCCCTAGGTTTTCCATCTAAAAATCCCAACTAACAGATGTGAGGCAAATTCTTCTTCCACTGTGACAGGCATCAGAAAAAAATAAATTAATAAAAAATAACCAGTTCCAGAATTCAGCTCTCATAGTTTCATTCCCATAAATGACACAGGACGTATTCTTTTGTTGATGTTTTCCAAGTAAGCTCTGAGTTAATGGTATTTTTTTTTCCCTAAGAGGAAACTGAACAAAATTCTACCATCCCCAACAACACATAATACTTATTCAAATCAATAGATGTTTATTTCCAACTTATCTGATGGACGGCAGGGACTCTGCAGTGACATGGACTTTGGATTAGAATTGTGTCGCACCCCTTACTGGCAAATACCAAACCTACACATGCCTCAGTTTTATTTAAACAGTGAGACTATTAATAACAACCCCATACAGTAACTTCAAGATTTGACCTGTTAACACCGAGCCTGGCGTGTAGTAGATACACAGTGAACAGTGACAACTCTTGCGGACGTTGAGAGCTCTCAGCAACACCCACAAAATAAATTAATATGAGAAGCCTTTCTAATGAGGGTTTTTACGTAATCGTTCATAAAAATCTCCTAAATATACTGATAGTTTAAAAAAGAATATGTATTGTGTTTTTTTATGTAAGAGAGAAGTAACAAGGATTTTTACCTAAAGCACTTAAACCCCCAAATATACACGAACACTTCTCCACACTCTAAAAAGACCTCAAAATTCCTACAAACAAAAACGCACACACATAAAATGTTCCATACCTTCTGCATCCATACAGAGGCATATTATGTTCAAACTGCAGAAAACAAAAGACAAAAAGATAAAGATTATTATCACAGTATATCCCCTGTCACTAACCATGCAAGACAGACAATAAAGGGACATCTTTAATGGGCTGAAATACAGATGAACATAATTTTAGAGTGAGATTCTATTTCAAGCAAACACTAAATGTTTATATCTCTTTGGTCTCTGCCTTAGGAGCTGATGACAAATTCTACTGTCTCTTTCCAATGAGCTGTTCCTAATATTTAAAAAATTAATTCATAGACTCCTTGGCTGAGAAAAAGAAAGATGGTATTATTGGTTCATAACTCAGCATCATTCATTTGATCTCAATAACAGATGTAAAACTGAGGGAAAAAATCTAAAGTCAGAGTTTCTTTTGGTGATATTTTGCATCGACAGGGATGGCCTGGAGGAGATTATGCTGAGTGAAATAAGTCAAGCAGAGAAAGTCAATTATCATATGGTTTCACTTATTTGTGGAACATAAGGAATAGTGTGGAGGACATTAGGAGAAGGAAGGGAAAAATGAAGGGAGGGAAATCAGAGGGGGAGACGAACCATGAGAGACTATGGACTCTGGGAATCAAACTGAGGGTTACAGAGGGGAGGGGGTGTGGGGGGGATGGGTTAGCCTGGTGACGGGTATTAAGGAGGGCACGTATTGCAAGGCGCACTGGGTGTTATATGCAAACAATGAATCATGAACCCTACATCAAAAACTAATGATGTAATATATGGTGACTAATGTAACATAATTAAAAAAAAAAGAATTCAACTGATATGACAATTCAAGAGAGATTTAGTGACTGGTCAAGATCCAACCTCTAGTTTTACCAAATGAAATGATGAAAAAAAATCAAACAGTTTGAAAGTACCTAATTCCATAACTGTTAAGAAACCTCAATGTATAGAATAAGTCAATTTTTTTCATTACAATTTTTTACTGTTCCACGTTTCTTTTGTAAAAAAAAATGTCTATATTATGAAGATTTTGGTAACACTGGTATATTCAGGGAGACATGCACTGAGCAACTTCTCTGACAGTGGTCCTCCACCAAGAAAAATACTAAATGGAGTTGTTCCAGCAAAATGAAAATAATACTAGACAGAAACACAGAAATGCGGAAATTAATGAAGAAAAGAAGAATAGATAAATAAGTAGGTGTATCTAAATTATACTGATTATATAAAATACTGACAATGTCTTACGAGATTTCAAATCTATGTAGAATTTAAATACAAGACAACAATGGCAAAGAGATGGAGTAGCAGCAAATGCACTTAAAATAGTGTAAGATCCTTTCATCATCTGAGATTCAGTGAAAGTACTAATTTATAGCAGATTTAATAAGTTAAGTATGTTTGTTACCTTTAGAAGAAACACTAAAACGATAGTTTATTTATTCATTTATTTTTAAAGATTTTATTTATTTATTTGAGAGAGAGAGACAGAAACAGAGATAGTGACAGAAAGTACAGGCGGGGAGGAGAGGGAGAAGCAGACTCTCCGCTGAGCAGGGAGCCCATTGCAGGGATCGATCCCAGGACCCTGAGATCATGACCCAAGCCGAAGGCAGATGCTTAACTGACTGAGCCACCCAGGTGCCCCAACACTAAAACAATAGTTTAAAAAGGAATATATGACAAATTAATGGGAGAATTTAATTTAATAATGTTAAAATATTTGATTAACTCTAAAGGAGGTAAGAAGAAACACAGAAGAGGTGAAAAATAAGGAAAAGAATTTAAATAGTAGATTTTAATCCAAGTATATCAGAAATTACACTAAATGATAAAAGACTGCTACACCACTTGAAAGACAAAGATTTTCAGTCCAAATAGGGAAAAAAAAAACCCACTATGATATGAGAATCAAACTTTAAATATGAAAACACAGACTTCAAAATTAAGGAATGGGAAAAAAATATTCTCTGCAAATACTAAAGAAAGAAAACTCATGTAGCTTAGCGATATTAAAGTAGACCTTAAGACAAAAATGACCAAAATAGATTCAGAGGCATATTTCATAATATAAGATAAACACAGAAGGGACCAATCCATCAGGAATAGACAGCAATTATAAATCCCTAGACACACAATAGCAAGGCCTAAAATATATTTTAAAAAATTTGAATAAAGCTAAAAGAAAATGTATTGTGGAATATTTCATTACTTTCTCAGTGAAATATGGAACAAGCATAAATAGTGAAGAAATAGGAAAACTGAAACACGACAAATTTTGTCTTTTGTCTTTGCTTTTCACGCAGTTTGAATATGACATGACCTTTAAAGAAAATCCTGCTTGCTGAAGTTCTGGGATCTGTGGTTTGCTGTCTGACATTAATTTTAGAAAATACCCCACCATTATATCTCCAAATGTTCCTTCTACCCTATAATCACTCTTTTTCTGGGATTCTGGTTAGTTATGTGTTTGAAGATTCAGGATCATTCTGCTGGTCTGGAACGCTGACTTGTTATTGTTTTTTTCCTCACTCATTTTTCATTTTGTATTTTACTTTGTGTAATTTCTATTGACATGCCTTCAAGTTCCTAATTCCTTTCTTGGCTGTGTTGAGTTTACTGAAGAGCCCGGCAAGGATGTGTTCCATCTCTGCTCTTCTTTGTCAAGCCACTCCAGCTTTCATGCCTGGAATAGGTGCATCTTCCCTTCTGCTGGGTGATTTTAGTGCTCGGGTGGGAGTGGGGGATTATCTGGGTTAATCCAGTTAGAAGTTGGACTGTTTCTATGATTACCTTTAATGCACCTCAGACTTCAAGTTCCCATAGCAATACTTGGTTTTTCAGGTAATGACAGGTTTGCTAGATGGTTGCCTCCATGGCTGCTCTATGTCCTTGTTAGGCCTTCCTTTGCCCTGCAAATCAGGCAAGCTCTGTTTCCACATACGTGCCTGTTGACCCTCTCCCAGTCTCCCTGGGTCTCATGGTTGCAGCCTCCTTCCCTTGCTCAACAATAATTCTGGAAAGAAAACCTATTCTTGTTCCTCCTCCAGGGTAATGTGATGAGTGAGTGTTCCCTTCCCCCACAGGAATGGGGTACCGCCAGGGCTCCAGGAGCAACAGTGTTCTTGCACTTCCTCCCAGAGAGTAGGTCTTTTGTTCTAAACCAGAGATAAGGGATAGGATACAGGTCTGCTGGGATTTCGTGTCCCTCCCACATAGGCTGCTGTTCTCCCCTGTCAGGTCAGCATCACCAGGGGCACCCTTCCCTAAAACGCTCTGGAGGTCATTTATGTGAGCATTGTTGTTGAGGTCCTGGATGAAAAGCCTGCAAAGGGAGCCGGCTCCCCCAAGTTCTGTGGCCTCCGGGTGCTTCCCCCTCTCACACCATCATTTCACCCATTCACTGGCCACCCCAGCCTGACTCTTCTGCTCAGTGTTCAGCTGCAGCTCCCTAAAGTGAAGCATGCTTGCATCCTGTCTGTTCCTGTGCACACCAGTCTCTTCTTGAAACTGACAGCTTCCTATTTGTGTGGGTTGTTGTACTTATTATTACAGGGAATGGGATGATGCTCTCTCCAGCTGTCTGTATCACTTAGTTCAACCTTGAATTACATATTCTTTTGAAGTGAACAAGGACTAAGTACAAAGCAACTGAAATATCAAGGATGTGTCTCAAGAAATTTTCAAAAACTGAAATCATGCCTAAATTACTTTCTAATCATTGTACAACTAAGATAGAAATCAATGACAGATATCAAATTGGAAATGATTTGGATGTTTAAGAATTAAGCAATACACCTCTCAATAGCCAATGGGTCAGGAAGTAATATTAAATTTAAAAATATTTTAAATGTAATAAAATATTACATATTAAACATGTGGGGAGAATTTAAAGCTTAGAGAAACACTTATTTTATTTATAAATTTTTGTTGAGAGAGAAAAAGCATGGATGAGTGTGGGTGGGAGGGGCAGAGGCAGAGGGAGAGAGAGAATCTTAAGTAATCTCCAACCCAGTGCAGAGCCCCACAAGGGCTCAATCTCACGACCCTGAGTTAATGACCTGAGCCAAAGTCAAGAGTCAGACACTTAACTAAACATTTATGACATTAAATTTACATGTTAGAAAAAATAAACCTAAAAATCAAGTATTTATGTACTGATCTCAAGATACATCAAAAACAGTTAACAGAAGCCAAAGATGTGAGGAAAAAAAGATAAAAATATGATTAGAAATTACACAGAAATACAATAAAAATAAACAAAACCAACATATTTAGTTTAGATGAATTATAGAATTTATACTCTCTAGCAAGTTTGATATAGAATAAAAAAGAAAAGAGCCGAAAACTAAGATTCTGTATTTAAAAGGGAACATCACTACAGAGCCTACATATAGTAAAATGCAGTAAAGAAATAATGTAAACTATTTTGCACATTAAAAAATTTTTTAACGATTTTATTTATTCATTTGAGAGAGAGAGAGAGCATGTGTGCACAAGTGTGGGGAGGGGCAAAAGCAGAGGGACAAGCAGACTTCCCGCTGACCAGCAGCCCCATGCAGGGCTGGATCCCAGGACCCGGAGATCATGACCCGAACTGAAGTCAGACGCTTAACTGACTGTGCCCCCATATTTTTTGTTTTAGAAAAATTGGGTACACTCCTTGTAAAAGCACTACAGAACCGATCTAAAAAAAAGATGGAAAATAGGAAACCCTAAATGACATAGTCTTATGTTAAGAATTCCCCATAAAGAAAGGTCTAGATCAAAAAAGATTCAATAGTGAACTATTTCAAACACTTAACAAAGAAATAATACTAATCTTACACAAAATCATTCAAAGGAAAGAAAAAGGGAGCATTTACCAGCTTGCTTTAAAAAGCCAGAATAAACATAATTTTCCTTTATAAGAAGGGAAAAAAAAACCTTATTTTTTATAAGATGGGAAAATCAGAAATTAATTACTTTCATGAACTTAGATGTAACAATCTTAAATATTAGCAAACTGAGTCCAGCAAAGTATAAAAAACATAATATGTTAAGTCTAGTTAAGTCTATTTCAAAAATGAAAAGTGGATTTAAAATTAAAAAATAAATGTAATTCTTGGGGCTCCTGGGTGACTCAGTCGGCTGGGCGACCAACTTGTGATTTTGGCTCAGGTCATGATCTCATGGGTTATGAGATCAAGGCCCCCATCAGGCTTCACACTCAGTGTGGAGTCTGCTTGGGAATCTCTGCCTCTTCCTCTGCCACGCCCCCTGGATGTGCATGCTCTCTCTCTCTTTCTCAAGTAAATAAATGAAATCTTTAAAAAAATAAATGCAATTCACAGATTTCAAAATAAAGTGCAAAAACTCTCTATCATCAGTGGAAGAAATGCACAAGAAATATTTCACAAAAATCAATATTTTCTTGTGATAAGTACACTAAGAAATCCAGCAAAGGAGTTGTATCTACAAAAAATTCAAATAATGGGAAAATTTGCCCATTTTCTCTAGGTATGGAAACAAGATCACAACATCCATTAAACATCGTGCCCAAAGCCCTACCGAGATAGTAGAATAAAAAAAATTAAAATATACAATTAACCTAAATGTATTATGCTTTGCATCCCAGAAATTCCATCCTGGGTATATACTCAAAAACGTACAAGAATATACTTGCAATAAAATGAATCTCACAGAATAATATTGAATGAAAAAGCCAGATTCAAAATGAAAACACACTGTATTTGTTCCATGACATGGATATCAAAAGCAAGAAATACTAATTCATTGTATGATAGAGGTCATAACAGTAGTTGACCTTGTGGTATGTCTTGGGGTGGTGACGTTGCCTGATGATGTTGCAGAGGGAAGCATACCATAGTGTTCAAACGTTTCTATTCCCTAATGTGCATGGTGTTCATGCAGATATATGCATATGTAAAAATAATTCAGCTGTACACTTAAAATTTATGCACTTACGGATACAGTGCCTCCATCAAAAAATTTTTAACTAAAAATTAAACATAGAAGTCTTGTTTCTGAATTACTATCTTGTTTTTTAAGATTTTATGTATTTGACAGAGAGAGACACAGCGAGAGAAGGAACACAAGCAGGGGGAGTGGGAGAGGGAGAAGCAGGCTTCCTGCTGAGCAGGGAGCCCGATGTGGGGCTCGATCCCCAGACCCTGGGACCATGACCTGAGCCGAAGGCAGATGCTTAATGACTGAGGCACACAGGCTCCCCTCTGAATTATTTTAAGCCTAAGAAGTCTTGGAGCAAAATTACCTGGTCAAAAAGGAAATTAATTTCAGAAAGAAAGGTTAATATCAATTTCACCGTAGCCTCAAGAAGATTGAACTGGCACAAACGTGCAGTCAATCTGGAATGTAGTGTACTGTAAACAGTGATTTCTTTTAAAGGCCACATTGGGCCAAGAACAAATGAGCAAGCAAATAAGAGGAAGCAGAGGAACTGTGATGTGTCCTTGAGCTTGAAGTCAAGCTGATATATGACTGGAATGCATTCCCTTATGTTATAGATCCTCTAAGCTCTTCTACTGGCCTTCGAAATAGCTGAGATTCCAAATGTTGACCTTACCTGAAGAGGTTCAGTCCATTTATTAAGCACCTACAGTTTATCAACTACTGTGTTAAGGTATATGAAATAAAGAGAGAAAGGACACACTCCATCCTTAAAGGAAATCTCAGTCTTAAGCTGACAGATTTTCTCCTTGACCAAATTTTGAACAAGCGCCTCTGAGCCCTCTTTTTTAATAGGTCTCAGGCTTGGCTCCTATCCTGTCTTTTGGTCTATATAGCCCAGTTTTAGCACGTAATCCCCCACCCTTGGTATATGATCACCCTCAACATCTGGTCAAATTCTTCATTCCCCACCTTTGATATGTGATCACTCGGGGCTGTCTTCAGCGAAAATCCCTTTAAGTTGCTTTACCAAAATTCTCCTATCCTCAGTGTCTCCTCTTAACAATCCACTGCCCCCACCCTGCACCCCACTCACCCTCACTCACCATTGGCTTTAAATTTCCAACTGCATTGCTGTATTCAGAGTTGACACTTATTTCTCTCCCCTGTTTCAATAGTTGAGTAAAGTCTTCCTTACCTTTTAACATGGGTCAGAATATTTTTTTCTTTAACATTAAGAAAGCCAGATTTGTAAATAAATATTGAGGTATAATAAAAGAGTAGGGATAACATGGAAGACATAAATACTACTTAACAAGGAGCAGTTTATCTTGAACACTGGTGGGTGTTGGTATAGCACAGAAGAGATACCATCTGAAGAGGATATTGATGGGTAAGATGCATTTTGTAGACAAAGGAAGAGGAAAACCACTTCAGGACAAAGCAACTAAGTGTTATGGAAGCATGGGTGAATATAAAGTGTTCTTGAAACTAAAAATATTTCCTTATCATTTGAGTGATAAATGCCATTGTGGAAAACTAGGGTACAAGTTATCCTGAGGAACGTGGACTATGGTTTGTAAGTAAAGAGAGAATATTGGAGGGTTTCAAGCAGGGAAGTGAAAGAATCACTTCCCATTTTTGGTGAATGTCTCCAGAAATGTAATGGAGAGTGATTTCAGTGGGTAACATAGGAGACCTGTAACTAAATTAGGAAACTTTTAGAAAAATACAGCTAGGTAACAGTGGGAACCTGGATTATAACTGTGGAAATTAAGATGGAAAGAAATAAGTAGACAGTACAGATTTAGGAATTTACTGTCCACAATATTTGTTCATTCAATTAGCTAGTGAAGCAGAAGGCAAGGTTTGGGAAAAGGCAAGAAATACTAATGACTCCCTAATTGGGAGGATCATATTGATATCAGTCAAACTGAGAGGCATAGAATTTTTAAAAGCATATTTTAAAGGAAGATGGTGTCTGTAGAGGCTTTATTTGGAGGTAACTCGTAAGTAAAAATTGGTGATGAAGAAGATCATGACCATAGCATGATCATGATACCATTAAACTGTTTCCAGGCTCTGTATTAAATCCTCTACATACATTAATCTATTTAATCCTCAAGTCTATTATTATTTCCATTGAGCAGAAGAGGGAAAGGAGTCACGGAGAACTTAGGTAAGTTGGCCAACATCGTGTAGCTAGCACGTCACACAACCCAAGCCAGGAGAGTCCAAGATCTGTGCAGTAAACCACAACACCTAAGGAACAGGGGAGAAGCCTCGGGGACAATGAAAAGATAATTGTCCGGAAGATGGTGAACTGATACCAAAATAAGTTGTCTGGCTGGGGGAGATACAGCATCAGAATAAACCAGGACTAGCCCTGCACTTCTTTAAAGCTAGATATATTTTTGTCAAGTCTGAAAACCTCAGTACTTAGGTACATACAACCGCAGGCAACTCACTTGTCCACATTAACCCTTTTATTTGCATATTTGAAATGAGTTAGCTTGATATAATGATCACTAACTTATTCCCCAAATCTTAAATTTTGGAATTCAGAGTAAGAAAATTGCAAAAAAATTCTGCCCTAACACTGATTTTTTTAGTTCATGGAGAATAGTGTAAGCAGATATGGAATCATAGTGAGTTAGTATGCAAAAGATTTATTGCCCTAAATCCAGAAATATATTTTTTAAGGAGTCATGAAACAAATATGTTTTTCTTTCTTAGTAAACGTTATGTATCAGATAGTAAATTATTACAAGGACCCAACAAAAAGCTAATTTTCTCCATATGCATCTATATTGTGACTTTTTTAAAAATCAGAACAACCTTTAATGATTTCAGAGCCAATAAAGCATGAGTTGAAATTTGGCTAGTGATTATGCCATTTTATTTAATTCAGCTATTTCAAGGTTAATTTACAATCATCTCTTTTAAACACAAGTGGTGTTTGCTTGGATTCTTCTAGGGAATTGCAGTGAAGTCAGGAGTCAGCAATAAACTGTTTTATGTCATCTAGGTCAGGTACTTATCTTCCCAGAGCAGGAGTGATCAGACCAATGGGACTGCATCACAAAACTTCAAATGCTTAATATTCTATCAGTCAGTTCCTAAGGACCTCTGAGCATTAGAAAAACTCATTTAGTGTTACTGACATATTAATTCCAAGACAGTAGTTAAACATTCTGAAAACTGTATCTGGGAAAGTCATATTTTAAAGCCACTTACACCAGATTAAACTGGAAGGGAGTTTTAATAAACAGGTGGTTGCGTATTAACAATAAGATAAGGAATGCAACTCTTCCCCATTGTCGTCTTCATCTTCTTTCATGATTCCTCCCTGTCAAGAGGTTGTTGGCTTAAAAAGGCTTAAGAAAAGCAAGCTCAGCTTTCCATCTGATTTGAAAGGGGCACTTTTGGTCTTTCATATATTTTACCATATGAAGAAATGCATGTTGCTTTTCCTGCTGTGAGACACTACAGGATACTAATGCTTAATGTTCTTCACCATATACCAGGTGATCTTCAAAAGTTCAACTTTGTTAGGAGAAACCTACTTTCTTTTCTGTGGGCCAAGTACTTTAAATGGTCATTAAAAAGCAACAAGTTCTGTATTCTACTTTCACTGACGGATGTAAGTGTAATTTTCAGGGGAGTGGGTTTTAGAGAGTGGAGGACACAGTGAGACCTGGGCTATCGTTTCCATCAGCCTTCTATTTGTTGACAGTGAGGACCTCGGGCCAGGAGAGGAGGCATGCACCGGGCGTGGTAACACAGGGAGAGGGTGGTGGAGGTGAAACCCGGAATGCAGGGTCTGCCCCCCAAACCCAGAGCTCGTCTCCACCTCTCCGCACTTCCCCAACATACATGGCTTCTGGCAAACTATGAGAACAACACAGCAGAACTTCTCATGCACAAAATGCTAAGTCAGTGCTGCTGTGAGCACAGAATGTGTTTTATTCCTTTCGACTGCTCGGCCTCTCCAACTGTGTATTATGCCAGATCACTGAGCCAGTTAAATACCATTAGTCAGCTTCTCACCTTACTCTGTGTCCTATTTCAATAAAGCTACAATTGTGCTTGTACAAACAGGGAGGAAACCCAAGAAGAGAGCTTGCTGGTGGTACTCCCCATCTCTCCCGAGTTCCAGCGGTGGACTCCTTGTTACTGGCCAGCATCTGCCTGCACAATGCATCTGGCTTGAGCGTATGCTGCACGCCCCGGGTTAAGACATCTTTGGAGCATTTGTCACACTGATATGTGGCATGAAGATAGAGGAGTCTTATGAGAATGCACTAAGGTTCAGAAAGGAACATTTCTCATTTGAAATGATTCATTTAGTTTTCAACTTATGTAGGCTGTTCAACAAGTATTTACTAAGCACCCACTATGTGCCAAGCATTTCCCAAGGGCCTGGGGATGTTCTGGGGAAAAAATGCCTGTGTTCTCCTGGGCAACAGACAAGGCTGTTTATTATTAAAATGCGGCATATTACTCCCCTGGGGAAAACCTCCTACCGAAATTAGATTATGGTCAGTACCGAGTGTTATGTGGCTTACTGAAAGTCAATTAGATAGCTCAGTAGGTAAAAAATTGATTATAAATATGTCTCTGTCTAGGGAAAAACAAGGTAATTAAAGATTAGAATGATTATAGTCAGAATGAAAACAATAGTCTCCAAGCTTCCTCTCTTTCCTTTTTTTCCCAAAGATGAGAAGAGTATATGAATGAATTGAACAGTATCTACATATTGTATTTGGTGCCTGTGTCTCTCCCACAACCACCACATTTTTTAACTTGTATTTGAAAACCAGTCCCCTTGCTGTGGATTCTGCTGATGGATAATCAGGCTGCTATTTTTTTTCTAAAAGATTTTATTTATTCATTAGAGAGAGAGAGAATGAGAGATAGAGAGCATGAGAGGGGGGAGGGTCAGAGGGAGAAGCAGACTCCCCGCTGAGCAGGGACCCCCGATGTGGGACTCGACCCCGGGACTCCAGGATCATGACCTGAGCCGAAGGCAGTCGCTTAACCGACTGAGCCACCCAGGTGCCCAGATTCCTTTTATTTTATTTTATTTTATTTTTTAAGATTTTATTTATTTATTTGACAGAGAGAGAGATAGCGAGAGCAGGAACACAAGCAGGGGGAGTGGGAGAGGGAGAAGCAGGCTTCCCGCCGAGCAGGGAGCCCGATGCGGGACTCGATCCCAGGACCCTGGGATCATGACCTGAGCCAAAGGCAGTCGCTTAATGACTGAGCCACCCAGGTGCCCCTCAGGCTGCCATTTAGAGCATTCCCCTGCCCTTGCGTTTTCTGTAAACTGGATGTTACATGGTGAGGCTTGAAACTGAGCTGTACAATTTTCTGGCAACACATGAAAATCTCCAGAGCAGTTATTTATTTTAATAGTAAAGAAACTTGCCCATTTCCCAAATCGTCATTCATGAAGCCTAGACAATAAATACTATTTATGACTGTTTCTTATACAGCTAGGCTCCTACTACACTTCCCCCCCCTTAACGGTAATACTGACAATTATCGTTTTAATATTATGTTTCCCCCCACCAATGGAAAAACTTCAAACATAAACAAAACTAGAACAAGAAGAACAATGAGATCTTATAGAGTCATTACCAAGCTACCAAAAAAAAAATCCACAGTCTTGTTTTATGTTTCTAACCTAGATTGTTTTGAAGTAAATTCTACAAATCATAACAGTTTATCTTTGAATATTTATGTGCTTATTTTTTAAAGGAAAGGACTCATTTCAAAAACACAACTTCAATAACATTTTAAAACTAAATATAAAATATAAGTAATTAATACCATCAGATACGCTGCCAGAGTTCAGATTTTCCCAATTGTGTCCAGAGACAGTCCACGCATGAGCGTCTGTCTACGTCTCAGAAAGCTCTTTAACATACGTGTTTCTCTCCCTCTTTTTTTCTGTTTTAACTTGTTTATTAAAGATCCTGGGTCATCTTTCCTATAATGTTCCCACATTCTTCCTTCCCTCCTTTCCTCCTTCCTTCCTTCCTTTTTTGATATACTGTGTCATTCTGATGCTGTATGTATCACTCAAGAAGTTAACTACTATGTGGTTGTTTCATCTTTTTGTGATATCAATGCCCATCGATGATCATTGTCTAGTTTCATTATTTGACTAGATGTTTAAAAATAGATTTCATTCTAATTCTATTTATGCTAGTTTTATCCCAATTGCAGAGAAAAAGCAGTGGAAATTGCATGTGCATCTTCCACAGGATACTGCTCAGACTACGCCACCAAGATCCACCTAGAAGGCTAGTTCTTGCTTACTCACACTGTCAGTAAGGAGTCACCACAGGGCCCCAGGACCTTGCTTGAGTCTATCCTGCACAGATTCTGTCAGACTGTCGATCAATCACTAATGTGTAATAAGTACCAAATACGACCCAAGCTCTCTACAAGGTTCTCAGAATGCAGCAAGAAATCAAAGAGACAAAGCCCCTGCTCTCATGCACTCCACAGCCTATTAAGCAATGCCTGAAAATGAGAAAGTAAGTAATTTCTAATTCCATTAAACATGGAGAAAAAATGTAGAGTTACTGATCAGCATGAGTGTGCTTTATACAAGGTGGTCTTGTCTTCCAAGTTATGTTCTTGGACCTTGCCCTAATTCCCCCAAATCCATCTGAAATATAATGGGATCAAAATGGTCTTGGTTTGGAACATAACTAAATAAAAGGAGTTAGTTTGGGTATGGAATGAAAAGAAGACATGTGGATGGATGAGTTACTGGTACCCAATTCTGATCGCTGATATTCACCAACTATGCTTATGATTTGAAGAGCAGCAGTGTTCTCTCACATACTTCAAAACTTGAATTCTAATAAGTATAATTAGATGGTAGATAAATAATGATTAATCCAGCAAACTCTACGAGATCTAGTTATAACAGCAAAGTATGTAAAATAATTGGGTATGCTCTCTAAAAAACTGTGTGTGGGAGGGGGTCAGTGTGTGTGCAATGCTTATAAGTGACAGGGAACCCCCCCAACTCAAAACAAAAGAAAAAGAAGTCAGGTCTTCTTTTCACTCCTTGCCCATCACTCAGAACCACTCAACGCTCCTGAATCCATACCTTGAAGGCAACAGAAAGGCAGGATGGAAAGGTAGCACCAGTTGAAGGGAAGATTCTGGAGATTATTTTTTTAAGAATCAAAATATAATCAGAGGGTTTTGAATAATGGGAAAAGTTCTCATAACTCAATTACTTTAAGCTCCATAATTGTATGAGTCAGGGTTCTCCAGAGACACCAAACCAATAGATATATAATATATACACGAAGGCAGACACGTCTAAGAGGAGACTGAGTATAAAATTGACTCAGGTGGTTATGGAGGCTGAGAAGGGTACGCCTGCTGTCTGGGAGCTAGAGAGCCAGAAAGGTCGCCAAACAATTCATTCCCAGTCTGATGCCTGAGAACTGGGGGTGGGTGGGGAGAGTGTAAGTCCCAGGCTGAGTTCAAAGGCCCCACATTAGGGGCACTGGTGTCCAAGAGCAGAACAGATGCACAAGGGAGCTTAAGCAAGTAGCAAGTCTACTCAAGCCCTCCCCGGATGGGATAATGAGACTCAAATGTCTCTCTCAGAGACACCTCCACAAACACAGAAATCACACATTACCAGCTCTCCGAGCATTCCTCAGCACAACCAAAGTGACACACGAAGTTAACCGTCACGATCAGTACTCGGTAAGAAGACATTGGCTCTTTTCTTCTGCTTGAGAGATAAAATTCTTCCATTAAGTGTTAATGACCTACTGAGTCAAATACCAAATGTCCCCTTTTAATTAATTTGTTTATATAGGGTTGTGAGTAAGAGCAGAGATTTGGTGTCATAAAAGCCTTTCTTCTTTGACCATATCATTCCAGGAAACTGCAGTTCAAAAATGGGGGGGGGGGGTGTGAGTGGTGGTGTCCTGGGTGAGTGTGGATTCCTTGTTGGCTCCACACCAGCATGTCGGTGCAATGAGGAATAAACTTGCATGGAGCAGAGAGGAGCCAGTCATGGAGAAAGTGACATATCTGGGGACATATCTGCCGTGGTTCCTTTGGTGGTGAACAAAAACTCCACAGTGCACTGATCGTGCCTAAGATTAGCACAGAAGAATCTGCCCCACGACCCTATTTGCATGTGGTGACTGATGCACAGCCACACGACATGACTTCCCACCATCGGCAAAAGAAGAGGTTCGTGCCGTGCTTCTCAGTCTCTATGACTCTGATATTTACTACTTTATCTCCTAAAAGTCTAAGTATAAATCTCATCTTCAGGGACTTATTATTTTTCTTATAAACGGAAAACCAGCTAACTATTAGTCCGTGGATTTCTTTTCCTTTCTTTTATTTTTTTTCTGAGATTTAAGACCACCACTGACTATTGCTATAGTGATTAGACCATGATTAGGAACATTATCTACAGTAAACCATTGGGGTATGTGCACTTGGACGTTTTTCCTTTTTATCCCTCAAATATCCCTAAATGTGTCCTTGTAAGAAGCATAAAGAAGTAAACCTCTTTCGGTCTTCCGAACAGCCAATGAGGGAAATACAGTATATGGTCTATGTTGTTAAAAAATGAGACAACAGGCCCAAGTAGAGTCACTTACCTAAGCCCAAGACTTCATTTTGATTTTGGCTGCCCCAGAAATGGGATCTTAAACCGGTCAATCAAGAGTTCCTGACCAGCATTGGTCAGACCCCTGCCATGCCCTATAAGGAAAGTGACCCTGCAATCACCAACCTGCTGTTTTGCCTCATATAATTTCCTTGTTTCTGTTCCCAACTGTCTATAAAAGTCTTTCAGTTTGAACAGCTCCTCGAAGCTCCTTTCTATCAGCTAGACTGGATGCTGTCCAACTCAAGAATCGTCGGGTAAAACTAGGAAGATCTTTAAAGTTGATTCTTTTGAATTTTGTTTTTTTAATAGTATTTCTTGTAATAAGCACTTGCTATGGACTCAACTGTGTTCCCTCGAGAGTTCATCAGTTGAAGACCCAAACCCCACTGTAATGGTATTTGGAGACCAGACCTTTGCCAGGTGTTACGAGTTTAGCTAACCTATTCCATAATATCTTGACCTCCACATCCATTTTGGGTGGCCTTGAACTGTCACTGGACCTCCACTAAGCTCATGCCCTGGATATGAACCCACAGAATGACAGGTGAATGTAAGTTCCTGGTATGACTCCACCAACCACCACTGTGATGAGCATTCTCCCCTCTTCCTGGGGTTTCTCCCTTACATAAGACCACCATGAAGCTTATCAAAACCCTACTCTTTGGGGTTTGAATTCAACAGTCTGGCCATAGCCTGGGAAGTCCAACACACGCAGGTACCCATGTCTCACTGTGCTCTCTCTCTCCTGTATCCTGCCTTGACCTCCCCACACGGCCCCTGCAAGACTGTAATCAACTTCTCTATTTCAATTAACTTGTGTTCTTTTTCTGAACCGTGGCTCACCGTCCAAAACTCCAGGGTTCTATTTAACAAATGTTAATTAAACAAAATCACAAGAAGTAATTAGTTCAGGAGATGGAGCCCCATGGTGGAATTAACGTCCTTACGAGAAGATACCAGAAAACATGCTGTCTCTCTCTCTCCCTCTGCCCTCTGCCATGTGACAACATACTAAGAAGGCAGCCGGAAAGAGAGCTCTCCCTAGACCTTGACCATGCTGACACTCTGATCTCAGATGCCCAGGCCTCTGGAACTGTGAGAAATAAACACCTATTGTTCAAGCCCCCTGGTCTATGGTGTTGTGGCCCAGCCGCCCCAGCTAACTATTACTGTACTCACATAGTCCTCAGTGAGTCCAATCATAATATCCCCACAGCTGCACACATTCCCAACATGCGTGCACCCTTTGGTGACCAAACAGACCCAGCTAGGGGCTGGTCATGAGCTAGAGCCTGTGTATTTTAAGGAGCCACATTATTTCAGAGAATACAGAAAACAGGAATGTGACCAACCCAAGGCACAATTTTACAGTAATTTCGTCAGTGCTGTATCTTTATCATCATGCAATTCAAATCTTCACATGTCCACTCTGACACCTCCCAAGAATTTAACCCTTCATGTTGCTCTACCTACTAAAACATTTCTCTGTGTGAATCTCTTTTTCCTTTGCCTGACTCTACAGTGTCACAAGGTCTCTCTGTCCCTTCTCACGAACTCCTCATTCCTCACCTGGATATACGGTATTAGGAAAGCAAATAATTTATAGTATGATGCCGTCCCTCTTGACGAATTCTCTCAACCCTACCAAAGGCATTTTAATCCTAATTATAAGAATATATAATTAAATTTTACAACAGACTTTTGAAAAAAAAAAGTTTCCAAACTATTTTCTTAGCTTGGCATTTTTTTTATACAATAAAAAATCTTACACAGAAATAAAACATACAAAATAGGTAAAAACCAGGCTAATGGCTGAAGCAAGAGGAGAGACCCTGGAGAGAAGCTCTCGGGGCCTGAGGTCTTGTGTCCCTGAGCACAACCTCCTCTGTTGGAGTAATGACTGAAGTCAGCCTTGTCAGGGGAGAAGAGGGAGAAGAGCTTCTAATCACCGCCTTCCACCCCAGGAAATGAGCTGAGATGGACAAACATATGTACCCTATTTCCATCCTCCACAAATGTCCCCAGTGTCCACAGATGTCCTCTCAGAAGGAACCAAGAAGAGACCAGCATTAGCGGTCTTTCCCATCTACTCAGTTTTTTATCTGAATGTTGATGCCTGAAGAATCTGTATTAATTTTTGACCTACTATAAAAAGAAGTCAAGAGCCACAAATGCACAAGGGCATTTTATGATAAAATCTGTCCAGAATCCAGCTGTATAAAGCATTATCAAAAAGTTGCATGGATGACGGAATAAATCAGTTAGGCTAAAAATAATATAAGAAATGTATTTGGAAGTTTTCTTTTGAAATCCCCTTCAAAGAGCCCTTTGTTTTGAAGATACGATGCCTTCAGTCATATCAAATAGCTTTCCTTTCATTAGTTTTAAGTTGGGGAATAGACAGAAGTCATACATAAAACATAATGAACAAGGGAAATGCGATAATATGGGTGCATTGTGGCCCACAAAAAAATTTGTCAGACGGCGAACAATATACTCCAGTACCAAGCTGAACAAAGTATGATATTTTTAAATAGTTAAAAATAAAATAAATAATAACAATGAACATGTTTTAGATGTGTGCCATACCCTAATCTTTGTACTTTTCATAAATTAATTCTGATTTTCATTATACTCTTATGTAATATTTACAGGAACACTCTCAATTAAATGTACGTTGAGACACAGAGAGGTTAAGTAACTTGATGCAGTCAACCCAGTAAACCACCATTTATTAGATCCCTGTGTGTATTGATTCTGGGCAGATACTGTGACTCACTTCAGCCAATATAATACCCCAACAGACCCTGAAACAGTTCAGTACAACATTCAAAAAGACCTAGTAGCTTTTGTTTTTGCATTTTGGGGAGCCCTGCCACACGTGTGAGTGGTTCAGCTATGCTACTGGAGATCCTACATGGGAAGACGATGTGAAAAACCATCTTGAGAGAGAAAAGCCCAGTTGTCCCATGAACAAGCTGAGCTGAGCCCAGATTTTAAGCTCTCCCACCAAGGGACTGGATGAAAACAAAGCCATCTTTAATGTTTTTGCTCCAACTGCCATCTCTTTAGACCTATGTAAGGCACCCCAAACACAACCGGGAAAAGAAATCCATCTGAGCCCTAGTCAACACACCAAAGCATGAGAAATAACAAAATGCTTGTTGTTTGAAGCCAGTAAGCTTTGGGGAAGTTTGCTGGATAGATCACCAGAACACATAAATATGGTCACCTTGCTAGTGATTGCAAACGGGGATAAAAACCCTGGAAACATGGGTCAAAGTCCTATGCTTTTACTCAGTAAAACATCCTGTCTCATGACA
The DNA here is from genome assembly GCF_003265705.2 of Callorhinus ursinus. Taxonomy (NCBI): domain Eukaryota; kingdom Metazoa; phylum Chordata; class Mammalia; order Carnivora; family Otariidae; genus Callorhinus; species Callorhinus ursinus. The sequence goes on along the minus strand of NW_027397094.1, from coordinate 819,476 downwards.
AACACATCCTAACACAGGCTCATGAAGCACTGAAGTATGGTAATAAGTTCCGATGCATGATGCCTACAATACAGGAGTGCCAAAATTATCCCTATCTACTGAATTTTCTACAGCATTAAATTTGTTCAGTCATAATTAAAAAAGGCTGAATATTCTGAGGTTTGCATATTGAACAATTCTCTAGAATACCTAATAGCATAATCAACACTTAGTTCATTCTGTGCCAGCCCTGAAAATCTACCTTTTTTTGGTGTCTTCCTCATCTCAGTCAATAGCATCCTAACAATGCCAGTTACTTTGCAAAATTCACAAAACTCTTGATTTCTCTCTTCCTCACACCAATAATTCAACCTGGTAACAATTATTATTGGTTCATTCTTTAAAACATATTCTAGAAGTATTTGCACCTTTCTATCACTAATCAATACTTCTGAGCTCCCGGGCCCAGACCACTCCAATGCCTCCCTTGTCCCTGGCTTCCGGTCATCTCCTCTGTCGGTCTAATCTCAATAGAAAAGACAGAGTGACACTTCTAAAACATAAGTTAGGGATTCCACTCTCAGTAGGGAAGTATAAATTCTCTATAAACCAACACCGCACCAGATAACACCTATAAATTCTGGAGAAATCTGAGCATTCTAGAGAGTAAAGAAAAGCAGGCTTACTGGGGAGGGAGTTAAACTGTGGAGAAGTAGTTAGCATGGCAATGACTTTTCTTGCTCTGTTTTTCGGTCTCTGCCCAGAAAGGAGGCTGTAGCTATGCAGGGTGTGTAGGTAGCTAAAACTCTGACACAAGGTCTGTTTTCTGGCTAGAAGAAAAGCCAAAGAAAGAAGCCCAGGCAGCTGCAGCTGGTTGCCAGAGTGTGGGGGAATGCTGGAGGGACAGAGCTAGAGAAGAATCCCCAAACTCTGCCCATGAACACCCCGCTCGTCTCTGGTTGATCTCTGAACCACACAGGTTCACAAAGGCTTACATGGTAAAACTGAGGTACGGACTTCTGTCCACAGAGCGTGAAAGACAGAGCCTCATGCAAGTCTAGTCAACTACCTGCTAAGACAAAAACATCAGCATTCTTCAAAAGAAGGAAACAGAATGCAGAGTCTTCGCAACATAATGGCCACAGTTCTAAGGATATAATTCAAAATAACCTGACATACAACAACAACAACAAAAAATGTAACCCATTTTCAAAGAAGAGAACAATCAACAAAAGCCAACCAGATGCCAGATGTTGGAATGATCCGAACAAGCCTTTAAAACTCTATCTTATGTTTAGTAAAGAAAGGAAAATGCACTCAAAATAAATTGTAAAAACATAAAACTTGTTCAGGGAAATAAAATAGTGGGAAAAAAACTAAAATAAAATTTTAGGATTGAAAATTAAATTGAAATAAAAATTTCACCAGATGGGCCAGTAACAAGTGGACATAATAGATGAAAGTCACTGACTCCCAGGTGAACAGAACTTACAGGGAGAGAAAGAAAAAAGATGTTAAAATAGGAAGCAGAGATTCGGAACCCTGTAGTATGATAGTAAATGGCTTAATGCCTAGATTAATAATTAATGAGTCACAGAAGAAAAGGACAGTAAAACTGTGGCAGGAAAAATATTGTTAAGAAATAATGGCCCCAAATGTTCCAGACTTGGTAAAATACATTAATTTAAAAATTCAAGTTAAAAATGTAAAATAAATAGTAAAAATAAAAATTCAAGAGTCTCCAGAAACATAAAACAGGACAAATTCAAAGAAAACCGTGTCTGCCCACATGAATAATCTGTTAAGAAAAAGACAGAGGCCAACATTAAAGCAATCAGGAAAAATGGCACATTACATACAGAACCAAACAGATCAAAATGACATGGACTTCTCAAGAAACCACAGTAACCGCAGAGCAGTAGACCAGAAAAGAGTAGAATAATGTATTTAAAGTGCTGATAGGAAAAATAAAACAGAAACAGTCAATCCACAAGTCAAGAATATAGGCAAAATAAAGACATGTTCAGATAAAAGAAAATAAGATTAATTACCAATGATACTAAATACAGGAAAGGCTAATGGTATATTCAGAAGGGAAAGGACACCAGAGGAAAACCTGGAGCCTTAATAAGGAAAAGGAGTATTGAAATGACAAATATTTGAACATATATACATTTTTTTCTCAATTTCTTTATAATATAAATGTTTACAAATAAAAATTACTTGTTGTCGTTTGCACTTTAAAAGTAGGTAGATACGGTAATGGCAGGGTCAGACGTGGGAGTGAGGTTTGCACTGTTTACTGGAAGTGAAGGACATTAGCTCTAAGTAGGTTACGGAAAGTGAAGGAAGCATATTCTCACACCTAGAATTCTAAAGACCAATACAAAGATGTTCACACACACACTAGAAGAATTAAAATGAATATTTTTTAAAAATACTGAAATTAGGTAAAAAGACTCAGGAAAGCATACAACAAAAATGAGAGAGAAACAGAAAGCATACAATAAAATGATAGCACTAAATAGAATCACAGTGATAATTACATTAAGCATTAATAGTCTAAATACACAAAGTAAAAGCCATAGATGGTCAGGATAGAGGAGGAAGCATCACCCAGCCATCTGCTGCCTAAGACAGACAGACTGACAGCCTCCTGCCGAGGCTCGTCTCTCTGTGGCCGCGTCTGTCCCCTGCCCTGTCACTGTGGGTCCAGGTCCGTGCTTGCCTGGGGCCTTGTTGGGGCCCGCTGTGTCCTGGTCAGTGTAAGCCGCTAGTATTCCATTCTACCAGAGACCAGGTGGTGTAAACCACCGACACCCACCTCTCACAGTTTTGGAGGCTGGGAGGCCCAAGGCGCTAGCGGACTCGGTTCCTGACCAGACGCCTCCTCCTGGCGTGCAGACGGCCATCTTCTGGCTGTGCCCTCCCAGGGCAGAGAGGGAGAGGGCTCTGGTCTCCCCCTCCTCTAACACGGTCGTGAACCCCAGCATGGGGGTCCCCCCTCATGCCCTCATCTAAACCTAATTATCCTTCAAAGGCCCCACTTCCAGATGCCATCACACTGGGGACTAGAGTTTCCACATAGAAAGTTTGTTGGTACTCAGTGGTGCCAGCAACATATTCAAAAAGGAAGATTAGTGTCGGAAACACCATCAGGTATGGATTGGTGCTACTTTGAACCAAGGGGGGACCCCTGTGGTCTTTTGTTCAGTCTCATACAGCGTAGAATTCTACCCAGCACTAATTTGTTTTGTCATGTGGCATACGACGAGATGAGACTGTGGGTCCCGTCTGCCTGAATTCACTCAAGCCAAGACCCATAAGCCACAGTGCTCTTTGAAGGCTCCCGTGTCCCTTTAATGGGTCCACTTGAAGTGGTAAAGAAAAGGACATTTTCTTAAGAGCTACTACTACTCTATGCACAGGTCGTGTGATGATGTGGAATAAAATGCACGTTGCAGGACATTTTCTTTAAAAAATCATGCAGTCCAGAACATGCTGTTTCCTGTGCCTGAAATGTCTGTTTCCCAGATACCAGCATACCTCGTTCACTTCCTCCTTCCAGGACCATCTCAAATGTTGTTCTACTTACAGTGACAACACGGCATTTATAATCTGGAGTACAACAGGTTTTTCTTGGTTTTCGTCTCATGGTTCCTAGCAGAATATAAGTTTGGTGCTGGCCAGAATGTGTGTTTTGTTCCCTATTCTGAGGCCACACGGTAAATGTGATGATCCTTTGTTGAGCACGTGAATGAATGAGTGAAACATCTGGCGACAGACAGGTCTGCCACAGATCCCTGGTGCTCCTGGAACACAGGGACATTTTGGGGGCCGGGGCCAGAGACCCGAGAAGCTCTCCGCAGAACAGCCTTCCGTGGGGCCCTCTTGGGGATGGAGGAGCACACGCCATCTCAACTTGTGCAGCCCTCTCCTCTGTCACTGGGCATCTGTGCTGTCCCTTCCACCAGTCTGGGACACCCCTGTCCCTGGGTGTTCAGAGTCCACGGGACCCTGCTCTGTTGGGCCATCCCTGGGGCAGGAACCCCTGCTCTGAAACAGAAGGATCATCGAGTTGTGGCCTTCCATGAGGAAACCTACAAACCTGTCACTTCCCTGCTGGGAACCCTGCTAGGAGATGATGATCTAAAATACCAAATGGGGTCCAAATTTCCTTTCTCGCTTTTTCCCGGCTGCCCCCCTGCGTGTCTGTGTGCTGGGAAATCTAATAATGACGGTGCAGGTGTCTAAGCAGGAGTCTGCAGGTCCCGCTTGAGCTGGTTGATAATCACAGGAGCTGAGAGTGTGTCCCTGTGGCCCAATAAACGTGATTTTAAAGTTTCCTTTGCCTCCTGAGCGATTCTTCGGGGCCACAGGAGGGATAGGAAGTAACATTCAGTGAGGACACACAGATGTCAACAACAGGGAAGGCCCCTTATCAAAGGAGTACATTTGGTAACTATGGGCTAACATGTCACTGTCCCTTAAAACCAGTTTGTCCTGGCAAGAGAAGTTACTATTTAATTAGGTTATTTAACAACATGGACAGTAAAGAATTAGCAGGCCTATAGCTCCCACTGGTGGGCATGTTGAAAGGGACATGGAATTTAAAGAAACCTATTTCTGACTCACGGGATGAGCGCAGGAGTCCATTTTTTCTGACCCATTTCCACTCCCAGGAACTGTGACACTCAGGATCACACATCCTAAGTGTTGGACATTTCTTGAGATTTTATAGCCCAAATTTGGGCCATTGCACAGAGCCTACAAGAATCTTCCAGGGAGGGAATTTCTCATTTTGGAAAAGGGATTGGAGTTTTAGGCCAAGGGGCTTGAAGAAAGGGTAGCTTAAGACATACGTTCCAAACTGAAGACAAAAAAGTCAGATGAGAATGAGGGACTATTGTCCTGAGGACTCAGATGAAGGAAAGGCCACGTTAGCCAAAACCTTAGCCTGTAACTTCCTGCATTATCATTCACTTCTAAAATTGCTCTAATCCTTCAGCAGAGAAATGTTTGCATTTCTAAGTATTATTTACACTTATCTTTACAGGTGCAATGAAACCACATTGTCCAAATGTGGGATGGGCGAGGGTTAAAATCTGCATTCAGCCAAAGCCAAGACTGAAGCAAAATATTACTGTCACAGAATGAACATTTGAGACCCAGGAATCCATCGAAAATGTGTCTGAACACTGTGAAGCAGTGTTACAATATTATTAAAGTGTGGTGGTGACATTTAAGAGTTTGGTATTAAAGGCAAAAAGTAAACCATTTTAGCTTTCTCACTTGCTAATTTCTTCTGCAGGTGCTATCCTGAATACTCATGGTACTAAATGAATGCCCACTTTCAACCGAGGTAAGGGAAAGCACAGACAGATTCTGCCCAGTGCAAGCTTGGTGGGCTCCTTGGTGGTGGTGATGTTGCCGCCAAGTTCCTACTCTTCTAGTTGCTCTAAGGCAGGCAGCCCGGTGAGAGGCCAGAGCATGGAGATCTCTTTGACTCCTGGTCAGAAGTGGCACTGGGGCTCCCCTGGGGCAATCCCACACACTGGCCTTGTGCATTTTCAGAAGATGCTTTCTGACTGCTTCCAGAAACTGTCTTGTCCTCACCGTTTTATATTTCTCACATTTTTCACATACTTGCTGTTTCACACAATTACTTGAAATTTTGTCCTTAAACCTGAGATCTGAACTGTGACAATGCAGGTATCTGAATTTCCAATTGCATCTGGGCTTTCCTTGAATGAATAGCAATTTCAACGTTTTTTGGGAATGGAATAGAGGCATCTTGAGAGAATACCTGCACTTCAGCAGGTTTCAGAAAATGATCTATATTCTCAGAAGCAATCAGTAGTTGGGAGTATCTATACAGGCACTGTTATATTATTTGAAATACTTCTATCTGCAAGAGTATGGAAATGAAGTTTTCTTGAATTGTGAACACCTTGCATGAGTACGTGATGAGGAGGAGGGTCCAAGACTTCTTGTGCCTCATGCGGTTTGTGCATGGCTGAAGAATAATGAAGGAGGCCCCTCTCTCCTGCCCCCAGTAGTCTTGGGACACACGCTGTCTCACGCCCGCTCTCCAGGGCACAACCGAAATGTATGAATGGAATGTGCCACAATCCCTGTGTCACCTGTACCCTCGGCACACCTGTTCTCTCATCGGGACACTCGTAGGATGCGGAAGTGTTCCATCATCTTGCCACAGGTCAGGCAGAACGTGCTGCAAAAGGGCGAGTTTATCATACGCTGCTTTCCTAGTGTCTACCTACAGAGACGCGGATGTTTCCTCTCGTGGAGCTCAATGGAACTGACATGCAAAGGAAAGGGCAGCTGGTCCACCTCATTTCCAAGGCTACAGTCATTCACCGGACAAGCACTGAGTGGCTCAAATGCCCGGGCAGCGGCCGATCCCAGCAGAGGGTGCTCCGTGGCTGACCCGATGACAGGATGCGCACTGCTGGGACATCATCGCGGTCTCACTAGGCGGCTCGCACTAGTTTCTCCAGGCTGCTTTTATAGCCAACAGCCCGAGAGAGACAGCATCTCACCTTGGGTCAGAGAGCAGATTGATTTCCTGACCAGAATAACAAAAACCATGTCTTCTTCAGGGACAGAAACTAGGCAGGTTTGGGGGAAGACTGGTGATTTGCAACCTTAATGTTCTCAGCTATGACGCGGATCCCTGTGTGCCGAGCATTCACCTGCACCAGGCTCCGTGCCAAATGCATAGCACTTGGGGGGCAAGGGGAGCCCAGGCAAAGTTCAGGATGCTTCCTCTACTCACGAGTGACTAATTATCCGAAAGTTCCTTGTTTCCTTCTCAATTCAATTTATGAAAGTTTGACAGGTAAACCAAGCAGTCATGCTGCTGCTTAGGGATTGATTGCTGGGTCACTGGACACACTAGATGGACATTCCAGAAACACGTTGTCAGGAGAGGATGTAGGAGCAAACTTTCTGGTTACACCCATGGCGAGAGAAGGCTGTTTCCTCTCTTGGGGAGAGGAAAGGCCAGAAAACAAATGGGGTTTACTTAAGTTGTAAATTCCCTGAATTTAACTGCTCTATCTTTTGTTTATGGATATACAATAACAGCTTCCAATTTTAAAAAAAGCAGAATGTTGATACTAATGCCAAGTAACTTTTGTTAAGCACTTTTTATTTTGGTACTAGAAAGAAAAATAACTAGACCCAGATAATTAAAAAGGATATATGGAGAACATTAAGAATGTCCGATAATAAAAAGTTTGCTCCCTCGTTTACCTTGGTGGTATTCACAAATTAGCAGAAATTGGAGCTCCAGACAAATAAATAATAGATGACTAACATTTAACCAAATAAGTCATTTAGACGAGAAATAAAGGCTTACATTTTAAATACCACACTCATTGTAGACATTTTGCTTCAATGCATTTGTAGAGAAAGACACATATGCACTGTTATGGGCTTTGGGAATCTGTATGAGAATCCGTCATGGTTTATGTTTGCTCTGATAATAGCACATCTCATAGCAGTCAGGTGGCTTCTTAAGTCACGTCTGCTACTTTCATCTATGTGTTTGCAATTTTGTTTTTAAGATGCCATAAGCATGCCTGGATACTTTTGACCACAACTGACTAACTGTATATAAAAGGGCAGCTGAAATTGAATGTACTTAAATTTCATTTCTCCTGTAGTATATGCAGAATTCCTGTATATGTTTTCTCCAAGTAAATATGTATTGTTTCTTAATTATATCACAAATAAATTCAATTTTATGACCATTTAGAAAATACTGAAAGCTAAAAAAGAATGTGAAATATCTCCCATAATCCCAATGCCAAAGTTAATCACTGTTAATTTTTAGGGCATATCTTTCCAGTTATTACATATATGATTTATTACAAAATAGTATGTACTTTGTTTGAAATTCCATAATGTTTTCTAAAATTCGCAATCTACCATTAATCTAGTAACAATCATATTCCTAATTTATTTGTGTTTTTCAAAATCAATGTAATGGTTATATAAGTATGCCGTAATGTATTTAACAGTGGAAATGCATATGTGATGATGAATGGATCCAAAAGGATATAGTTATGACCCAGATCAAATGTACCGTGAATCCATCTGGTCATTTCTGTCCTCATTACTGGAAGATCTAGTATGGCTTCCCCTTTGGTGGCAGACACTCCTGGTCGTCCTCTTTTTGAACCCCACACCCAGGCCTGAGCATGTGGGTAGACAAGATGGCCCAGGCAGACCAGGCTCTTACAAAGAGTCCTAGGTGATGGGTGTCTCAGGGGAACAGAACTGCATCCACAGACCCTTATTACTCACTCCAGAGCTGTTCTGAAAGAGAGAAATGTACTCCTTTGATCTTTATGCTGTGTTGTATTGCATCTTTTTGTTATAGCAGCCTGACCCTAACCAGTACATTTCCTACATATACAATCATACATTTTTTGTAGCAATAATCTTGATTTCTACTTAGTTCTCTGCCCTTCAAATCAGGATACTTTTTTTAAAAAAAGATTTTATTTATTTATTTTAGAGAGATAGAAAAAACATGAGAGAGCAGGGGGAGGGGCAGAGAGAGAGATTTGTCTCTCTCTGTTTTTTGGGATTTGGGGTTTTTTTGCCTTAAGCAGACTCCGAGCTGAGTGCAGAGCCCAATGTGGGGCTCCATCCCACGACCCTGAGATCATGACCTGAGTCAAACGTTGGATGCTTAACCAACTGAGCCACCCAGGCACCCCAAGATTATACATGATTCATAATCGTGTAACTTTGGTGTACAATAGAAACCTGGAAATTTGCAAGAAAAAAATGTCTTCTTCACAAAAACAGAAGGTCTTTTCTGAGTTGTCAGAAGATTTGTCCGACATTACACAGGATTAGGCTTGGCTATCATAATCCTTAGTAAAGTAAGCTCACCACTGACCTCATATAAAGGAGCAAAAAAGAAGAAGACATTTATCTTCAACTGTTGTGACCTAAAATTCATAATGGTCTCTGAAATTTTATTCTTCCCTATTGCTACCTCTTCTTAAGGACTGTTTTACTAAACTGCATTTGACAGTCCAGACAGTCTATTGAATTCTGCTAGACTGATTTATACTCATTCGTTTATTCAAAATTATTATGTGCCTGCAATAAAATGAGAATTGTGCTGCTTATTCAGAGACATGGATGGGAGAAGGCTGACCTTTGTAGAAGGCAAGTTTCATATGGTGTGATCATTATAAAGGGTCATATGTGATAGAGTATAAAAAAAATAAGGCATTATGGGTTTTATAAGACTATAGCCCAGGAAATTTCCTGGAGGAAGTAATGTCAACACTGAGTCTTAACAGTAGGGACATAACCGGTGAAGGAGGCAGGGGCATAGGGATAGTCCCCTGCAGAATGAAGGAAATCTGGAACAGGAATCATATTTCCTTTCTCCTAATCCAATTACTATTCCAAGGAGTAAGATGGTACTTATGGGGTAGTGAAAAAGTAAATTTCTATTTGTTCTTATTGACCTCATTCAAAGTCAGCTGAAAAAAATCCCTTCATTTTACATGCAATTTATATCTCTCTTCTGCTATAACATTAGCATTCTCTACAAAAGTGAAATACATGTCTAAATCTATGGGCTTCTCATGCATGGAAGAGTGTGGTTTTGACAGCTTTCGGGGGCTCCTTAAAGATGGATGGACATGCAATCATTTGTCTAAATTTGTGTGTTTAAAGCTAAAGAAAGTAAATGGGCCTTCAGTGTGGTCCCTGGGTCGCATAAGCACATTATTTTTGTAGCCTCTGGGATGGCTCTTGATCGATGGCACAGGAGCAAATACTTCAAATACTGGGGCCTTAGGTGTTCAGGTCTGTTGCATTTTATCAAATGTTTAAACAGTGACTGAAGTGATTTATGTTCTAGGTTTTGTGATAAAATGACGCAGTCACTCATTTCATATGCCTTCAAATATTCCATAAACCTTCAAAGTTATTTTATGTGAGTACAGGATCATTAAACAAAATATATCTGAAAATTTATACATATATGAAATATATAAAATGATGATATACAACATATATAGGACGTCAATGTAAGGGAAACTTCCTTTCAAGGATCTATAAATCTGATATCGAAAGGCCACTAAGGACATACTCTTTGGAATATTAGACTTTTTATAATTTTAATCTGGCATAACAAATTTCTATCAATAGTTATGAGGTATAAACTGTGGAAAAACTACATATTTTCTTTCCATTCTTATATAAAACTATAGCAGTTACAAGTGCAGTCCAAAGGGAAAAAACCCTGAACAGAGAAGAAGAAAACTGTAAAACACTCCTTAGCATTAGGGGAAAGTTCCTATTTTGAGTAATATAAAAGCAGAGATAAGAGGAAGAAACTACATTTAGATAATTCAATTTTAACATTAAAATTGGCAAAATCTAAATACTACATTTGAAATATTTTATAATATAAAGTTGTAGCTACTATAATGATCTAGATGGAGTTCTATGAAGACATTTTCTGTTTTATGAGAAATGATGATCTTAAAAACTAAAATATTGAAAAGTGTTAAAAAATAAAGTCTTCTTTTTACAATTCCCCCCCAAAAAAACCCCAAATCCCAAAAAACAGACAAACAAAAAAAACCAAGTGAGGGAAAATTATGTTGTCTGCATAGCTACTAAGGCGCTAAAAGGCCATGTCAGGCTCTGTCTTCTGTTGGATTATGCTGTCCTTTCCATTTACTGGATCAATGCACATTGTGATTTAGAAGTTTAAGATTCACCATTTGTTAAAAAATTAACCAAATGACAATAAACCACCATATGTATTTGTTGTTTTGTGTATTAGCATATAAAAACAAGAAAGGAAAAATAATTAAGATGTATGGTTTTTATTTTAATCTGTACTTCGTAGCCAGTTTGACCAACTATTTTAAATGTCAAATTCAAACACTGCAATTTAATATTATTAGATGTTGCTTCTATTAGATACATTTATTCATTTACCTCCAGTCTCACCAGCCTAAATCTCTCATTTCACCCAGTGACTGAAATCTAAGTGAATGCCGTCCTCAAGGATATGTGCTCGGGTATTTGAAGAACTTGACTTATGTTCAGTGGTCAAGAAAGTTTCCTAATGGCCTACACTCTGAAAGGTTAGGACAGACATTCCAGAATCTGAACCCTCACTAAAAAAAATCCCAAGGACTCACTTAAAAAAAAAAAATTTGATCCATAAGCATTTAGTGCAGAATTTATCCCTTTATGAACTGTGTGGTTTACGGTGACATTATGTGTGATTAATCAGATTTAGAAAATAAAAATATAAGATGTCTAGTTAAATCTGAATTTCACATAACAAGTGAATTGGTTTTTAGTATAGGTATGTCCTATGCAATATTAGAGACACAACTACCTATCTCTGTCTCTCTTTCTAATCTCTATCTATAAAACCATTTATTATTTGTCTAAAATTTAAATTTAGGGGTACCTGGGTGGCTCAGACGGTTAAGCGTCTGCCTTTGGGTCAGGTCATGATCCCAGGGCCCTGGGATCGAGCTCCGCATCGGGCTCGCTTCACCCCCTCCCATTCCCCCTGCTTGTGTTCCCTCTCTCGCTGTCAAGTAAATAAATAAAATATTTTAAAAAATTAAAAAAATAAATAAAATTTAAATTTTGGGGGGCATCCTGGATTTTATCTGACAGTCTTCTGTGGCCTGTTGTGCTAAACCAGGTCATTATGCAGCTGCTTGTTCCAGTGTCTGTCCCTTCCCCCAACTGTCTTTTTTCTGCCCATTCTGGTTAGAGTCTCTGCTGGCATTTCCACTCTTAACAACCACATAGTACCTCTGGCCAGTTTGTGTACACTGGTTACCCAAAGTCAAATCTTCCTTTGCAAAATGGAATGCTGTCTGAGGTTTAAGTCCCTGGCTTGAATCTGGTTGACTACCCATTTCAGGCACCTCATCGGATTCATTCATTAATCTCAGAACTAGCTTGTTTTCGGTTGTGTAAACTTTCCTGAAACATATTTCATACATACAGTCTTCCTGTGAACACTGTGCTCTCCTTCTGCCTTTTAACAAGGAGCTAAATGATGCTACTCTTCCAGAATGACATTTCTAACATGACAACATCTGGAGTTATTAAAGGACAATAATGAGTTGTTATCATGTTGAATTCTTAACCCAACTCCTAGAAGAAATTATAGAGAAAAAGGACCTTGACATCAGTCTAAACAATGATCTTTTGGATTTGACACCAAAAGCGAAGGCAACAAAGGAAAAAATAAAGAAGTGGGATTACATCAAACTAGAAAGGCTTCTGTACAGCAGAGGAAACCATCAACAATATGAAAAGGCAACCTACTGAGTGGGAGAAAATATTTGCAAATTATTTTATGGTTAATATCCAAAATATATAAAGAATTCATACAACTCAGCATCAAAAATGATAATGATAACACTGTTTTAAAAATAGGCAGAGAAAGTGAATCGATATTTTTCCAAAAAAGACACACCATTGGCAAACAGACATGTGAAAGTATACTTGACATCATCAGGGAAATACAAATCAAAACCACAATGAGGTATGACCTTACACCTGTCAGAATGGTTAGAATAAAAAAGGTAAGAAACAACAACTGTTGGCCAGGATGTAGAGAAAAGGGAGCCCTCATGCACTGTTGGTGGGAATATAAATCAGTACAGCCACTGTAGAAAACACTATGGAGGGGTGCCTGGGTGGCTCAGTTGGTTAAGCGACTGCCCTCGGCTCAGGTCATGATCCTGGAGTCCCGGGACTGAGTCCTGCATCAGGCTCCCTGCTCAGCGGGGAGTCTGCTTCTCCCTCTGACCCTCCCCCCTCTCCTGCTCTCTCTCTCTCAAATGAATAAACTCTTAAAAAAAAAAAACAGTATGAAGCTTCCCTCAAAAAATTAAAAATAGAATCATCCTACGACTCAGCAATCCCCCTTCTGGGTATTTACCCAAAGAACGTGACAACAGGAGGTCAAAGAGGTATCTGCTCTCACATGTTCACTGTAGCATTACTCATAATAGCCAAAATATGGAAATAACCTAATTGTCTTAACAGATGAACGGGCAAACAAGATGTGGGATGTGTGTGTGTGCATGTGTGTGCATGTGATGGAACATTATTCAGTCATGAGAAAGGAGATCCTGCTCTTTACAACAAATAGGTGGACCTTGAAGGTATTATGAAAGAAAGATAAATACCGTATGATAGCACTTGTATGTGGAATCTAAAAAAGCAGAACTCATAGAAACAGAGACTAGAATGGCGATTACCAGGGGCAATGGGGGAAGGGGGAGATGCTGCCAAATGTTCTCACCATGGAAAGGAAATGGTAATTATGTGATATGATGGAGGTGTTAGCTAACATTATTGTGCTAATCATTTTATGATGTATGTGAATTAAATCAACTCTTGGGGTGCCCAGGTGGCTCAGTTGTTTAAGTGTCCAACTCTTGGTTTCAGCTCAAGGTGGTGTGATAGAGCCCTGCGTCGGGCTCTGTGCTCAGTGGGGAGTCTGCTTAAGACTCTCTGCCTCTTGGGGCACCTGGGTAGCTCAGCTGGTTAGGCGACTGCCTTCAGCTCAGGTCAGGATCCTGGAGTCCTGGGATGGAGTCCTGCATCGGGCTCCCTGCTCAGCAGGGAGTCTGCTTCTCCCTCTGACCCTCTTCCCTCTTGTGCTCTCTCTCTCTCATTCTCTCTCTCAAATAAATAAATAAAATCTTAAAAAAAAAGATTCTCTGCCTCTCCCTTTGCCCCCCCACACATGTGCACTCTCTCTCAAATAAATAAAATATTTTAAAAATCAACACATTGTACACTTAAACTTACACAATATTATATGTTAACTCTATCTCAATAAAGGTAGAAAAAATTAACTCATAAATATAGTTTAGCGTTTGGTAGAACTTTTCTTCCCTGCCCCCTTTGAAGCTGGATATGGTCACATGACTTTTCCCTCTAATGAAATGTTAGCAGAAGGGTCAATTGTGAACAGTAGTTTCAAGAGTCAGAACAAGGCTTACCATCTTTCTTCCTACGGCTGTGGTGGTTCTGGAGACATGTTTTAAAATGGAGTGTCTGAGTGACAAATTAGCAGAATCTCTTTGGTGACCCATTTTGGACACATAGCCCTATAAGAAATACATTTATTTTAAGAATTTAGAGTCATCAGTATATGGAATAAACCTACCTCATGCTGATGAGTGTGACCACTATAGATAATGTGAATCATATAATCAGACAGGCTTATCTGTCTGGGAGGAACTATAACTAGTCAGTCATTGCGTCCTTTAATATGGAAGCAGTGAACCAAAAATTAAAGTCATCCATTTAATTTTTTTTTGGTGGCCTCATCCATTTTAAATAGAAACCAAAGGGCAATTTTTACTCATTTCAGCTGGAAAAATACATTAGATTTTATACTCCAGATCTCCATCTTCTCTAAAATAATGACACAGCTTTTCTTATCTCATGCAGCCCTAAAAAGGACATAACTAATTTTAGAAGCATCACCCAACTTACTATCTTATGCACATTTATGGCATTATCTATTAACTACCTATTAAATGGGTTTGTCTCTGATTAATTGCCTATATATTAATTTAAAATTAATAATCTGTATCATTAATTATGTGTTATTGAATAAAAGCACTCTATTTCTATTTATATAAACAGTAAGATGACATTCTAAATTACCCTGGTTGTTCTTAATAAAATGTTAATGCACTTATTTATGCACTTGGGAGAAAAAATTAATTGGCTTGTGATCAAATATCTACCTTCCAACTCTACATTACATCTGACCAACACGATGCCTTTGAAACAGACCCATCTAATTTTGTTTGACTTATTAATGGTTAGTGAAAAAGCTAATTATAGGAAGGCACCATCTGTTGAATACACAGAATGTATTTGACCAGATGGAATGGGAGGTACTCACAGGAGGAGACGCACATTCAAATCCTCTGCTACGCTTATACCTGGGACTCAGTTTTCCTACACTGGGGTTTGCACTTGGATCACCATTTTTGATGACTATGCACCTTGCTCTTCTCAACTGTTTTCTACCTCATATTTTTCTCTCTTAGGCTTCAGAGAATTTTCCTTGGTTTTCATAGTCTCATAGTTTCTTTGGGTTCTTACTCAGTCATTTTTAAAATTCTTAAAATACTAATATTTGAAATAAGGCAGTGAGTAGTCAGAAATGCATAATATCCTTACACACGTTTATGCCTCATGCAAGGTTTAAAAATGGACACATTTCTAAGTTTACATATGATAATCTTAACTTTCACCCAAAATGAAAAATTGCTAAGAAATGCATACATTCAGTCACTATCTACCTGTCACCTCTCCACATCAACGGCTATGGGAGTCATGTGACCACTGGATGTAATACATGCAATTTTTAAGGTATCAAGTCTTTACACTTGAATTTATATGAGTTTACATGTATCATCTGAAATAGTCTGTGAGGCTTTCAAAGAAAAGGACATTCATTCCTGCATCCCTTCTACCAGGATAGGTTGGTAAAATCCAGAGGTTTGATAAATGTGTTTTGAAGGAATGTCTACTTGGCTATCTCCTGTTTTGCTCCAGTATAATCGAGCATGGTATTTGAATTTAATGGAGGCATATTTTGGCTCTTCATTTCCTGATTATTTCCTTTTACTTTCATACTAGCTCCTGCATATTGTGCATACTCATTAATTCTAGCCCCTTCTCTCCTGCTTGTGTATCAGGTTGGGTCCATATCTTTCAAGTGGCTTGGATCTCCCCACTCAAGGAGAGAGTGTAAATCACACTGCATCTGAAGACAATGTCTGAAGAGGATGTTGAGCATCAGTTCATGAAGTGGAGTATCTATTTCCCCCCTTATGGAAACTTTCCAGTTACTATGCAATTCTAAAAGCTGGTCATGAACTATTTCTCTGGGTTTTAAAATATTTAGAATGTATAGGTGAGTGAGAGTCACATACTCATGTATTTAGCTAGGGATCAAATACGTATTGCGTCCTTACAATAAATAATTCAGTATGTTCCGGGGCACCTGGGTGGCTCAGTCGGTTAAGTGGCTGCCTTCGGCTCAGGTCATGATCCCGGGGTCCCACATGGGGCTCCTTGCTCAGCAGGGAGCCTGGCTTCTCCCGTGCCTGCCATTCCCCCTCCTTGTGCTTGCTCTCTGTTTCTCTCTCACTCTCTGTGTCAAATAAATAAATAAAATCTTTAAAAAAAATAATTCAGTATGTTCCTAAAATTATTAAAGCATGGACCCTGTCAGAAATTAGCTCATAATTTATGAGGGAAAATCAGACAAGAGGATATACAGAATAAAATTAAATGCTGCTATAGAAATACCAATAGAACTAAGAACAAAGAAGGAAAACATGGAAACCAGTTGAGGAAGGGCAACTCAGAAATAAAAGATGTGGCATTTGAAATAAGCTCTGAAGGTGGATATGACTTTCATAGGTAGAGATGAGTGAAGGGATCAGAGAAGGACATTCCAGGAAGAAAATAACAAAGTCCAGCATGTAGAAAATTTTGGAGATGCTCTACAGTACGGATGGAAACATAGCTGTAGATACTGAGCCCAGAAAAGGTTGAGTATCAGTTGAAATTTTCTGAAATTTATTTATTAAGAATTGAAAAGTTACTTAAAGAGATTTGATCGAGAGAGTAACATAATCAAAGCATGTTTTCTTCCTATAAATCTGTCGACAGTGATAGAGTGGGGGTGCGGAGAGAGAGAAGAGAAATTCAGTGCTGTAGGGGATGGGCATTTATAATTTCCCAGGTGATAATAAATTAATAAATAATGGTATTTAACAAATAATGAAGACTTGACATAAAGTAGTGGTAGTTTTATTCCAAAATTTTCGATAGATTTTGTTACACTAAGGTTCTATCCATATTGTTGTTTTATAGCCCAACTCTCTTGTCCTTGTGACAGAATCATTTCCTGATTGGAATTGCTCATGTAAATGACTAATTAGATAGTTTTAATCAATAATCTTGATGCAGGGCACTGTTCAGATGACCCTCCACCATCCCACCTCCCTCATCTCATCCCCAGTGGACTCCCTACTTGTCCTCATTCCCAAGACAATCCAGCCCCTCCTATAGCTCCTGTTCTTTTTTTAATTTTCAAATGTTTTAAATCTGAGTCTAGCTGACACACGACGGGATATTAGTTTCAGGGGAACAACACAGCAGTTCAACAATTCTCTGTGCTATGCTCTGCTCACCACACGTGTGGCTGCCCTGTCACCACCCGAGACTATTACAGGATCACTGAGCACAACTCCTTTTCTTAATGCACACTATTCTCTCTTCCTTCTTCACTTGACTAGCTCCTACTTTAGTGCATCAGTTTGGAGGTTTTAAGTAGTAAAAAACAGAAGACAGTTTGCCAGCTTAACTACTAATGGCAACTGACTGACTCCTACACTGGACAGGTAGGTTTCATGGCTGAGTTAATTTACTGGCTCTACGTTGACCGTAAGGACTGCGTTTTTTTCTTTTCTTTTTGTCCACTGAACAGCATCCGTAGCTATCAACATTATTCCAAATTGACTCCTGCCTTCTCAAAAGGTTCTCTTTCATTATCTATCCAGTGTCTGCACTATCTCAACAAACATCTCATTTTCAACACGTCACCACTTAACAAAATAACTTTAATAACAGATGTTATATAATACCATCATCAGTCACAAATAGACCATATTAATTAGGGGGAAGTCTAATAGTTCATAAAACTTCTGAATCTTCCAACATCCCCTTTTCTTGTAAGCCCTCTGAGAATGAATAGCTGTAAATGAGTAATTAAATAGTTGAATAATATTTCTTTTCCTTCTGTTATTTTTAATGCCCCCAAAAGTTGTTTTGGATGGTCCGGATGAATTCTCAGATCTCAAGCAGTTCCACTGATAACTTTACCTACTGCCATTTGCAAAGCAAAACGCTTCGGTGGAAATATGAGTCTTTGAATATTTCAGGATGAGGGAAGGTCCCTGGATAATTTAGGATCAGGAAGTCCTTTTCCCTAGACTATTAGTTATTTGCACAACCACAGTGATGGAAACAGACTGGGTGATTCTAAGAGAAGTGTTTTAATATTTTATTCTCCTGAAAACATCTCTCTGAATCGGACTGAAGGAGGATGCTGCCCACATCCAGTGGTGCGGACAACAGCATTTCTCAGTGTAATTCCTAAGGTTGTCTGGCCAACAGTTTTATTCATGTTCGAAGCATGCCCAGAAATCCAAAGGACCACATGTGTTAAAAAAACAAAAACAAAAACTCTCTAGGGCATGGGTACTGGTAGTGAATCCACTGCTATGGTTTGTGGAGAGATTTTCCGTTTGGAGGCAGCCAGTTCAGCAGCTTGTATTTACTGTATTTTTGATTCATACAACCTACTGGATAGGGACTGGGATTCTCCCCACTGTTCTAGTGGCAGAACTGAGGTTGATCGAGGCCAAGCAATGAGCTCAATGTCCTGTCACTAGTAAAATGAAGAGTGGGGGATTTAACTCTGATT
Source organism: Callorhinus ursinus (assembly GCF_003265705.2). Classification (NCBI taxonomy): domain Eukaryota; kingdom Metazoa; phylum Chordata; class Mammalia; order Carnivora; family Otariidae; genus Callorhinus; species Callorhinus ursinus. Next base: position 800,917 of record NW_027397094.1, on the reverse strand, counting down.
TATCTGATAGCAGAGCTAATACCCGCAGGCATTAGCTGTTCATATGCGGCACTCACCACATGACTGACACTTGTTTAGACGCTGTGGAATAAGTGATGAGTAAGAGAAACATGAACGTGATTCCAAGGTTCATACCTGAGAAGTGAACTATAAATAAATATAGACATACTTAAAAATAAGAAAAAATGTGATAAAATACTATGTTCTAAGTGGAGAGTAAGGTAGGAAGATGTGGTAAGAGGAGGGGACCACTGAGAGTGGCAAGCCAGGGAAGTCCTCTCTGCGACCTGCTCACTTGGACAGGGCTGGGAGTGGGAAGGAGCCGGCCATCTGGAAACCAGGGGTAAAGAATTCCAGGGTGAAGTGTGACCTTGGATTGAACAAGAGGCCAAGAGTCAGACTATGTGGCTGGAGCATGGTGGGGTAAAGAGAGACAAGAAGGCAGGCGCCGGAGCAAGAAGTGTGAGCTTAATTCTAAATGCACTAGGAAATCCCTGGTGCCTTTCAGTAGGACAGGGCGACTGTGGAGGAGGGGTTGGGGAGCAGGTGAATGTAGGGCACAGAAAGCCGGGGAAAGTCATCCAGCAGAGAGACAGCAGTAGCTGGTGAGAAGATGGTAGCAGAGGAGGTGGCGGGAAGGAGATAAATTTGGAATGTGTTGGGAGGATTGAAAGGCTGTTTTACTCGCTCCCTATTGAATGAATATTCTACAAATCATTACAGGATACCAAGAAAACACTTGTCATTTGTGAACATATGTTCTAGGGACTTCCCAAATAGATGCTATCCAATTATACTTAGGTTTCAGGCTGTATAAATTCCTCCTGTGTGTGCCATCATCACTAGGCCATTTGCTGAGGCTCTCAGTAATACTAAGTCATTGTGGTGTAAATAAAATGAAAGAAAAATGAAATTTAAAATCCTTATTATGGCTGGAGAAAAAGAATTCTTAAAATTTATAAGTCATCCATCTTATTAAGTATATTTCATAATGCCCCCCTCCACATTTCATTGTATTATTTTAATTTTAAGGATAGAATTACAGGGCGCCTGGGTGGCTCAGATGGTTAAGCGTCTGCCTTCGGCTCAGGTCATGATCCCGGGGTCCTGGGATCGAGTCCCGCATCGGGCTCCCTGCTCCTTGGGAGCCTGCTTCTCCCTCTGCTTCTCTCTCTCTCTCTCTCTCTCTCTCCCTCTGTCTCTCATGAATAAATAAATAAAATCTTTAAAAAAAAAAGGATAGAATTACAAAATCAAACTATTCTTCTTTAAAATTTAATGCAGAAGTGTATTTTGTAATATACGAGTGCTCTGTAAATTCCATTCAATGATTCAAGTAAGAACTATTACAGAATACTTGGCTCTTTTTTCCTACATGCCTAAAAATCTTGTTTTCCTCTACAGTCTCTCGATGGGGTTTAAGTAAATTGAGTCCCACACAAAGGGGTATATTTTCAGTACTGTCATCTGAATTAGGGAATCAAATGGTTTCATAAATCTCAGAAAAAAGGCATCCCAGGGTCCGGGGTATGATTTGACCTTATTTAGCAATAAACTAGCTTATTGCAGTTTCACAGATGCTAGCAGAAGACAGGAGGCTCCTGGGTCAGAGACCAAGGAATTTACTACTCACAGTGCAGCAAGAAACACAAGCATAATGTCTGCCTGACCTCCCATTGATTCTCGAGCCCCATGGGAGTATGCAAGGGGCCCTAGCGGAGAGTACGCACATATTGGGTTGTATGTATCATAGTTTTTTCCTTTTAATTGCTAAATCCTGTTCCTGGTATAAATGTATCAAACATGGGAAACACTAGGGTTCAGGACTCATCCCCTTTATGGTCATGGCTGAGAAAGTCTGCTCTCTGTACTGAAGAGCAGCATTATCTCACCCCTCAAGTTTGCTTGTTGCAAGTCCTGAGAAATGGCCTGAGTAAAAGTGGTCTCAGCCCTGCAATCTTGGTATAGTCAGCAAGAATGTGCCCCAGGGTCTACAGTGGATTGCTTCTACCAACAGCACATCCACAGTATAAATAAACCATTTTTGAATAAATATAATTATGAGGACCAATAAGTTGAAACACAATTTATAAGAGTCCTAAGTTATTTTTGTCACCACAAAGATTGATGAGAAAGCGACAATATTTCTCACCATAACCTAGTTTCCTCTGAAGTTTCTACCTCCTTGATCTTAAATTTACTTCCACTGCAATGTCCTTCAAACTTTTCCCATTTATTTTGCTGACCTTGAGAGGTCTATAGTAATTAATCTTATAGAATATCTGTGTTATAGTATCCCCACTTGCATCCCTGGGTTACAAGTGCATGGAAGTACCCTTGATCTTGTTATCCAGGTATTCAGTTTATAAAGACATATCCAGTAGAGTTTTGATTTTTATTGATGTTTCTATTCATCACCTTGCTTCTGAAAATTTATGCAGTTTGGAGATACAGCCATGGGATTTGAGCAACTTAAACTGTAAGATATTTTAGTATTGTTTGGTTTTGTTTTCAATTATTTGATGTGGCTGTAGGAAATCAAACTGCAAAATGATCCGGGTGACTTCTATGAAATAGAAATCTACTGTAGAGATTTGGCATTAACAAATAGGGAAAAGATATAAGAAGGCTAGGGACCAAAACTCGGCCCCTCAAATCGCAGCTGTGGTCATTAGGCTACAGATCTGTAAGGGGGGGGGGGCACCAAGTGAATTCTGTTCATCTACATTAGGATGTCATCTGCCCTACATTTCCTTGTATCCTCTTTACACAGCTCCTCTAAGACATTTCACAGTCTGTTTTCCCTTCTGCATAATTCCTCATCTTGGTTAATACAGAAGCCATCGTAAGGCCCAAGTCACCGTGAAAGACCAACATTCCTCTCGTGTAACATTTCTTTCATTTCATTAAGAGTTAATCCCTCTGCCTTTACTTAAGTAGGTCCAGTAAAAGAGCACAATTATATAATAGGCTATCATTCATTCTTCACATAAATTTAGGCTGAAAATTGAGACTAATCTGCCTCTCCAAAACTTTATTTTTAAGAAGTTATTTTATTTCGAAATCATGGGACCTTTGCATGCAGTTATAAGAAATACTACAGTGAGATCTTCTGTGCCCTTTATCCAGGTTCCCCCTGATTTGATCACAATTTTTACAGTTTTGCCCTCTGAAATATCCTGATCAGGATTTGTATGTTGGGATGAAATGGTGGTCATCTCAGTCTGTCCCAGAGATGCTTGGGTAGAACTGAAAGTGTCTTGAAATGCCCTCATACCTTCTCCTTGTAGAACGTGGAGTATTTCTCAGGCCAACTCTTGATCGTGGAGACTGGTCTGAACCGAGTCATTGAGAAGGGACGGTTGTAGGTGGAAAGGATCGGGCCAGGGGCCAACGAGCACCTGTTCTCCCCACTGCAGTCACCCATGAAGATTCTGGTGCCGTTCTTTCTATATGCTGTACTTCTCAGGCCGTCGAAGTGGGTGTGACTGCAAGTAGCCAACGTCCCTCTCAACCCGGCCTCAGGTTTGCACTGGCAGCATTTTTAGTTATGGGACAACACTTTAGTTAGTTTGCCTGGCAACATTTTTAGTGATGTTTTTTCCCTTGTTTTTTTTTTTCCCCCCAGTCATTCATGTTCTGCTTCCTCTTTCAAGAAATAAGAGTTTATTTTATCAACAATGGCAGTTACCAATGATTGAGGATACATATGAGTTTATTTTATCAACAATGGCAGTTACCAATGATGGAGGATACACTACATGCTAGATTCTTCGTGATAAAGGCATCCCACTCATTTGTCTTAGCGATGTGTGGGAAGCACAGCATGACGTGTAGACCTGTCCAATCACTATGTGATACACCTGTAACTAATGTCACATTGTGTGTCAACCATACGTCCATTAAGAAAAAAGACACTTTGCCCAGGATTGCTTTATATGCCCTATGTCAGCAGGGTGGGGTGTATATGACACCCACACCGCAATGATCTTAGAGATGCAAATATTCCAGCTGAGAGTTCCATAGCTCACCCAGGTAAGGCCTTGCGGTGGCTTAGGCTTGACTGCGAGACTCCAAACACTGCCCCTAATCTGACTCTAAGAAGGAGTCTGAGGGGGGTTTCTGAGGACTCCTTGAGGCATTGTCTGCAGTAGAGGAGGATTGTCAGCTTGCCACAACCTCACGCCCATTTATGTGTTTCTTTGAAATAATCCTGGGGCAAGTAGTTCAAGGTGGCTCTACCCAAAAGGGGCAAATCAGAGACAGAGGCCAGGACAGGTGGACGTGACTTCATTGTCTGATTCAGGAGAGAGAAATAGCATAGTCGGGATGGATAGGAGCAGCTGAATACAGAGATACTAAGAAAATAGAACTGACAAGTCTTGTACAAATCAAAGGAGAATTATATTTAAAACATGGTCTTTAAAAAGTTTAAAAATTTAAAAAATTTAAAAAATTTAGAAATTTAAAAAATAAAACATGGTCTTTCCCACTAATGATCTAAAAAAAGAAACTTACGGTTTTTCAAACAAGGAAAGCTATATTGTTTTCTCCTTATAGTAGAATATATATATTTTCCCCTCGAAGTACAAGAGTCTACCTTTACATAGATATCAGTCTCATTTGTCAGTTTGAAACAGACCCTCAACGCAACACGCCTTCATCTTGAAGAATATTGACAGCACTTAAGCCGATAGTCTCTGGGGTCTAGTATAAGTTAATATTCCTTGGATGTTCCTTTACTATTAAAAAATTCAGACTAAGAAGTGCACTTGTCAGAGCTGATTTTTATAGTCTGGACATATTAAAATGCTTTATTAAATTTAGACTTGCTGTACTTTCCAATAATGAGAAAGTCCAGTTTTCCATCTGCCTCTGCAGGTGACACTGGAGCCCCAAAGCACCAAGTCTCTAACCCTGTCTGGAGCCCTGGGCAAGGGGAGACCTCTCAGAGATGAGGGCAGTTTCCTGACCTGTTCTTCTGTTTGTTGAGAACAGATCTCACTCACTCTATTAAACACTGTTTTGTCATATTAGCAACAGCAGTAGGGAAGAATAAAGTCTAATTCTTGCAGCAATTTTGTGCAGTTGTCATTAATATCAAAGAGGTAAATGTTGAGCTTAATGCTGCCCTGGTTTCTAAATAAAGAGACATCGGATTGTATCTTGGAGAAGAGGAATCTGTGGCTTATTTAGCACTGAGAGATGACAAGAGACATAATTGACTCCTTCCCTTGAAAGCCAACAAGGACTATTTGCTATTCAAAATGTGCACTGAAATGAGGGTCTCTTGTTATAACAAGAGGAACATGAAGACAGAAACGAAAGTTTTCTTCATTTCCTTTCACTGCATGATAGCAGTTGGAAATCATCACAGTGTTTGTCACTGCATCTGGACAGGATGTGCAGACTCTTTCTGATGAGATTCTGTAGAAGAAGGCAGGAACTTTCCCCTGGGCTAGCATTTCTGGGAGGACCTGAAGGACAGAAACAAAGAAGAAAAGAAATTCAGAAAACAGGGTGGTTTTTCCCTACCACCCATGAGCATGGTCTTTTACTTGTCTCACTTGGAGTAACCCTCTTGGCTTCACAGTAGCGATGTATAATCATTTGACTGTCTGTCAGAATTCCCTTATGCTTCAGTTTCTTTATCTACAATTCTGCTCATGAAAATTTCTTATGTTTTAGAAGAGAACAGGCAGCCAAATTGAGAGATTGATGTGATCCAAAGGTTGTAAGAGGCTCTAGATCTAGTATGTTTGGGACACTTGAGAGCTTGTTTGGAGGTTCTAGCAGGGGGGCGCAGCTACGCGTATACCCTTGACCGAAGAACGGTCCTCTCCTGTATTGGGGAAGGTCGTCCTCTTCGACCGAGCGCGCAGCATCGGGAGGGACGCACATGGAGCGGCGAGGGAGGAAGGGGACACCCGCCTAGCCAGCCAGATCAGCCGAATCAACCCTGGCGATCAATGGGGTGGCAGATGTCACAGCCAGATCGCCCTCACATCCTGTTTGGGACACTTGAAATGTAAGTTCCTTCCTACCCCTTTCCAGGAACATGAAACCTGGAGCATCCGTGACCAGGCAGCACTAAGCAGGGAATTCGCGGGTGCTCCTCCTCCTCCTCCGACTGGACGAGTATGCGCCATCTATCCTCTGCAAGCAGACACACAGAATTTTGTGTGTCTTCCTTAGGATCAAAACTTGTTAAATGAAAACATCTCTAAAAATTAGTCTTTCAACAATTGGAGGAGCTGAAAGCCTTCAGGTGGCTGGAAATATTAAACCAGGAATTACGTAAGGGATTCTGGCCCCGGGGAGGAGACTGGCTTCTTGGGTCCACATGCTTGCTGTGCATCTATGGCTGCTGCTGGCTGATTTTCTCCAGCCCCTTTCCTAGTTACATCTTATTAAGGCCAATTACTAATGTCATGATGGCATTTTAATGTAATTCATGTAAATTAAATTTTAAATTTTATATGACATTCAAAACATGGCCTCTGACAAAACTTTTAGCTCTTTTTGGCATCTGTGAAAATACTAGTTATAAAGACAAAAAACATGCCTGTGCCTGACTAGATGAGAAGATGGGATGCAGTGGAATTACTCATAAGCTTTCTGGGTAAAAGGAAGGGAGCCAGTACCAATACCAAGGGTCAGAACACCATGTTTTTCTTTTTCTTTTTCTTTTTAATTTTTTATTGTTATGTTAATCACCATATATTACATAATTTGTTTTGGTGTACTGTTCCATGATTCATTTTTTGTTCATAACACCCAGTGCTCCATGCAGAACGTGCCCTCCTCAATACCCATCACCAGGCTAACCCATTCCCCCACCCTCCTCCCCTCCAGAAACCTCAGTTTGTTTTTCAGAGTCCATCATCTCTCCTGGTTCATCTCCCCCTCTGACTTACTCCCCTTCATTCTTCCTCTCCTGCTATCTTCTTCTTTTTCTTTTTTCCTAACATATGTTGTGTTATTTGTTTCAGAAGTACAGATCTGTGATTCAACAGTCTTACACAATTCACAGCGCTCACTGTAGCACATATCTTCCCCAATGTCCATCACCCAGCCACCCCATCCCTCCCACCCCCAACCACTCCAGCAACCTTCAGATTGTTCCTGAGATTAAGAATTCCTCATATCAGTGAGGTCATGTGATACATGTCTTTCTCTGATTGACTTATTTCACTCAGCATAACACCCTCCAGTTCCATCCGCGTCATTGCAAATGGCAAGATCTCATTCCTTTTGATGGCTGCATAATATTCCATTGTGTATATATACCACATCTTCTTTATCCATTCATCTGTCGATGGACATCTTGGCTCTTTTCACAGTTTGGCTATTGTGGACATTGCTGCTATAAACATTGGGGTGCACGTACCCCTTCAGGTCCCTACATTTGTATCTTTGGGGTAAATACCCAGTAGTGCAATTGCTGGATCGTATGGCAGCTCTAATTTCAACTGTTTGAGGAACCTCCATACTGTTTTCCAGAGTGGTTGTACCAGCTTGCATTCCCACCAACAGTGTAGGAGGGTTCCCCTTTCTCCACATCCCCGCCAACATCTGTCGTTCCCTGACTTGTTAATTTTAGCCATTCTGACAGGTGTGAGGTGGTATCTCATTGAGGTTTTGATTTGGATTTCCCTGATGCCGAGCGATGTTGAGCACTTTTTCATGTGCCTGTTGGCCATTTGGATGTCTTCTTTGGAAAAATGTCTGTTCATGTCTTCTGCCCATTTCTTGATTGGATTATTTGTTCTTTGGGAGAACACCATGTTTTTCTGATCTTCATGCCCATGTGTGCAGACCGAGTTCCTCAGTATTCAGAGGAGTTCCCTGGGGATCCCCTCCAGCATCACAGCTCTGATCTCACGTCACGTGCCCACTAGCACACACAAGTTCTTGCATCCCCCCCCCATCTGATCCATCTATGGCCTGTTTTATTTGCATCCTAAATACACATGCAATGGTATTCCCAGTAGAGTGAGTCCCGTGTTAGTGGATGTTGTCCAATGCATTAGTTACGACTTTCACAGGACTCATTTGTGTTTCAGAGTAAGAGGTGAATCACTGCTTTTTGAAACAGGTTGTGGCTATCTGCTAGCATCACAGATGAGTCTCTGGGCCTGGGAATGTGGGTCAATGGGTTCATTCAAAGTCATTGAACAGAGATAGTTTCCATTAATTTCAATTCTCTGTCGTAGACATTTGGAAGGATCTTGTGGTCGAGGCCGTGAAGCTGTTCAGAAAAGAAACAAGCACGTTATACGTTCCAGACTAGACTGGGCTGGGCTGTTAGGGTGCATGTTGGCCAAGGTAGCAACAGTGATCACACAGGAGACATCTTCTTTAGAAGAGACCTCTAACTGTAAATTAACTGCCATTTACCAGATGGAGGACCTGGGACTGACCATTTACTTAATCTCTGAATTTATAAAATGCAGGTGATAATTTCACCTAACTCCTACAACAGTTGCTGTGGAGATTAAATGAGAAAATACATGCAAATTATATAAAAAATTGCCTGGATGATAGTTAGAGCTTGATATATATTAGCCTTTATTGTCCTTTTTATTTGTTCCCATCTACACAGATGCGGAGGGCGCAAAGCAATGTGGTGCTGGGAGTAGTCCCAGACTGCAAATCAGAAACCCTGGATTCTGAAGCTGTTTCTGTGACTAAAAATTTGAGTCACTGTTAGCAAATCACGTCACTACTTTGAACTGAAAGTAAATTTTTTTCTTTATTATTATTCCTTTATTCTTTATTTCTTCCCTGTATTATTTTGTGTTTTTTTTCCTGTACTCCTGTTTTATTTTTTCCTGTATTTTTTTGGTTTTACCCATGTTACGAAGAGATAGGCTAAAGAACCTCTCTCACTCTTTTCTGTCAAATGCTCTTTTTTTACAGCTGTAAAAGTCTAAGATTTTATAAAAACCATCATATTGATTGCCAAGTCAACTTGTTGTGTATGCCTTACTGGTTTTAAATACTGAAAACGGCACCTTAGAACATCCCAAAGTGAATAGGATACAGGAGCATGAGTTAATCAAGGTATTTAGAATAGCAATTCTCACATGGGGGAAATGTTTTCCTACAAGAGACATTTGGCAATGCAGAGATTGGGGGTAGCTGAAGGTACTATGCCCCTGGTTTCTAATAAGTAGCGGCCAAAGAGGGTCCTCAGCATCCTATGATATGCAAGACGGCCCCTTGCAGCCGTGCACTAGCTCAACCCAAACATCAGTAGTGCGGAGCTGCAAAACCTGGATCTGGAGCATTGTGCACAGACTTTTACTGAAAGCAGACTCTGTTCCAGGCCCTGGATCCACAGAATTGGATGAAATAGACTTTCTCTGCCAGGAGCTCAGTGTTTCTGATGAATTGTCATCTTGTATCATTTCTTTGCAACCATATCCTTGTCTTTAAGTGTGAGCAAATACTAGTCATAACTCATGCCAGAACATGTATGAAGGGATGAAAGTCAAAGGCTTTCAGCTTCTCTCCTAGAGCAGGAGGATATGAGCTAGGGGAGCTTACTTAGCAATAGCCTCCTATTCATACCCATTATGGTATAAGAAGTTTGGAAGAAAATAAAAGAAAAATTAATGAAATAAATTAACATGTAAGAACTATAATACCTATTCATCGCATCAGTTCATAAAATAATGTCATCTCTGCAAATCTACTCGAAAATGACTATTTGAGGGATAAATCAGATCCCAGAGAGAGCATTTGTCAGTCAGACACCAGAGGGCAGTTTATCTATTTTCCTTCAAATAGAAGAGTCAGGAACTCAGGGCAGGTGTCTGTGTATGGACATGAGAAATGAGGCCAGTATGTAAACAGAACCAGATGCTGAGGGATAGCAGAACCTGAGAAACCGAGTTCTGACCTATTTGTTGCTAAAATAAACTACCATTGGCAATGGCTATTTTTATTATCTGAGCATTTAATAAAACTTCAGTTAAGAACTAAGACTATTTTAATTTCTAAGTGGATATAACTTTGCACAAACACTGCTTTTGTGACACTCAGTGTGGGTGTCATGGAAAAGAAAGGGGCACAGAAAGCACGTTGAATTGAAGCTGGTAATAAATGTCTGTTTCGCAAGCTGTCAAAGGGTCACTGTGAGCTGCACTCTCATGGTGGAAGGTGGCAATGCACAGAGAGAGTGCCAGGCCTTAGAAATTCCAAATAGGAGCAGAACAGTCGCACTGGAGGCTCGGTTGGGAACCTGATGTTGTGTTGTGTTGAAGCAGGGCTGCAAGGATTGGTGTGAAGGTTCAAAACAACAGGAGCAGGATGCCTTGGTCTCTCTAATTTACTCTTTTAAAAACATCACTTCAGGGGCGGCTGGGTGGCTCAGTCGTTGAGCGTCGGCCTTCGGCTCAGGTCATGATCCCAGGGTCCTGGGATCGAGCCCCGCATCGGGCTCCCTGCTCCGCGGGAAGCCTGCTTCTCCCTCTTCCACTCCCCCTGCTTGTGTTCCCGCTCTTGCTGTGTCTCTCTCTGTCAAAAATAAATAAATAAAAATCTTAAAAAAAAAACAAACAAACATCATTTTATTGTTGTGAGAACATTTAACTTGAGATGTACCCTCTCAACGAAAACTGAAGTGAACCACACAGAATTGTTGGCTGTTGGCCAGATGCTGTACAGCAGGTCCCTAGAGTTTCTTCACCTTGCCTAGAGGAGACGGTGTGCCTGTTGATTAGCAACTCCCAATTCCTTCCCCTGTCCCCCCACCCCAGCCCGGCCCTGGAAACTTCAGTTCTTAAATTTAAATTCACCACAGCAATGGTGTTTATGTACAGAAACATCTGGGAAAAAGCTGAAAGCTTGCAAAGAATTTGTATTTCTTTCTGTAAGATTTTATTTTCAAGTACTTTGGCCATATTGGAGCAATGAGACCAGATTCATAGTCCCACTTTATGCAAATAGAAAACTGGGCAAAATACACAAAGCATTGGTTTCTTGACATTCAGTGTTGGGATGTGCAGGACCATATCCTTGAGCAAAGTGAAGCAAAGCTAGGTGAGGTTTAGAGAGGAAGAACACGGCCAGAGCCTGTAGGAGACCGTGCTGGGGAGGCAGAACATGAGTGACGTTTGTGGGGCAGAGTACAAGAGAGGAGGGGCTGCACAGAGTGCTCTGGCGACCCGCAAGTCCCCTTGAGTGGTTGCACAAGCATGGGAGGAAATGATTTCCACCTTCAGAGAGAAGCTGCATAAAAAAGGGGCTAACTATTCATAGAGCCCAGGTAACGGCAGACAGAGTGGAGCTCACCAGCCAGAGTGGAGACCCCAGTCTACACTTGACCTCAGGTAGTGTCCTCAGAAATAGCTCACCTTCATACTATGACCATACTGGCTATTAAAAGCCTACTCTGAATCTATCCTAACAAAGCTTAAAACAAGCCTCAAAAGGATACAACCAGTTTCAAGTAACTTAAGACATGATGAAACAAAGTCCAATATTATGTAAAGAAATTCATAAAAATCCAGGATGTCATCATACAAAATTCAAAATGTCAGGCATCTAATAAAAATTGCCAAGCATTCAAAGGAGCAGGGGTGTTTAAGTCATGACAGGGAGGGTAATAACTGATCCATAGATACAGACCCAGAAGCAATAGGAGTTGTAGAATTAGTAGACAGAGATGTCGAAAACAGTTATGATAAACACACTCCCTTTGTTCAAGCTGATAGAGGCAAAGTCATGTTGATGAAGGAGGAAAAAAAGTATGACAAAAAGACTGAAACAGGGTGTCTAGATTTAGCTGAAGTGAAAAAGAAGAAATAAACCTGAGATTAGACACTGCAGGACAAAGAATCAGCAAGCTGGAAGGCATAGTAATAGAAACTAACCAAAGTGACGTATATAGAGAAAAAGACTGAAAATGAAAATAAAGAGACCACGGGTGAAGTATGGGATGATGTTAAGCCATCAAGCCTGAGTGTAACTGGAATCCTAGAAGAAGAGCAAGAGGAAAAATACTTGAAGAAATGAGAGTTGAAAAATTTTCAAACTGGATGACAACTATAAGGTCACAGATCCAAGAGGCTCAACAAACCACAAACAAAATAACCATAAAGAAAATAATCTGAAATATAATCAAAGTGAGGAATACCAGTGAAAAAGAGAAGATATTAAAAGTGCCAGAGGAAAACATATCTGTCATAGAGACAACAGTAAGAATGACTGCAAATTTCCTGTCAGAAACTTTGCAGGCCAGAAGATGTTATGCTACATGAAAGAAGCTGAGCACAAAAGGCGGCTCAGAAACAAGAGAATAAAAGGAGAAAGGGAAGACCTATGGGGACCAAGCCAGTAAGTGATAGCCAGCGTCTGGAGAAGAATGTCTGCAGAGGTATGCAAAGGAGCTCCTTGTGTGCTTGAGGTCAAGACGCATGGCAGGTGCATTTGTCATAGCTCACAGTTATGTAACTAAATTTTGTGAAGGTATTGTATGTAATTAAGCCTCAGTAAAGCTGCTTAACAACAGCAAAAATACGGTGAGAAGGTAGCCGGTGGTCAGTTCTTTGACAAAACACATTTATGTGACACAAATCTTCATTTGATAATTGATCTTCTCTATTAAATCAGATGCATAAGGACTGGATTTTACTCCATCTGGGAGGAGAGGAGGACATTCTAGGTCGAAAGAAGTATCAGGGAAGGGACGAATATGGAGAAGGGAGCGGCATGTTTGTCCCATCCTGGAGTTCAGGGCTGAGTACAGTTTGGGAAGGGCATTTTATTCCTTGCTAGGGAGTCTGGCCTTATCCTTCTGGCAATGGGGATCCATGAAAGGCTTGAAAATACCTTAGGGAAAACACGTGCCCAATCCCCACCATACCTTTATCTAAAGGAAATCAGGCTTAATTTAACATAAAGGTAGCATTAAGGTGAGCATATACTTTGGAGCTGGGCAGAACCAGGTTAGGTTCTGGTTCATCCTGAATCATGTGAAATGGAGCCTCTTATGTAACCTCTCTGGGTGTTAGATCTCCTCACCCATAAAAGGCAGAAAAAATCACCTGCTCTGTGTGATGTTGTTGTGAGCTAATGACTTTAAGAGACGAACACAGAGCCTGGAAGATAGCAGACCCCCAGCAAAGGAGAATATGAGACGTTAGAATTCCCTTACTCTCCTTGGAACAGTTAACTGTTTAATGCTACTTCTTTAAACCAAATCAAATGAGCGTTTGCCCCATTCCAGTGTTTGCATAGTTATTTGTTCTTTCATTGACTCCAGCATTTAACAAGGGGCCAGACACTGGTGATGGCGTAGTCTCTACCCTCCAGGTTCCAACTGGACACCATGAAGGGAATCCCTCTGCTCGCATGGCATGGAAAAATAAAGGTGACAGTTATAGCTTATCAAAGATAATATAACAATAACAAATTGCAGAATTAGCAGATGTTCGGGGGTGGGGATTAGGTGAATAAAGCTATTGTTATACTTTAAAAATTCATGGTCTGTAATGGGAGCTCAAGGGAACAAAAAAAGGGGGACAATTTGCAGGTACGTAGGGTCTCAACTCGGACATGGTGACAGTTGGGAGGGTCATTGCTTAGAGGCTGAGGAGGGATGGCCAGAGCAGGCATTGATGCTGCAAAGTGCTCAGAAGATTCGATGACAGATGCATAGGAAACCAAATGAAAACCCTCAGGTCCTTGTTACTATCTATGTGTCATCATGCAGTCCCCAATACTTGCCATGCCAGTGTGTCTAGATACCAAGACTTTAGAAAGTGGAGTGGGTTGATATGAAGAGGATTCCCAGACTTTTGTGACTTCCTGAGACTGTTCTTGATTTGCTTTAGCAAAACAACCTAAAAGTTCACAGACAACCCGTGAAAATTTGTTGACTCCCATATATTTTCCTGCTTTTAAAGCAATGCTCTGTGTAGCTAGGTTTGTTACCAATGGGCTGTAATTGATTTGAAATTAATTTTAAAATTTTGAGCTCGCATTTGAACTTGGAGATTTCACTTTTTAAAAATCCAAATTTCTATTTTTTCCTGGACAATCTAGACATCTGGCCACCCTGGACCTGAATTTCTACGTCAGCAGTTGTTTGGAGCTGCTCTATTTAGATGCAGCCTTTGTTCCCCGACACCTTCTGCTTCCTGACCCCACCCTACAGCGGCCATGGAAGCATCTGGTTCTGAGAACCAGCCTGGTCCACAGGGCAAGCAGATACACTGCTGTGAGTGGTCAGTTAGCACTTGGGATACTTTGCTTTCCCTTTGATGCCCAGGACCTCATTTTCCAGATGGCTTTATCAGATACAATGCAGATTAATTTTAAGGTTTCAGTTACATTGCAGTCACGTGAGGTTAGGAGGGAAGCCCAAGAGAAGAAATAGCTGTGGACAAATGCAAAAGTACACAGGGGTAAGATTTCTTTTTCTTCAAAATTTGTTTTAGGTATGATTTACAAATAAACAAATACCCAGATTTTTCTGTGTGGATTGATGGGTTTTGACAAATGCATTCACTCATGGACACTCAACCCCATGAAAATGCGGAGCTTCCCATCACCACAGGAGATCCCCTTCTGGTCCTTCCCGTCACTGTCACACCGAACCCTTCTGCTCAGCCCCTCAGAAAACACTTCTGTCTCTTTCACCACGGACTAGTTTTGCCTGCTCGAGGAACTGCATGTAAGTGTGGAGTCCGCTGTGTGGACTTACACAGAGTGCGATCTTTTGTGTCTGGCTTCTTTCATTTAGCATCTTTTGAGATTCATACATCCGGTTGTGTTTCTTGTTGATGAGGAGGATGACCTTGCATAATTAGGCCACCAATTGCTTCTGGATGTTTCCAGTCTGGGGCTTTTATGGATTAAGTTGTTAGGGACATTCTAGTACAAGTCATTTTGTGGACATCTGATTTCATTTTCTGTGGTTAAAAGCACAGAAGTGAAGTTTCTGTACTTGACTGGAGGTATATCTCACATTTCTTAAAAAAGCCAAGCTGGCTTTCTTTTTATATCTACCAACAATACAGGGCAGTTCCAACAACTCCACTTTCTAATCAACATTTTTCAAATTATTGATATTTAGATATTTTACTATTAACCGATTTAATGGGTGTGTTTCAATGTTAAATTATGATTTTAATTTTCTTTTCCCTCTTGATTAATGATGAGCAGTACTTTTTCATGTACTTATTGGTATTCTGTTCTGTTCCTGCTGAAATGTGTATTGAACACTTTGTGCACTTTTTTAACTGGGTTTGTGATTTTGTTATTTATGGTTAAGATCTCTTTATGTATTTTAGGTACAAGTTATTCATTGTATTTATATCTATATATGGATATATAAATCATTTGTCATATCTAATAGATCAGTGACAGTATTGATATAAAAATATAGGTATGGGTATAGAAAATGTATTTTCTCATCCTGCAGTTTGCCTATTCCTTTTAAGAGTGTCTTTCAATGAGCAGAAAATCTTAATTTTGATGGAGTATATCCTATTTTATTTTATAATAGTCTGTGCTTTCTGTGTCTTATAATTTTGCCTACCGATTAGCTAGAATCAGATATAACTAGTGCTTTCATGAACTTTGTATTGTCCTCAGTTGCACAATATCCTTCTTCTTGCCCCCAAAGTTAAGATACTATTTTGAATTTTGTCTTAATCCTTCTCTTGATTTTCTTAGTATTTTGTCACATACATATATATAATCTTTGAATAACATTGTTCTGAATATTTGTGGATTTAGATAAATTATATATTATTATACGTAAGCTTTTATGACTAGACTCTCAACATCGTGATTTTATATTCACTTACGCTTGGAGTGAAGCATTATTTCATTTCTGTTTATGGAGATATAGGACTCAATTATATGGCTACACCACATTTTATCAATTTTCTTGTCATTGGACATTTTTTTCCACTTTCTAATACAAAAATTGATACTGTAAGCGTTTTTGTGCACGCCTCCTGAAACACACATGCGAGGGTTGCTCTAGCTATTCGGTCAGTAGCTGAATTACTGAGCCTTCCTCACAGATGAATCATTTACCAGTGTGGTCGTGCTGAGTCTCAGTCATGATTTACAGCAGTCTGTGACTCCACACCCTCACTGGCTCTTGGTGTGGTCTGCCTTTAATTCCTGCCACTTATACGTCTTCACTAACACCGGCTGAGGACCTGTTCCATTTCAGGAACTCAGTATCGGCTTTACAAAAATTATCTCTTACTTCCCACAACAAACCTGGGAAGCAAGGGACAATTATCCTAATTTATCCCCATAAAACCTGAGGTTTGGGAAGATTGGACATGCTCAAGGTTTTCAGGGAATAATAGCAAGAAATTTCTCACTTACGTCACAGGCAGTGTGTCGAACACTTTGAGCGTGTGAGTTCATTTAGTTTGCAGGCATTTGCTGCGGCAAAATCAGGGCGTCAGCGGGCTCTGGGATCAGCCTATTTCCTTGCCATCCCAGCCCCTGGAGCCACCTCTACTCCTCGGCAGGCAGCAGCAGGCCGGCCCTTTCTCAGGCTGCCACCTCATCCTTCATTTCCATGGGCCTTTGTGATCCCGTTGGGCCCCCTCACCTTCTCCCGGGTACTCTACCTCTTTGATGCTCAGCGGGTTAGCAACTGGAATTCCATCTGCAGCTGACTTGCCAGGTAACAGCAGACACTGGACATGGACAGTAACCAGGAGCTTATCACTCTGCTTATCCAGTGAGGGGCCAGAATTTAAATCCAGATGGTAGGATTCCTCAAAATCCCGGTCCCGTCTTGTAACTGGTGAGCCCCACTGGAATGAAGGCATGTCAGGAGGAGAGGTTGGTGGTGTGGCATGAGGGGGTCTCTTTGGTGTCTCCAGGCAGGATCCAGGCACTGGATTCCCTCATTAGCACCAACTTCTACAAACACACAAAGTCATGGAAGATGCAGAGTAGTTTTATTTTTCCCTGATTTGTTGTGTGTCATTTTACCTCTGAATACTTTTGGCTGCATGACCTTTGCTGGCACTTCCATTACTTTGCTGGCACTTCCATTACTTCTAGAAACAAACAACACACTGAAATGCATGGCACAAAATGAGCCAGATGAGAGCCTCATTTAGTCTCACAGATGGGTCCAGTTCTGCTCCTTGGAACACTTCCCAAAGCACCAGTGAGGAGGGATTAAAAGAGAATGCTACTTGGGTAAATGTTTTCCTTCAATAATTCTGAGGACTGCTGCTTGAGTGTACTTACTCCCCTTTGCAGATTCGCACTGCACCTGAGCGTAATGACCTTGGGAAGCCTGGCAGGAAAGCGGCCCACATAACTAACTTTTCTTTTTTCTTTTTTTTCTTTTTTCTTTTCCTTTCCTTTCCTTTGCTTTTCTTTCTTTTTTTCTTTTCTTTTCCTTCCTTCCTTCCTTCCTTCCTTCCTTCCTTCCTTCCTTCCTTCCTTACTTCCTTCCTTCCTTCCTTCCTTCCTTCCTTCCTTATTTCTTTTATTATGTTATGTTAATCACCATACAGTACATCATTAGTTCTTGATGTAGTGTTCCATGATTCATTGTTTGTGCATAACACCCGGTGCTCCACGCAGAACGTGCCCTCTTTAATACCCATCACCAGGCTAACCCATCCCCCCCACCCCCTCCCCTCAAGAACCCTCAGTTTGTTTCTCAGACTCCATCGTCTCTCATGGTTCGTCTCCCCCTCCGATTCCCACCCCTCTTCATTTTTCCCTTCCTTCTCCTAATGCCCTCCATGGTATTCCTTATGTTCCACAAACAAGTGAAACCATATGATAATTGACTTTCTCTGCTTGACGTATTTCACTCAGCATAATCTCCTCTGGTCCCATCCATGTTGATGTAAAAGTTGGGTATTCATCCTTTCTGATGGCTAAGTAATATTCCATTGTATATATGGACCACATCTTCTTTATCCATTCATCTGTTGAAGGGCATCTCGGCTCTTTCCACAGTTTGGCTATTGTGGACGTTGCTGCTATGAACATTGGGGTGCACGTACCCCTTCTTTTCACTACATCTGTGTCTTTCGGGTAAATACCCAGGAGTGCAATTGCTGGGTCATAGGGTAGCTCTATTTTTAATTTTTTGAGGCACCTCCACACTGTTTTTCAAAGTGGCTGTACCAGCTTTCATTCTCACCAACAGTGTAAGAGGGTTCCCCTTTCTCCACAACCTCTCCAACATTTGTTGTTTCTGCCTTGTCAATTTTTGCCATTCTAACTGGTGTAAGGTGGTATCTCAGTGTTGTTTTGATTTGAATTTCTCCAATGGCTAATGATGATGAACATTTTTTTTCATGTGTCTGTTAGCCATTTGTATGTCTTATTTTGACAAGTGTCTGTTCATGTCTTCTGCCCATTTTTTGACTGGATTATTTGTTTTTTGGGTGTTGAGTTTGAGAAGTTCTTTATAAATCTTGGATATCAGCACTTTGTCTTTAGTGTTAATTGTAAAAATCTTCCCCCATTCCATGGTTTGCCTCTTTGTTTTGTTGACTGTTTCTTTTGCTGTGCAGAAGTTTTTTATCTTGGTGAAGTCCCAAAAGTTCATTTTCACTTTTGTTTCCCTTTCCTTTGGAGAGTGACTTGAAAGAAGTTGCCGTGGCCGATGTCGAAGAGGTTACTGCCTATGTTCTCCTCTAGGATTTTGATGGATTCCTGTCTCACATTGAAGTCTTTCATCCATTTTGAGTTTATCTTTGTGTTTGATGTTAGAGAATGGTTGAGTTTCATTCTTCTGTATATAGCTGTCCAATTTTCCCAGCAGCGTTTATTGAAGAGACTGTCTTTTTTCCATTGGATATTTTTTCCTGCTTTGTCAAAGATTATTTAACCATACAGTTGAGGGTCCATATCTGGGCTCTCTATTCTGTTCCATTGGTCTATGCATCTGTTTTTGTGCCAGTACCATGCTGTCTTGGTGATCACAGCTTTGTAATATAGCTTGAAATCAGGAAACATGATGCCCCCAGCTTTGTTTTTCTTTTTCAGCATTTCCTTGGCGATTCGGGGTCTTTTCTGATTCCATACAAATTTTAGGATTGTTTGTTCCAGCACTTTGAAAAATGCCATTGGTATTTTGATCGGGATGGCATTGAAGGTATAGATTGCTCTGGCAGCATAGACATTTTAACAATGTTTATTCTTCCGATCCATGAGCATGGAATATTTTTCCATCTTTTTGTGTCTTCTTCAATTTCTTTCATGAGTGTTCTGCAGTTCCTAGAGTATAGATCCTTTACCTCTTTGGTTAGATTTATTCCAAGGTATCTTATGGTTTTTGGTGCTATTGTAAATGGAATTGTTTCAATAATTTCTCTTTCTACAGTTACATTGTTACTGTATAAGAGAGCAACTGATTTCTGTGCATTGATTTTGTATCCTGCCACATTACTGAATTGCTGTATGAGTTCTAGTAATTTGGGGGTGGAGTCTTTTGGGTTTTCCACCTAAAGTATCATGTCATCTGCAAAGAGAGAGGGTTTGACTTCTTCTTCGCCGGTCTGAATACCTTTTATTTCTTTTTGTTGTCTTATTGGTGCTGCTAGGACTTCTAGTACTCTGTTGAATAATAGTGACGAGATTGTGGCATCCTTATCATGTTCCTGATCTTAAGGGAAAGGCTCTCAGCTTTTCCTCATTGAGAATGATATTTGCTGTGGGTTTTTCATAGATGCATTTTATGAACTTGAGGAATGTTCCGTCTATCCCTATACTCTGAAGAGTTTTAATCAGGAAAGGATGCTGTTTCTTGTCAAATGCTTTTTCTGCATCAATTAAGAGGACCATATGGTTCTTCTTTCTCCTCTTATTAATGGGTTCTATCACATTGATTTGCGAATGTTGAACCACTCTTGCATTCCAGGGATAAATCCCACTTGGTCTTGGTCGTGGTGGATGGTCCTTTTAATGTATTGTTGGATCCTATTAGCTAGGATTTTGTTGAGGATTTTGGCATCCATATTCATCAGGGATATCGGTCTGAAATTCTCCTTTTTGATGAGGTCTTTGCCTGGTTTGGGGAATAAGGTAATGCTGGCCTCATAGAATGAGTCTGGAAGCTTTCCTTCTGTTTCTATTTTTTGAAACAGCTTCAGGAGAATAGTTATTATTTCTTCTTTGAATGTTTGGTAGAATTCCCCAGGGACTCCATCAGGCTCTGAACTCTTGATTATTGGGAGGTTTTTGATCACTGCTTCAATCTTGTTACTGGTTATTGGTCTATTCAGGTTGTCAATTTCTTCCTGTTTCAGTCTTGGCAGTTTATAGGTTTCCAGGAAGGCATCCATTTCTTCCATGTTGCTTAATTTATTGGCTTATAGTTGTTGATAATAATTTCTAATAATTGTTTCTCTTTCCTTGTTGTTAGGCATGATCTCACTCCTTTCATTCATAATTTTATTAATTTGGTTCCTTTCTCTTTTCTTTTGGATAAATCTGGCCAGTGGTTTATCGAACTTATTAATTCTTTCAAAGAACCAGCTTCTAGTTTTGTTGATCTGCTCTGCTGTATTTCTGGTTTCTAATTCATTGACCTCTGCTCTAATCTTAATTATTTCTCTTCTAATTCGTGGCTTAGCCATCATTTGTTGTTTTTTCTCCATTTCTTTAAGGTGTATAATTGGTGAATTCGGGATTTTTCTATTTTTTTGAGTGAGGCTTGGATGGCTATGTATAATTTTCCCCTTAGGACCACCTTTGCAGTATCCCATAGGTTTTGGACTGATGTGTTTTTGTTCTCATTGGTTTTCATGAATTGTTTAAGTTCTTCTTTGATTTCCTTGTTGACCCAAACATTCTTCAGCAGAGTGATATTTAGCTTCCAAGTATTTGAATTTCTTCCAAATTTTTTCTTGTGATTGAGTTCCAGTTTTAAAGCATTATGGTCTGACAATATGCAGGGAGTAATCTCAATCTTTTGGTATCAGTTGAGACCTGATTTGTGACCCAGTATGTGGGCTATTCTGGAGAAAGTTCCATGTGCACTCGAGAAGAATGAGTATTTTGTTGTTTTAGGGTGGAATGTTCTGTATATATCTATGAGGTCCACCTGGTCTAGTGTGTCATTCAAAGCTCTTGTTTCTTTGTTGATTTTCTGCTTAGATTATCTGTGTATTGCTGAGAATTGAGTGTTGAGGTCTCCTACTATTAACGTATTATTATCAACATGTCTCTTTATTTTGGTTAACAATTGGCTTATGTAGTTGGCTGCTCCCATGTTGGGGGTGTAAATATTTACAATTGTTAGATCTTCTTTTTGGATAGACCCTTTAAGAATGATATAGTGTTCTTCTGTGTCTCTAACTACGTTCTTTAGCTTAAAATCTAATTTGTCTGATATGAGAATTGCTACCCCAGCTTTCTTTTAATGTCCATTGGCGTGAAAGATGGTTCTCCATCCCTTCACTTTCAGTCTCGATTTTTTTTTTGGTTTAGGTTCAAAATGAGTCTCTTGTAGGCAGCATATGGATGCGTCCTGTCTTTTTATCCAGTCTGCAAACCTCTGCCATTTTATGGGAGCATTTAGGCTGTTCACGTTGAAAGTGATTATTGAAAGATACGAATTTATTGTCATCATGTTGCCTGTGAAGTCCTTTTTTTTGTAGAGTGTCTCTGTAAATTTCTGTTCTATATTACTCTTGGGGTCTTTTTCCTTTTAAGGAACCCCTTAATATTTCTTGCAGGGCCTGCTTAGTGGTCAAATATTCTTTCAGTTTCTGTTGGACCTGGAAACTCTGTATCTCTCCATCCATTCTAAATGACAGCCTTGCTGGATAGAGTATTCTTGGCTCCATGTTCTCGTTTAGTACCCTAAATATATCTTGCCAGCTCTTTCTGGTTTGCCCAGGTCTCTGTGGATAGGTCTGATGTTATTCTGATGTTCCTCCCTCTGTACGTAAGGAATCTCTTCCTCCTAACTGCCCTTGAGATGGTTTCCTTGGTTCTAAGATTTGCGAGTTTTACTATTACATGCCGGAATATTAGTTTGTTTTCCTTGATGTTGGGAGGGGTCCTCTCTGCCTCTAGGACATGAATGCTTGTTTCATTCCCCAGATTAGGGAAGTTCTCGGCTACAATTTGCTCAAATATATCTCCTAGTCCTCTCTCTGTCTCTCCGCCTCCTCAGGGATCCCAGTAATTCTGACATTGGAATGTTTCATGGCGTCACTTATTTCTCTAATTCTGTTTTCATGGATTTTATGCTGTTTGTTCCAGGTCTCTTTGTGTTCCTTCTTTTCTATCAGTTTGTCCTCTAGATCACTAATTTCTTCTTCTGCCTCATTTACCTTAGCTGTTAGAGTATCTAGATTAGATTGGATCTCATTGACAGCATTTTTAAGTTCTTCCAGATCAGCTCTCATTTCTGCCCTTAGAGACTCTATTTTGCCATTAATCAATTCCTCCATTCTAGCTATCATCTTCATAATTGTTACCCCGAAGTCTATTTCTGACACCTTGCTTATATCTATATCCATTTGTAAATCTGTGGCAGAAGTCACAGTCTCTGAGTCTTTCCTATTTTGGGAGTTCCTCCTCTTAGTCATTCTGTTGAGGGGTGCTTGAGGGAATGTACAGAGTCCAGATTATTGACCACAACCCAAGCAAGATGCACCTGTTTCATATGAACCTTCGGGTTCTCGGCCTCTTGTTCTTCCAGCCTGTCTTCTGGGGTAGGGGCCTGCTGCACTGTTCTCAGGCAACCCTGTGGGGGAGTATGGGCTCAGTGAAAACCGGTTTTGGGGGGCTTTTGTTCTCTGGTAACTTTCCCTGGTGGCTTTCCGCATCTTTTCCAAGAGTCAGAGCTGGAGGTGACCGTTTCCAACCCTCTGCCTCAGAGCAGAGAGATCAGTCTGTTCTTCAGTGAGCTCTCCAGGCCTCACTATCTCCATTTCTGTCTGTGGTGCTCAAACTGCAGTGTCCTGTTTATATGTTCCACAGCAGCACTCCCAGCCCTTGCTTCCAGGTCTGGGCACATCTCTGCCCTTTGTGCTTCCAAAACCGCCAGCTGCCCCCAGTTCCCACGCATGCCCCTGCAGCTCCAGGTTTCGGTCTGGGGGCTGCCCTAAAGTCCTTTCCCCACCACTGCTGGTCTGCAAGTCTGGGTCTGGTCCCCAGATTGGGTGGCTTTTGCGATCCTGTGTTATTTTACCTTCATGTCTCATGCACTTATGGCGGCTCCATCCCCCTTCTGTGTATCTTCCAACATCTGCCTGTGGAATTATGGGTCCCAGCTTCCTACCTTGAAACCAATCTCCAGCTATATTCTGTTTATAGAACTCCAGATATATCTTCTTACATCTCAGGCTGGTTTTGTGGGTATTCGGAGTGGTCTGGTAGATATCCAGCTCAATTCAGGGGACTGATTAAAGTAGGGTCCCCTACTCCTCTGCCATCTTTGCCCACTCCCCCCACATAACTTTCTGGTCTCCACAACTAATTGGACATGGAGCCCTCACTTTTTGAATCTGCCCCTTGGGTCTTGGATCACTGTTTCTAGTGGAACGTTTGAGGAATCACAGGCCACGGTATGTTGTTGGGATAATGACTGTGCAATATTTTGGTCGTCAGCTAATATCCAGAATAATATCCAGAAATCCACCTATTTACATGACCTTGGCTAGACGGGGAGATTTACATGGAACAGGTTCACCTTCATTTGTAAAGCTTTCACAGTAGGAATTAATAGAGATAGAAAAGTCCTTTCTGAAGTAACATTTTAAGTTATGAGGTCTTCTCATTGAGATTCCCCTGCCTGAGTCAAAAGTAGAGCTCAAAGGAATTTGAATATTCAGCGAGAGGATGTAATATTTTCCACAGAAGCATTATAGTGGATTATATCTTTATTCTGTTTCTTTGAAGCAAAAAAAAAAAAAAAGTATCTTTTGTTTCTTTAGCATTTCGAGAAATGATCAATTTCAGATGTTCCATACATCCAATATTAAAGAAAATTATTTTGGGGGATTCATTTTTTGAACATAACAATTTATGTGAAGATATAGGACAAAGATCTTAAGTCCTGGAGATGCATAAATGCGCAGGTTTTTTGCTAGTGGTTTTCCACAGCAACAGTCTATTTGTTGTGAAAAATTTGGAAAATTCAGAAAAGTGCAAAAAGAAAGGAAAAATGACCAGATGCTAATAGTATTATCACTTCCGTGCATTTCCTCCTACATTTGTAGAAGACAAAGTAAAACAAAAAAATAAAACAAAAATAAAAACAACAGTGCTGTTTTTATTACTTTACTTATTGTGGCTTTTTATTACTTAATTTATATTATGAACATTAATTTATTCATTAAATATCCTTTGGAAACATCATTTTTAGGACTAAAGTATATCCTCCTATTTTATGAATATACCATAATTTACTTTACCTTACTTTAAATTTGTAAATTAATGAAAACCACACGCATTACTGGCAAGATCTCACCCTTTGTCTTTATATCCCAAAGGATGACTGGAAGCAATATTGAAAAAATAGTAGTTTGTGAGCACAGACACAGAGGTTAACTGCCCTTTTTCAGACCATGAAGTCCTGCTTCATGGGAAAGGAAAGGAAACTAGACCCTGAAGTTCTGTTTCAGAGAAGAATTTCTGAAAGCGACTGTCATTTCCAAGTAGAATTTCTGGAAGCAACTGTCATTCAGGATCTATTTATCTAATAGGTGCCTTAGCCCCAGCAAAGGACCAGAACCGAGGAGCCTCTGTGGAAATGTGTGGCTGTCCCTTTATGCCCTCAAAAACTCTGCACGGGGCCAAGACAGGGTGGTCCCCCCACTTCTCACAGTGTGAAATGAAGTGGGCAAAAAGGACCAGTAGCAATCACTACTCTTAATTGCTCTGACATGCTCAAAGCGCTTTTCTATAGACTTTTCACAGCCCGACCAACAACTATAAACCATCCATTTAGTTTATAAATGAAACAAAGGAGGATGGGCATCCTCATTCCTGGAATAATCAGCCCAGACTGCTAGTGGGAGGGCTCGGGAAACACCTGACGTGTCACAGAGCCACAAGCCACACTGCTGTGCCGGGTTCTGGCCTCGGCCACCCCATTCTTTTTCCTGGTGTCGTCATCCTGCATCACTCCCTCTGCTCAAAGGAACCACAATCCCACAAAATGCAGTTTAGGAAGACAGAAGAACCCAAAGAGAAATAATTCATTTATTTTCTGCAGCTATTCAACTGTTTTCTCCTTTTAGAAGGAAATAAAATATTAATAATAAAGTTCCTCTTGAGGGCACATTCTGCATGGAGCACTGGGTGTTATGAACAAACAATGAATCATGGGACACTACACCAAAACAAATTATGTAATATATGGTGATTAACATAACAATAAAAAAATTTAAAAAAATAATAAAGTTCCTCTTACGTATGTAATAATCGTTCTTCCATAGTGATTTTAGAAGGAAAATTTATTCTAAGTCAGAGGACTTTATTAAGATTTGAATATATTGAATTATTTCTCCATTGACCAGGATGATAAAATCATGGTTTATGAAATTCTGTGCCTGGGAGAGCAAAGAGAAAACACTTGCTTTCAACTGCAATAAAATTCATATTTATGAATCCCAGTCTGCACGTTGAGATGTGTCTGTTTATATGAAACCTATTTACATCGACTCATTCTGCACAATCTCCATAACAAGTTAGTCAAATGTAAAATTATTTTCTAAGACCTCACTCAGGCACCACATATTTGATTCTCGTTGTTTCTTGGAAAGATTTCTTAAAGATTATAGTCGGCCAAATTGGTCATGATACCAAGAGATATTTTCTTAATTTAGCAAGCAACTAAGTAAGCTTGTGTCCATCGGGACCAGCATTGTCAGATGCTTTAGAAAAGATTACTTTATTTAATCATCATGACAAATAAATTAGCAGTACAATTCTATACTCTTTCAAGACAAAATTTGGAAAGGCTAAAGAGCGTCTGTCTTTTTTCACCACTTATTGTAAGGTATTTTCTTCCCCTCTGCTCCATCCCCTCAACAGGTATATTTTTTAACTCATATCACAGGTGCACCTGTGGCTCTTGATGAGCACTTCAAACAAAGGACTTTCTGCCTTGTTCAGAAAAATTACCTCAGACATTGTTGAAGGCCCTTTGCCAGTTCCATATGTGTGAGAACTTGGCCAAAATGCAGACTCTAGGCACCATGAACATTACTGTCCCAGAGTTGATGAGTAACGTTCTCTCGTTTTGAGTCTACCCATATGTACTGTCCACTCGAGGAAATTAAATGGTTGTGTGCATCTGTGGTAAAGCAATGAAGTGCCATCATCACCATCCAGATCGTTACTCTGTTTTCATGGCTACTACCTCATCTATCGTTACCATCATTCTCCTCATCATCCTCGTCATCACCAATAACTCAGTCTATGGACCAACATGCTGCTCCAGTTTAAACAGTGGTATGCAGTTTTACCTTTTACCTTATTCAATCCTAATTACTCAAATGGGAGGTCTCACTCTTTCCTGAGATGTAGAGAATTTAAGTAACTGACTTAAGGCCACATAGCTAGCAAACTGGTAATTTCGAAAATTTGAAACCCAGCCTGTATAACTACAAACACTGTACTCTTCCTGTTGCACCTTCAAGTCAAATTAGAGAAAAATTTCCCACTTCTATTCTCCCTTCAGACATGACTACTTTTCAGGGAAGATGCTTGACGATATCCTACCAGTAACCCCTCTTGAAGAATGCTATTATTTCTGAGCTAATCCCACCTTGGAAGCACATTGGATGGGGGTTATTAGCAGGATATAGCTCTTTGAAAATAGTTTCCTTAGATCAAGACAGCTTTAAGGACACCTGGAGGAATTATTAGATTATTTTTCCTTTTACTTAATGCTGTTAAATATAAAATAATGTTGACCTTATAAAGTATTTTGGAAGGTTATAGAGACAAGCTCTTTGGTCAAGACGTTCAAAAAACACATATTAGTGGAAGCCTGTGCATCTCTTCCTTGCTTGCTTGAGCACTAACAAATCTTGGTTTGCTAAATAAATACATGTGTTTTAATATGCGTTTTAATTTGCAAAATGAGTATTATTTGCAGGCTTTGAGTTTTGTTTCTAAGCATTGATGAGAAGGTTTTTAAAATTATTTTGTAAAATAAACTTATTTGTGCTTGCTTCGGCAGCACATATACTAAAATTGTAAAATAAACTTTTTTTTTTTAAAAAAATTGGTTTTAGCTTACATTGCAGGGTAGGCTAAAAAAAGAAGCCAATTATGCAGGCAGTTTTTGTAAACCTATCAAAACATGAAGTGTTAATTCTTCTTTTTTTTTTTTCCCGTGTTATTTCTGAAGTAAATGATTACTCCAGAAAACTCTTGGGTCTGTAATCCTGAGAAAATCTCTGAAGCTTCATCGTCTGGAGGGAATGCATGAAACTAGGAGTCAGTCCCTGTTCTGTCAGCAGTTTAGAACTTTGCGATTTTGGGCAAGTCATTTAATCTGAGATTCATGTTCCTATTCAAAGAAATAAGTCTGACCCAAAATTTCCTACTGTCTCTTTCAGCTGAAGGCTGTGAAGGACATGTAGAGCTAAGCATTTACCCATTAATGAGGATATTTATTTTCTATTTCAGCTAGATTGTCTTTAAGAATATGAAAGACAGTGGCTGCCTGGTTAAGTGTTGGGCTCTTGGTTTTGGCCCTATCTCTCACCTGTGGGTCCGAGCCCCATGTCGGGCTTCATGCGCAGGGGGGATTCTGCTTCAGATTCTCTCTCTCCCTCTCCCTCTGCCCTTCCCCATTTGTGCTCTCTCTCTCTCAAATAAATAAATTAAATCTTTAAAAAATATGAAAGACAATGAAATAATTCTAAATCAGATTGTATAATTCTTTCAAAGAAATAAAATCTTGTTAATTTGTTAAATCTTCATTGACATCTTATCCATGTTATATATGTGTATGTTTTTGTACATAAACAGGAAAACTAAAAAGATAACAATTGGCTTTGTTGGGGTATAAAATGGATTAGGCCGTAGAGGTTACCTTGATTCCAGACAACTAATGTGGATTTTTCCAGTCTTACACAGCTCTGAAAGATAGATATTATTGCTTACAGTTTTTAACTAAAATAGAGGGTCAAAGAGGTTAAGTAACTGAACCAAAGACACATTGCCGATGTGTGGCAGAGTTGAGTGCAAGCCCCGTCTCTTTGCTGTTACTACTTCCTTGTCACCATATGGTTTCTCATATACAGAACAAAATGACCTCACTGAAAGACAAGGTACTTAGTATATGAAAGCTGAATTCATTGTTTGTGTAAAGAAGACTTACTTGCCTAGCAAAGCAAGTCGCTAAAATTATATGAGATTTTTCGGAAGAATTTATTTGGGATTGTGTTAGTAACAGAGATAAGAGGGCAAAGATACCAGCTGTAGACACACGTTTATGTTGGGTTCAGAGGCAGAAGCATCAGCTATAGAAGAAAGACCACTGAAGGAAGTCCATGGCCCATTCACTGATGTTCAAAATGTTGAGCTGTGTTTACTGAAGCTAATTGTTGTTAATCAGCCAGATGTAAATCGTCTCGCTCTTTACAGGCACCATGGCTATAGAACTGCAATAGAATGACTAACAGTGTTTACTTGTCACCAGAAGCTTCATCCATCCCATAACCACCTATTAGTTCAGTGATTCACTGGAAGGACATGTACCACTGAGCACGAGTTTCCAGTTATGGCTAAGAGCTATTACAGTGGTGGCGTAGCATAGCAGAAGCAGGAAAAAGAAATACGTAGGTGAACGCTGGAGAAGTTGAATACACCTTTCCTGTCCTTTCTGTGGAGAGAGATGCAGACACATCTTTCTTACCAGCTGTGAATTTCAGGGATGTGCATGAGATGCCATTGCCCAGAAAAGCCTGAGAGTCTAGGAACCACTGTCTTAAAGGGTGTTGGTTACGTACTTGCCATGCGTCCAGCCATGGTGCCATCCAAACCAGGTACCACATGCCCATCACAAATCTTTAGGTTTCCTTTAAACATGCTAACAACTTCAGGGAGCTGTACAGAATAGCACCAACACCAGTAACTCTGAAAACATCCCAGTAGTTTATTCTCAAACTCTGACCAAGTGTTGTCATCTTGGCTACAGAGAAGTAGAATTTAATGAGACAGACTTGCCACACTCATCATCATTTGTCCCCCAGAGCCAGAGAAATGCCAGTCTTGCACTCGTGTGAGGATTTTTAAAAAAACTCTCAACGTTTACCCTTCCATATGTATCATGGGTATCTCATGAGTGCATAGGTAAGAATGGGTTCTTGGTATTATTTGCAAGATCTTCCAAATACGGCTTTTATAGCAAGTGTTTATCGTAGCTTGAGTTTCACTGTACGATCAGACTGCCTTCGTTTGAATCTTCGCTATGTGCCCGATGAGGGTAGGGTGTGTGAAGTAAACTTCTAGGCCAAAAGGAACTTCAAAGGAGAAGGTATTACATGGATCAGGCCATGAAGGAAAAATAAAAGTGCTTGTTGTAGTCAGGGGCTCAGACTGTGGGTGGTCAGGAAGGATTTATCAGCCTCACTCCACCTTCTCTTGGGAGACACAGCATATGCACTAAAACACATCAAGTCCTTGTACAATGAAGCATACATACCCAGATGTGTCTTCTTCCTATTCCTTTCCTGTGAAACTAAACATGGCAAGCTACATCTCCCTCCCCTTGGTGACATGACACACCATCCATGAGTCCAAGGCCCAGGCAACATGGCTGCAACACACCAAACTTAACCATGTGGGTGTTCACTTGTCATTTATGTGACCAACAAACAGTTTATCCATTTTGGTGGCAGCTAAAAACAAATAGTGCTTTAAAAAAAAAAAGTTCTATCTTGAATGTAAGGAGCAAGTGATTGATTTCATGCCTTCAGCCTTTTTATGTAACATCTTAGATTACCACAGGAACAAAGTACAGGAAAATACAAACTTCTCAGCAACTAAGGTTCTAAAAAATCAGTATAAACCAAAGCTATACCCATCAAAATGCATTGATCCTTTAGCAAGATCCCCAAGGCAAAGCTTACATGCTGATTGGCATTCACGCCTAGCTGGTCCTAAAGACCTATCTTTCCCCTTTCTCGTCTCACTGCACATTGAGCTCCTGGGGCAGGAGTCACTGTTCATTTGAATCTGCTTTATTCTTTTATTATACTTTGGCTTTTCCATGGAACCATTTTTTTATGACATATGGAACTTCTTCATATCATTTCACAATACTTTCCAAAATCCTGAATGAGTGTCTTTCTCCCTGAAATACAAGTCAGCCTAGCAAAGGGAGAAATGCAAGTTCACATGTGCTGCAAGGGCATTCGGAGTTGCCACCTCATCTGTAGTTTTTATTCGTCTCTCTGGGCAGCGGGAGTGGAGAGAAAGGGAGCCAGGTCTTGGTGCTAATCTCCCTACGGAGCACACCTTACCTGAATTCCACCCTCCACTATGTCCTTGTCTGTTAAGCTCCACTGAACTGCCTGATAGCCTTCAGCACAGAATTTACACACATTGAATGCTTGTGTCTCATCCGCTCCATGGGAGAATGCATCCTTTTTTAAGTAGGGTCTCCATCCCCTTGGCCATTCCTAGCACCATGTCTGACATGCGACATATGCTTTGGGGCTGACTAGTCGTTGCTCGAGAGATACCAGACAGACACAGATCCCAAATCCCAGTTTAACTTCCTATGCTGTGTGTTGGTGGGCAGATTGCTTAAATTGTCTGATCCTCAATTTAAATAAAAATTCTAAAATGAGGATAACCTGTTTTTCAGTGTTGTAGTCATCATTAGATATTGTATAATATATGCATCATGTTTAGCATTTTACAACTGTTTCCCACACATGGTGAACATCTAGTAAATTTTTACTGAATGAGAAAAGAGGGCAGGGTATCTACTGTCCCTGAAGAGAGGCTTGGGTTTGAGAACTGCCTGTCTTTCTAACATGTAACAACAGTAGTTTTGATTGACAAATAATTTACTTTTTTTTAAAGATTTTTATTTATTTGACATAGAGAAACAAAGCGAGAGAGGGAACACAAGCAGGGAAAGTGGCAGAGGGAGAAGCAGGCTTCCCGCTGAACAGGGAGCCCGATGTGGGGCTCAATCCCAGGACCCTGGGATCATGACCTGAGCCGAAGGTAGCCCCAACAATTTACTTTTTAAAAGGTAGTTTCTCAGGGGAGTATGTCAGAGGGGGAGACGAACCATGAGAGACAATGGTCTCTGAAAAACAAACTGAGGGTTCTAGAGGGGAGGAGGGTGGGGGGATGGGTTAGCCTGGTGATGGGTATTGAGGAGGGCACGTTCTGCATGGAGCACTGGGTGTTATGAACAAACAATGAATCATGGAACACTGCACCAAAAACTAATGATGTAATATATGGTGATTAACATAACAATAAAAAAATAAAAAAAAAAGGTAGTTTCTCATGTGGGTTAAGACCATAAACAAGTACATTCTTCTAAAATTGACATGGCCTCAATTATGATCCAAGGGTTTGTCCTCGAATTCTGCTTGGCATGCTCAAAGTTAATCACTGCTGAAAGGTGGCAAAGTAGGCCTGGTCACTGTTGAGGCCTCATTCTCTGAGTATCTTCTAATTGTCTCTTCAAGGTTATGACAATCAAATGAAGATGTAAAAGATTCTGAATAGTGTTATTTCTGTCTTTAAACTGAATCCTAAGAAGCAGAGCCAGAGAGAAGAAAGACACACATGAAGTAGATTCCATAGAGACCATGGCAAGTGTGGGGTTTTAAACCATCTGCTCCACAAACTAAAAACCCTTCCGCCTCTTAGCACCAAGTCCTACTGTGTCCTTGGCTTTGACCTTGGTCAGTGGGAGGGAAGAAGCATGACCTCCCTCAGATCCATGAGTTCAACTACAGACAACGCTATGCAGAAAAGACGCACCTCGACTCCTCCCCACATAACATTCCATCAGAGAGCAAGGGGCTCTAAAAGACAAATTCTTACTCCTCTGTGTAAATGAGTAACAATTGTGGATGTAGCTGCTAGCTATGGGTTCCAAACACAGGTATTCCCTCAGAAAAAAAAAAAAAAAAACAGAAAGATACCCATATGTCAGTTCTTTTGTGTTGATTTTAATGGTACTTAAAGATCTAAGGTTCTTATCCTAAGGATGTGTAAGAACGACTGTCATTCATGTGACTGTGTGTGTGTGTGTGTGTGTGTGTGTGTGTGTGTTGACTATCACAGCTAAAATCAATCTGCCAGTGAGAATCAAAGTGGTTTGGTATAATGTTGTTTGCACCGGTTTAATGCTATTACTATGAAAATCTCAGCAAAATTAATATGGAAAGGCTAATGAGATAGGATAGCCAGACAAGTTTTTAAAAGAAGAATAAAGTGGGAGGACTTAGTCTACCTGATTTTGGGACTTATTTTACAGCTGCAATAATCAAAACTCTGTGATATTGGCAGAGCAAAAAAAGATTTCAATCAATGCAACAGAATAGAAAGCCCAGAAATAAATCCATAAAAATAATGCCCAACTGACTTTTGACAAAGGTAAAAAGCAATTCAAGGGAGGAATTATAGTCTTTTCAACAAAAAGTAATGGAATAATTGGACATCCATAGGCAGAAAATTAGACTTCAACCTAAGTCTCAAATCTTATACAAAAATTGATTCAAAATGGATCACTGACTTAAATGTAAAACATAAAATTGAATGAAAACAAAAAATTGGAGAAAATCACCAGTGCCTAGGTCTAGGTAAAGTCTTCTTAGCCAGTAGCCTGATCCATAAAGGAAATTTTTCTAAATTGAACATTATCAAAATTAAAATCTTTTGCTCTGAAGAAGACTGTTATGAACTAAAGCAGAAAAGCTAAGGACTGGGTGAAACATATCTGCAAATCACATGTTCAGACATGGACTCATCCCTTGATTACATAAAGAACCCTCTAAACTCAACAGTAAAAAATTTAGAAATCCAGTTGGAAATGGGCAAAACACATGAATAAACATTTCACCAAAGAGGATACATGGTCGGAAAATAAGTACATAAAATATATTCAGTATCATTAGCCATTAGCCATTTCCATTAGGGAAATGCAAAACAAGATATCACTACACACGTATCACAATAGTTGACTAAAGTAAAATCTAGTGACTTGACACCAAATGCTGACAAGGATGTATAAAAACTGCATCACTTATATTTTGCTGGTAGAAATGTAAAGCAGGATAGCCATTCTGAAAACCAGCTCTCCTGTGTCTTACATATCTATACATGAGACCAACATAAGACTCAGCAATTGTATTATTCTTGGGCATTTATCCCAGAGAAATGAAAATTGTGTTCACCCAGAATCCTATACAAAGCTAGTCAGAGCAGCTTTATTCATAGTCACCTCCAAACTGGAAACCCAGGCCAGAAATCCTTCAACGGGTGAATGCTAAGCAAATTTGTCACATATATACCATGGAATTAATACTCAGTAACAAACAGGAACAAAAAGTGATACACATGGTATCTGCATGAATCTCCAGATTTATGCCAAAAGCTAATTCCTTCCAAAAGGTTACACACTGTGTGATTCCATTTATACAACATTCTTGAAATTGATAAAATTATAGAAATGAAAAACAGGTGATTGTCAAGGGGAAAAAGGGGTTGAGTAAGTGAGAGAAGCCTTGTGTGGTGAACATGTCAAGTGTATTTTCTGTACCAATGTCAACATCCCAGTCATCATGTTGTAAGATGGTTTTGCAGGAAGTTACCACAGGGGGTTCCTCCGTTAACTGCTTTTACATCTTTGTCAAAAATAAACCAGCTGGCCATGTTCTTTTGGGACTGTCTATTCTGTTTGGATGATCTATGTGTTTGTCCCACTGCCAACACCACGCAGGTTTAATTACTGTAGTGAAAAAAAAAAGAAGTCTTGAAATCAAGTAG
This sequence comes from Callorhinus ursinus, assembly GCF_003265705.2. NCBI lineage: Eukaryota > Metazoa > Chordata > Mammalia > Carnivora > Otariidae > Callorhinus > Callorhinus ursinus. Next base: position 766,951 of record NW_027397094.1, on the reverse strand, counting down.
ACTCATGCCTTTCACCTTATTCTTCTTTTCAAAATGAGTTTTGCTATTCTAGTTCCTTTGCTTTTCTAAGTAAATTTAGGAATTATCTTGTCTATATCTACAAAAAAAAAGAACTTATAGGAATTTTGATAGGAATTCTGTTAAATCTGTGTATCAGTTTGGGAGAATTAAGATCTTTACTGTACTGAGTCTTCAATGCACGGAGGTGGTATAAATATCCATTTATTCAGATCATCTTTGATTTCTTTCATTAGCATTTTGAATTTTTCTACATGCAGGTCCTATACATACTTCAGTAAATTTACACTGCAGTATTTCATTTTATTCAGCAATTATATAAGGTATTCTATTATTTTATTTGTGTTTGCATGTTGATAGTATAAAGAAGCAAAGTGATCTGTGTATGTTTAGCTTGGATCTCATGGCCACATCCATCTCATTCACTAATTCTAAGAGATTTGTTGTTGCTGAGATTCTTTAGGATTATCTATGTAGACAACATTGTCATCTGCACATAATTTCACTTCTTCCTTCCCAATCTGAATATTTTTGTGTCATTCTCTTTTCTCATTGCACTAGCTGGAATGCTAGTACAATACTGAAAAGAGGTGGTGAGAAAGGACATTCTCACTTGGCCGTCCAGCAGGAGAGCACTCAGTTGCTTATGATTGAGCATGATGTTAGCTGTAGGTCTTCTGTAGATACTCTTCATCATGTTGAGGGTGTTACCCTCTATTCCTGGCTTGAGGAGAGATTTTATCACAAATGGGTGTTGTGTTCTGTCAAGTGAATTTTCTGAATCAATTGGCATGGTTATATAATTTTTCCTAGGCTGTTGATGTGGTAGATTACAATGATTTGTTTTTGAATGTTCAACATGTCTTGTATACCTGGAGTAAATCTCACTTGATCATGATGTATGTTTCTTTTTATACAGGAGATTTGAAATACTAATATTTTGTTGAGGATTCGTGAATCTATGGTCATGAGAGCTACAGATCTACAGTTTTCCTTCCTTTTAATGTTTTTTTTTTTTCCTGCTTTTGGTATTACGGTAATTATGGCCTCATAGAATGAGTTAGTAAGTGCATTCTCTGCTCCTATTTCATAGAAAAGATGGTGGAGAATTGGTATCATTTCTTCCTTAAATGTTTGGTAAAATTCCCCACTGTGAAATCATTTGTACCTGGTGCTTTCTGTTTTGAAGGTTATTAATTATTGATTAAATTTCTTTTGTAGGTATAGGCCTATTCAGATCATCTACTTCTCCTTATGTGAGTTTTTTTTAGTCTGCTTCTTTCAAGGAATTAATGCTTTCTATCTAATTTATAAAACTGGAGTGTAGAGAATTGTTTATATTATTCCTTTAGTATCTTTTTAATGCCCATGAAATAAGTGCTGATGAACATTTTCAAATTTCAGTAATGGACATATGTGTCTTCTTTCTTCTTCTCTAGCCTGGCTAGAGATTAATTAATTTTATTTATGTTTTCAAAGATGCAGTTTTTGGCTTTGTTGATTTTCTCTATTGTTTTGCTGTTTTAAATTTCATTGAAATCCTCTCTCTCTTTTTCTTATGTTGGCTTTATGCTTAAATTGCTCTTCTTTCTACTAAGTGGCATCTCAATCTGTTGATTTTACACCTTTCATCTTTTACCATATATACATTTAAAACTATAAATTTTCCTCTGAACATTGCTTTCACTACATTCTACAAATTTTGATAAATTTTATTTTTATTTCTATCTAGTTCAAAAAAATTTCTTTAATCTCTTGAGACTTTTCCTTTGACACATGTATTACATAGAATTATTCTATTGAAACTACCAACATCTGGGTATTTTCCAGCACTCTTTCTATTATTGATTTATAGTTTAATTTTATTAAAACATACTTTTCAGAGTATGTTTTATTAAAACATACTCTGAAAACACACTTTGAATGAATTATATGTTTTTAAATTTGTTAATGTGTATTTGAAGGTCCAAAATGTGTCTATCTGTGCCAAAGTTCTATGTGATCTTGAGAGGAATGTTAATACCGCTGTTGTTAGATGAACTTTTTATAACTGTCAATTAGATTAAGTTGATTGGTAGTGCTATTCAGGTTAACTCTATTCTTATTGATTTTCAGACTGGTTGGTCTATAAATTACTGAAAGAAGGTGCTGAAATATCCAAATGTAATAATGGATTTATCTTTTTTTTTCAATTCTTAACAGTTTCTGCCTATGTATTTGCATGCTCTGTTGTTGGTTGTGTATATGTTAAGAACTGTTGTGTTATCTTGGAGAGTAGATCCTTTTATCATTACGTAGTGCCTCTCTTCATTTTTGAAATGTTCCTTGTTCTAAAGTTGTTTTTTCTGAAATTAATATAGCAACTCTGGCTTTCTTTTGAGTACTTTTAACATAGTATATCTTTCTCCATCTGTCGCTTTTATATTTAAACTGGTTTTCTCATAGATGAGACATAGTTGAGTCTTGATTTTTATATGCTAGAACAATTTCTGTTTTTTAATTTAGATCATTCACATTTTAAGCGATTATTGGTATAACTGAATTAAGATCTACTGTCACTTCTTTATTCATTGCACGTTGTTTATTTTTTTCTTTCCCTGTCTTTCTTTGCCTTCTGTTTTTAATTAAATATTCTATATAATTCCCATTTACCTCCTGACTAAGCCTATTGATCATACTTCTTTTGTATTTTACTTATTGGTTGCCATTGAATTTACAATATACACTCATAACTATGCTAAACTCATCTTCAGATAATACTGTATCACTTCACTTGTAGTATACAAACCTTATAACGGAATATTTCCAATTCTCCCCTCCCTTTTCTTATGATATTGCTATCATACATTTATCCATATGCTATAATCACTCAAGAAATTGCTACTATTATTACTTCAAATAGCTATTACTTTAAACAGCTTTTACATCAATTCATCTTAAAAAATATAAAAGATGTTATTTTACCTTCTTTCTTCCTTTTCTGATGCTTTGCCTTTCTTTCTGTAGATCCAAGTTTCTGCCCTTTATCATTTCATTTTTCTCTGAAGAACTTCTTTTAATATTTCTTGCAGGAAAGGGTTGCTGACAATGAGTTCCCTCAGTTTCTTTGTCTAAGAAAGTATTTATTTTTCTGCCTTCTTGCCCTCTTTCAGAGTCTTCTTGTGTGTGTTATATATGATATCCCGGATCATCTTTTAAATTCCAATGATTTAATTTTATGTCTAGAATTCCTAAAATAATTTTTTAATCTCCCTTTTCTTTTCTATCGCCTCTTCTTTTCTTTCTCCTTGTTCCTCTTTTTTCTTCATCTTTTGTAGAGTGTCTCGTTATTTCTTTATATTTGTTAGTTCATTTTTCTCCCTTTAATTATTTGAAATGTATTTATTCTTTGTTATTTGTCTGCTGACTATCTCTTCTAGCTTTTGTGATTGTTAATCTTCTGATTGTACTATCTGCAAATTTTCTTCAATAAAGGATCATTTCATTGAATGGCTTTTGTGGTGTATGTTTGTATGTGTGTATGCACGCATGCACAAGGGTATGAGTGTGTGTGTGTATGAGAGAGAGGGAGAGAAAGGAAAGAAAAGAGAAAATGAAGACAGAGGTTAAGAACTTATATTCAGTGGAAATTGTTTATGGTTTGCTTGTTTTCGTTCTTTACATAGCTTTTCAAAGCATCACGAACCTTGGTTAAAGAAAGAAAAAAGGTATGAAATATGAAAATAATGGTGAAAGATAGAATTAGATGGCATAACTTACATTTAATATGAGAGTGGAATATGCAACCAGGGAGAAGTGTTGCTACAGAACCATTTTGGTTTTTATCTTCTTGAAATCTGTAAATTCCATGGGTCAGAAATCAGTTTGTATGGGAATTTCTTGGCTTGGAGATTGCATCATCATGCAAGTAATATTAACTGATAGTCCATACTTGCCCTATTTTTCTCGTGCTTTTCTGAGCCACAGGTTGAGATGTTTTTTGTCCTCCTTTAAGTGAAGGATTCTCTTTTCCAGGGCAGCTGTTCTATTCAGGGTCCCCAGTAAGCAATTAGTATTACCATTTAATTGGTGCTTGGATATGTTAATTAACAACTATACTTATATACTTTTAGAACTGAGCACTCCATTAAATATGTTGTTCACAGAGATACAGGTAATGCCTGAATTTAAACATTACTAACATATACTTCTTTTAAAATAATCCACAAATTGGGCTTTTCATTAACTCCGTGTAGGAATTACCCATTAAACTGAACTAGTGAAATTTTCCCATGCACCTGCTGCTCTATTTACTCAGAGGAACGGACTGGCGCCATATATCACCCAGGAGAGAAGAGGCGTCATACATATACCATCGCTGACTACTCTATATCAGACACAAGTTTAGCTACCACAGGTAGCTCTGTCTCCTGAGTGAAGACATTAATCCTTACATTCTGCTTTTAGGAAGTTTGAATGTAGAGAATTAGGGAAGATTTATAAGTGATGTTAGTCCTTCCAGGTTTAAGTACACATAGGTGTATGACAAATATGTGGAATTTCATTGGCATGCAGTAAATATGGGTGCGAGGGAGGAACTATGAAAGGGTGGCTTGAGTTAAGTCTTGGAGGTGATGGATATGTTCACTATGCTAAATTTGGTGATGGCTTCACACGCTGAAGTAATGAAATTGTACAGTTTAAACGTATGAAGTTTACTGCTAATCAATTATACTTCAATTAAGATTTTTAGATGGTTTGTTCAGTAGGTAAACATCCGTTTTAATATCCTTCATGTTGGGTATTCTTAATCCGAAGAATGTTTGGTTTTGATAATGTTGAATTTTACCCGAGTCCCATGCTTCCAAACAGCAGTGATGGTTATGAAATCCCCTCACTCTTTTGTCTTCCGAAACGCCTCCAACTTTTTGTGCTCTGTGGAACAGCCACCCCCCAGAGGCCACCCTGCTCCTGTATATGTCAAGAAAATGCCATCCCCACCAGCCTCACGACTCCCAATCGTTCATGATGACTAGCTTGTTTACCTGCCTCTACAAAACCTCCTCTCCTTTTGTTTGAGATCTTTCTCATTAACGAACATTCTCCCTACTGCAATGGCCTGAATAAAATCATCACACTGACTGTCCAGGGCATCTTGTCTTTCTCAGTTCCCGGAGATGTTCACAGAAGCTTACCCACGCTGCACACGTTTCTGATATATGGCTTGCCTGGGTGATGGGGGCACAGACTCTGTGCAGGGGGCAGTAATATTGAGGTTCTGGTCAGTTGTCAGTTGTTTATGTGTCACTATAAAGCCCTTTCCCCTGTATTTTCAGGCCGCGGTAGAAAGAGTTTTATTGTTGTAGAGGTTAATCTTCTTTTTCTCATTTGTCTTTTCCATAGTGTCTGTGCACTGTGTTGAGAGGAAAATGAGAGCAGAATGAGAAATCCGGTTTGTAATGTTCTCGGTGTTATTTGGGGTGAGGTGGACATAAAATCTTACTGGTGAGGCTAGATTTGTACCGATTTTGCTGCATTCATGTCTCTAAGTCATTTAGTCCAACTACCAAGGAGGCAGACTGGATAGGTTATTTGTGAGGAGAGACTATCATGTCAAGGAGAAATGGGAGCAATAGTGTTTGCTGAATGGAGATCCTCTTGTGCAAGAGGCATCGTCTCAGGTCAGAATGGTCTCCAATGTCCTTTATAGGAAAATAATGCAATGTATTTCTTTTAAAAAAAAGTCATCCCTCGTTCTTCCTCTATGACAAGAGTGAAACCCGGGACATCCCAAACGTAGACTGTTATTACACTGGCTTGAAGCCGCTACTCACGAATATGCCCAAAGACATGTTATTTATTGCTCTGAGATGGGAGTGTTAGTGTTGTGAAAATGTTTGCTCCCATAAAACCACATTGTTTTCTTCTAATAATTAATAGCTTTGGGCACCAAATACAACCAACAACAATTACTGCATGTCTCTTAGTTGTAAGCAGCTTTTTCAATTTTGTGCTGAGGTTGGGCCTGATTTGGAATTGACATATAACTATGAACCAAACATGCTCAGCAGGACACTCCCCAATCAGGGACTGCCTCCTGGGCCCACTTCTTGTGATGGCAACAGGGCAAAGAAAAGAAGGATGGAGGGTCACAGTCCCAGTAGCAAAGAGGAGAGGTGGGGGGAAGTCACTGGAGACCATCAGTTCAAACCAATTGTCTTATTAATGCGCTCTTGGGATAAACAGCTAAAGGTACCTATCAAAGTAAGATGATCTGTCATGAGCACGAATCCCACTAACAGCCACCCATGATACAGAAGAGGAATGAAGAACATCTGCAAACCATGTAAGCTGTTTTACTAAATAACAGGCAACTGCATGAATAAGTACCAGACTCCTGCAGAGTTATATGATACACTGGGTGCTAGGCATTTAAAAGTTGAATCTGAAACCACATGAAATCTCCCATACTTTCTTATTCCAAGGCACCGTAGAATCAACTGGAAAAAAGAAAGATGTAATAATCTGGCCTCCTTCCACTATCACTAAGCATGCCCTCTTACCAGTGATAAATAAATAAATATGCAAACAAGCACAAAAGAAAAAAATTTCATCCTGAGATAAAACAAAACACAAAGGAGTAATCAAAAACAACTGCAATGACAACGCCAAGAATATCAACAAAAAACAGGGTCACCCTAACTAGTTTTGGTTCCAAAGCAGCAAAATCTTAACCATTTTCCATAAACTGGGGCTCCCACTGAGATAAGCCCCGATTCCCGCTTTGTTGCTGTCTAGACACCTTTGACATGACCTTTGTGACTATGATCCTCATGTGCAGTCACTATTTTCCAAAAGGAACAGGTAATTGGGTGACCTTAGCAATATTTCCATTTTTTCTTGAAATAAGACTTGTATTTTTAACCTGGCCAGCTGGTCTACCTGGAGGCTGACTCCCACTCTTTACAAGTAAACTTTTGTTTTAATCAACATTTAAAAGGAGAAAGGGGAACCCTCTTACACTGTTGGTGGGAATGCAAGTTGGTACAGCCACTTTGGAAAACAGTGTGGAAGTGCCTCAAAAATTTAAAAATAGAACTACCCTATGACCCAGCAATTGCACTACTGGGTATTTACCCCAAAGACACAGATATAGTGAAAAGAAGGGCCATATGCACCCCAATGTTCATAGCAGCAATGTCCACAATAGCCAAACTGTGGAAAGAGCCGAGATGCCCTTCAACAGAGGAATGGATAAAGAAGATGTGGTTCATATATACAATGGAATATTACTCAGCCATCAGAACAGATGAATACCCAACTTTTACATCCACATGGATGGGACTGGAGGAGATGATGCTAAGTGAAATAAGTCAAGCAGAGAAAGTCTATTATCCTATGGTTTCACTTATTTGTGGAACATAAGGAAGAGCATGGAGGACATTAGGAGAAGGAAGGGAAAAATGAAGGGGGGTAATCGGAGGGAGAGGTGAACCATGAGAGACTGTGGACTCTGAGAAACAAACTGAGGGTTTTTTTTTTGGGGGGGAAGGGGGATTGGTTAGCCCAGTGATGGGTATTAAGGAGGGCACGTACTGCATGGAGCACTGGGTGTTATACGAAAACAATGGATCGTGGATCACTACACAATAAAATTTTAAAAATAAATAAATAAATAAAAATTAAAAAAATTAAAAAGAAATAAAAGGATATCCGCCTCTGTCTCTGAGATGCTCTTTGATACCTCATTGAGGAACATCACCCTCCTCTCTCAACTTGGCCATTGTCCTGTTTCCAAACTCCCTCATGTCTGACACACAACATAACACAGTAGTGCTGAGGCCAGGCTCTCCAACTAGGTTGCCCAAGTTTGAATCTCACTCCAACACCTCATGGTTAGTGGTCCAAATGAATCATGATGATAGCTAACATTTACTTAGACTTACTATGCCATTTAATTTGTGTTTTAAAAAGATTTATTTATTTGCAGGGCACCTGGGTGGCTCAGATGGTTAAGCATCTGCCTTCAGCTCTGGTCATGATCTCAGCATCCTGGGATCAAGTCCTGCATCGGGCTCCCTGCTAGGCGGGGAGCCTGCTTCTCCCTCTGTCTCTGCCTCTCTCTCTCTCTCTCTCTCTCTGACTCTCATGAATAAATCAATAAAAATTTAAAAAAAATAAAAAGATATATTTATTTGAGAGATGTGGGGCTCGATCCTACAACCCTGAGATCATGGCCTGAGCTGAAACCAAGAGTCAGTCACTCCACCAACTTAGCCACCCAGGTATCTGGTACGCCATCTAACTCTTAAACACCTGAGATGGTCACCCTCAATATTCCCATCAATAAGCAGGAATTAAATCCACATCTGCAGATGAGGCCCTGAAGAGCTGAATGACTGGCCTGAATTCACATAAGTAGCCAGCTGAAGATGTGACTCCGGTTTATCAGACTTCAAACCTGTGCCCTTAACCAGCCTCTCTGTGTGAATAAAGAAGTGGACATCTTTAAATCTGCTTGAATGACAAGATAAAGTATATATTGTCCCAAGTACGTGGAGACGGCAGTAGTTGTGGACAATTCCTCTTTTAGAGGACTAAAGCTTTCTACATTTCCTATTTCAATACACATTGACTCCAATGGTAGGGTGTTAAATATTAAATTTAGGCTTTGGAAACAAGAATAGAATATACCTTTGGAAAAAAATGTGTTTTCCTTTAATGGTGTGTGTGTGTGTGTGTGTTTCATTCTGAGCATTTTATAAGCCATCATCTAAGTATCAGGACAGCTGCTAGTTATTTACTAGAGGTAAAGTATTGACCGCAAGTAAGCGTTGCTCTGTAGGACCTGGCCTATTCCCAAGACTCTTACTGGCACTGAAGCATCCCTTCAGTTTTTTTTATGACTATGGCGAGATCGGCAACTGCTGCCCCTCCTAGCTTCTGCTGAGACCTCCCCAGCTCCGCTCGGGGCGTCCCAGCAGAGGTGCTCTGAGAGACGCAGATGGTTTCATGCCAGGGCTGAGCGCCAGACTCAGGTACTCCCAAGGGTATGAAGCAAAGAGCAGCTGGAGTTGGGGCCTCTTCCCACATCATCACGAATTAAATATTATTTGTGCAAATTCCTGCTTCAGATCAGTGTTTCTTCCCTCCCTCCCCATTCTTCACCTCTGTGAGACAGAAAAAATTCTCCCGGTTCCCCACCCTACTCTGTACCTTGTATGTACAAAGTATAAAAATGAGGGAAGAAAGCTTCTTTCTACATCTTTCCACATTCATGATTGGTCTTCTATACTCTGTGTATCTTGGCAACCATGGTGCATCTGTGGGCTTTTAAAGACTCAAAGATCAGTTAATGTGTGAGAAGAAAAACTGACTTCAGAGATACTGATATTTTATCACACAGACGGAGCCAGGTTCCAGGTAAAGTGTGGGGTTGGGTCTTGCAGAAAGAAGGGTGGGAAGGGGAAGGAAAGGAGGGCTGAGAAGTCCCTGCCTGAGGGGCCAGACCTGGGGGTGGACTCTGCGGCCTCCTCTCTTCTTCCCCATCACACCTCCAATTGCACCCCTCTGAGAACTGAGCCCCAGGCGAGGCAGGCAGTGTGGTGTTTACAGGCACTATTTGGGCACCAGGCCACTATCAGCCCAACCCTTACCCTGAATTACTGACACCTGTTCACTCTTGGAAGCACACAGGACATGGAGGATGGTGGCAAACGTCTGAATGCTCCCCCCCCCCCCCCCCCGCCCAGTGGATGAAACACATCCAAAAACACATCTGATCAGAGCACATCTGAGAGATTCAACAGTAACCACCGCACGTGAACCAGCCCTTTTTGACGACATAGATTTCCTTTTACTTGTAATCACGTGGATGTTTTTTAGTTGTATGCCTAGTGCTTGGGGGAGTGACTCATGTTTCAATCACAAATACGACAGGAGTGCTCCCTAGCTCAAAGACAGAAGAGTCCAAGGCAGCCACGTGTCCCACGTCTTCAGAGAAGCCAGGTGAGGCCCGCAGGATCAGCAGGAGGCTTCCCTCTACGCCTAAGATGCCATCCAGGGTCTAATAATATCATCAACCTGATCCATAGGATATTCTTTATTACTCCTTGCTCATAATAGGTTTGCCATAAAGTTTTGGGTTTTCAACTGATTTTATCAAAATATAATCATTAAATAAATCATTGTTCCCAGGCATAAGCAAAATTATTAGAAAATTTACAAGAAACATAAATGTAAAAACTAGAAGTGCCAACATCCGTAGAATGTTTGAGTTTACAGAGGCCCGGAGAGCATTTGGTGCGACCCATTTATGTTATACATACTCACAGAATGCAGGTCCCACATCTATTGAATCTCTGCCCCTTAAATCTGCATTTTAACAATTTTTTCATGTAAATAATCTACTCTAACATTTTTGAAAACTGCTATTATAGCACTAACTTTCTATATTTTCAAAAATATTCAATCTTCCTTGCAATAAAGATTTACCCTTGAGGTAGAAAATGCATTTTAATACAATAACAAGCAGCTAGGTATCTGAGCTCAATTATTAATACGTAAGTTATTCCAATAAATCTTTGTCCACACTTTCTGGTCCCTCAGCTTGTTTATTTTGTTAGCAGTATAGCCTGGGGAACACAGAAAAGAAGGAAGGCATGTGTATACATACATAAACCTTACAGCCCCCCTAAAATACCTTTCTCAGAGAGTGGCATTCGAACAGCTTCTACAATGTATAAAAGGATTCAGTGGTACAACAAGGATTCTAATCAGTTTGGAACAACTCTGCAAATCATTTTCCCTAAATGCGAAAATATGGGAAAGGTTTGTTAGTGGAGAAAGGAAGAGTCGGTAGAGTGAGATACAGAAAGTGAGCACTGTGGTTCAGCAGCTCCTTCACTCCCGGAATCCCAGGAATTCAATTAAAATTCAAGTGTGGTTGTTGAGGGTGAGGACACGCTTTACTAATGTGCTTCCAGAAAATGACTATTTCTGATGCACCTAATGTATTCAGTGAAGGAAAACCCTAAGTTAGAAGGGATGGTCTTGTTTGTCAATTTATAATGATTACCCCCTCCATCTGCTTGGGTAGAACATATATGCTATTACTTGGTAAGCAGGGAGGTCTTCGAAAATAAACATTTTGTAAGTCAATTACTAGAACAATTGCAGTCAATGAGTCATTAGGAATTCGTACAGGACAGCACAGTCATTTTCCTGAGAAATTGCTAAGAAGAAAATTAATTGTATATATATACCAACATGTAATGAAATAAACAAGCTATATTATAAGACAAAATCATTTGTAATAATAAAAACTTATTACAAAATATCTGCCTCATGAACTTGAGCTCTGACTTAACACATTATTTCTGGTGGTCATTAAAAGCACAAATGTAGATCGAGCAAAATTAGCTTATCGTTACTGATTTTTGCCAATAAATTCGATGCTAGAAGCCTGATTCCTGCTCAGTTATAAATTATATTTTTTTTATAATTAACTCATTTGGAAAGGGAAACAAGGCTATAAAGGGACTGATCCAAATAGATGACAGCATTATTGTGATTTATTACCACTTATTAGAAAACTTTGTTGATTGAAAACTTTTTGTGTGAGATTACTTCCCACAGAACAGATCTCTCTCTCCCTCCTTCTCTGTCTCTGTCTCTGTCAAGAGGAAATAGAGGGAAAGAAAAGCTATAAGTTCATTGTTATGCAATTTTGCCGCTAACATTCCTTAACAGTGAGGAATTAGTTCTGGGAGAGCCACTGAGTTCCCCCCCGCTGATAACACAGGGCAGGTTTGGGTCAGTGAATAAATGGGATGCATTGCTTATTGGCTGGCATTCTACTCTAAGGAGATTTCCTTTTCCCCGTATTTGCGTATTATTTCTTTGACAATGAGCACATGGACTCTCGGGCTCCTCTCTTCAGCATGTTGCCCTGTGACATCGTCACCTTTGGTTCTGTTGCTCAAATTGTGCTCGATTTGGCCAAGGTGAGCCGTTTCAGAACAGCTTCTCTCTGCCTTTCTGTATGGTCCCATCATATTTTTGAGCAGGATATTCCAGGTTCACCTTGCACCGTCCACGTTCATCTCTCCAAGGAGACTTGCATCATCCAGTGGAGGGTGGTCTTTGGACACTAAGAGCCAGGAGCTCACTGTGTTTCTTACTCCTCAAGTAGGAAACTGGAAGGACCACAGCTGCTCAGCACATCCTCCCTGAGCCGGCAGTGTCTCCTGGCCTCCTGCCTTCTTCCTCTGTCACTCTGACCAACCAATGATTCATGCAACAACCAGAAGGATCTTTATAAAAGTGTCTCAGGTCACTCATTACGTTCTTATGCACTTGAGGTTCTCGATTTCGTACTTTAAATTCAAAAAGGAAAGGAAAGAAGGAAGAAGGAAAGGAAAGAAGGACGGAGGGAGGGAGAGACGGAGGGAGGGAGAGACAGAGGGAGGGAAGGCACCCCGCCTGTCACCATCAACGGGGCCACTCTGAAGGCCTTGAGGAAACCAGCTTCAAATAACAATAGAAAGCATAACAAGGATAATGATAAAAAGCCACACAGCAGTCTAAAGACGGCAAGCTGATTGCTTACCATTAATCAGACATCCAGCATCTAAATTAACAGTGAAAGAGTACTTTTCTTAGGCTGTAAAGAAAACACAAGGTATTTTATAAATGCACAGAATTGGGATTAAATTTTGAGAACTTACCATCGTTTCCAAATGCCAGACCTTTACTGAGACACCCCAGCCTTCAGAGACTCCCAGCTCCCCCCTGGCACCCCACTTCCTCACGCACCCCAGCTCCCGCCCCCTCTAGCAGGCCAAACAAGAAGACTGCATATCAAAAGAAAAGAAGTTCAAAGTTTGACTATGACAAAAGCTTGAACATTTTATTTACTGACTGGAGAATCTTATTCACAAGTGACCAGAATTTAACGGACCAGAGGAAGAAATAGCCCAACAGAGAAAATTTTAAAAGTCTCTAGGAGATAAAAATAAATTGCTTTGTAAGTATATCCCTTGATGTGTCATGCTCCTGCAAAGATGCAGTTATATGCACTCCGAAGGAGTATTAGCTATTTTTATCATCTCTTCACCACGTTAGCACCTTGCTCATGGGCTGATCCAGTCACTTGTTCGAATATTTATTTATTTATTTATTTATTTTAATATTTTATTTATTTATTTATTTGAGGTGGGGGGAGAAAGAGAGAGAAACAGCATGAGAGGGGAAAGGGCCAGAGGGAGAAGCAGGCTCCCCACTGAGCTGGGAGCACGATGCAGGACTCGATCCCAGGACTCCGGGATCATGACCTGAGCCGAAGGCAGTCGCTTAACCAACTGAGCCACCCAGGCGCGCCTTTTCGAATATTTATTGAGCAACCTATCTGCCAGTCTGTTTCAACCCTGGGGATACACAGGTGGCAATAATATCGCCCCTGTCCTCAAAATCCACAGAAGTGCAATGGATTAGTTCACAAGAGAAATAAGCACAACGCAAGCATCAAGTCCTTCATGCAGGGTGACATCCCCCAGGTGCCACTGGCCAGAGAGGAAAAAGGGGAGCCCCAGCCTGAGAGAGCCCACTGAGCTCATCATGGAATCATTTTTTTCAGCTTCATACTATTAAGCTTACTAAGTTGTCTCTACCTTATAAAAGTATTTGAGTCCAGAGGAAGCACTGCAGGCCAGGAAAGATCCCATAAGCAACCCAGCAGTGCTTCCAACTCTTAGGGGTCTGGGAAACTCTGGAAGAGAAGACACAGCACTGCTGGGAGACTGTCCAGGGGCATTGATTCAGCCGGACCTCGTCTCTTCCTGAACCCTACAATCCCTCCCACCCACTCCCCCGTTGTCTCAGACACCACATGGGTCAACGTTTTCCTTCATGCCTCCTAAGTTTCTCTCCCATTAACACGAAAATATTCTTGGAGAGGAAGGAGAGTATTTCCTCGGGACGAGCTTTAACAGAGAAATAGAGGAAAGTGCCTGAGTTTCCTGGGTACCAAGGGGACTAACAGGGTGTCACTAAGTCTGGTAGGAAACAGGGAGGAGATCCAGAACAGGGGCTGAACACAGATTCCCCTGTCTCATTATTTTGCCCTGTTCACTTTTTTCTTTCTTTACTGCTTTGAAATTGCCCCAAGAATGACAATCTGTACCCTTCCCTAGACATTTCTAAATTCCCAAGCCTCCCATCAAGAAAAAAAAAGTCTTAAGATCTAAGAAGTTCTTCTAACGATCTTAGTTCTTCTGTGGAGATCAATTCCTGGGAGGTCAAAACAAAACATTTCACAGATACTGCCAATCGAAGTAAACACAATGCATGTTGGCCCCTTCTGCTGAGAAGTCTGTCCCGTGGTACGTCAGGGAGCATCAGGGTACAACGCATGTTACATCACCCGCACACTTTGGGAGCAATTATATCTGGTCCTGTGGACCCCTGGGCTTTGGGAAGAGGCCAGAAGTTCTCCTTCTACATCATAGAGGTCTCCAGGGCCAGGGAATTTGCAGCAATCCTCCTAGATGCATATCAAAGAAGCTAGCATCCAAAGCCCCTTCCACAGGCAAACAAAGCATGAACGCATTCATTTACTGGATGGAGATCTTAACTAGAGAGTCAAGACAAGGAGTGAAAGAAAAGTTTTAAAGAATGGGAGGGAGAGGCATGGATTTTAAAGACGATATGATTATCTATGCAGAAAGACCAAGAGATTGTGCAGACAATTAGAAATGAAAAGAGAGATTTGCAAGTCTTCTGGGCCCTAAATCAATAGCATTTCTATAAACATACTAAATACATCATTAAAAATAGAAAAGATGAAAAAAGGAAGGGAAAGGGCATGGTACCTAGAAATAAATTTAGTGAAAGATTTGCCAGATACTTATGGAGAAAAGTGTAAACCACCACTGAGAGACATAAAAGAAAATCTCCACCAATGGAGAGAGATGTACGTGCTCACGTCTGATGAGACTCACTAGCTTAGAGACGTGACTCAGCCCCAAATGAGCCTACTAGGTCAATGCAACTCCTGCTGTGATCTCAACACAACCTTTTATGGAATTAGACAACGCATCTAAAATTCATGTGTTAGCAAAGAGCCGATGATAGACACAAAAACATCGCTGAAGAGGTTGGGTTTCCTGCCTCCCACGCAGGAGGACTTACTGAGAAGTAATGATAATGTTAACAGTATGAAAACTGCCAAATAGAACGAAAGCATAAAATATAGGACGAATAAACAAATGTGTGCATGTTTTACAACTTGGTGTATCGGTGACACTGTAAATCAGTGGGGAAGAAACTGATGGAAGAAGTGCCTTGGGAACTGTTTGTGTGGAAGATGAGGCTAGTTTTCAAGTATCGCCGAGTCCTCTCTGTCCAGGGAGACTGAAGGCTACTTCCCAGTGGCCTCGCGGTCCACCAGGCCAGTGAGTAGCAGGGCGGCTGCTGAAAGGAGCAAGCTGAGAGCTGCTGGCCCCCTTCCCTGCAGCATGGATGAAGGAGGCTTCATGTCCCAGACCGCAGAGCAAACGCTCCTCAGGCTCCCAGTGACTCGTGGGACAGGGCCTGCCCGTGACACTGGATACTTACCGTGATCAAGACGTAAACTTGCCTTGTCATTGCCATTGGGGAGGTCATCTGTTACCACTGCACAACTAGCCCATCCTGAGAGATACAATAATTCACATTAAAAAACCCTTACCCCCATATCACTATGTATATATATATATATATATATATATATATATATATATATCAGTATATAAAAAATAGTTCTAAGTGGATTCAAGTTCTAAATATAGAAAAGCAACACTTCAAATAAAAAAGATAAACCAGAATGCCTTCATGACCTCAGAGCATAGAAAGATTTGTTAAATAAGACATACAAAAAAAAAAAAAAAAAGAGGAAAGGAAGAAATGTATAAATTAGGAAACATCAATATTAAACCCTTCCAGTTTGGGTTCTTGGACCCAAATACAATGTGTGTGCGTGCGCTCCATGCTTTCCCATCCACTACCAATCAATTCTCAGGAGACCACAGGGTGTCCAAAAATTCAGCTCAGTTCTGTCACCTGTCCCCCTGGAGGCAGCCTCGGCTTCCACAGGTGAGGATCCCTCTGCCCCTTCACTTCAGACGCCTGCCGCACACCTGGGCTCTTACTTGTGCATCTGACCAACCGGCTATAGATCAGAGGTTCTCGTGATCCCCTCCCTGTGTTTGATTAACTTGCTAGAGCAACTCACAGAACTCAGGGAGAAAATTCACTTCCTATAAATCACAGTTATCACTACATCTCTACAACAAAACATATGATAAATTAAGGACACACACACATATATTTTCCCTTTATTTAATTAATAAGAAAAAACAGTCCAGTAAAAATATTTGATCTAGGATACGAACAAGGAAGACAGAGAAGATAAAATACAGATCAATATAAAACATACTCGTTAATAGGGAAATGCAAATTAAGCCAGTAATGAAATACTGTTCCATATTCATCAGATTGGCAAAAATTAAGACGTCTGACCCTTTTAAAGGCTGGAGGAAAATTGGAGGCAATCTTTGCTATCGACCGAATGTTTATACACCCCCTGCACCCCTTGCAAAAATATTCATATGTCAAAATGTTATTCCCAGTGTGATGTATTTGGAGGTGGCGAGGTGGGGGTTTGGGAGGTTATCGGATCATGAAGGTGGAGCCTCATGAATGGGATCTGTGTCCTTATAAAAGAGACTGGAGTGCTCCCCCCGCCCCTTCTGCCGTATGAAGACAGGAGAATTCAGCCACCTATGAACCCAGAAGAAGCAGGCCCTCACCAGACAGCAGGTCTGTTGGTGCCTCCGGAACTCTGAGAAATAAATGTCTGCAGTTTACAAGCCACTTGGTCTACGGCAAGAGTGTTACAGCAGCCTGAACAGACTAAGACACCCATTAACAACTGGATAGCAATCGTTATAACCACTTCAGAATGCGGTATTGAAATATTTAACACTTAAAACAATGCAAACACTTATTTAAAGATTATACTCCTAGATCTACACCCTACAGACACTCCCCATTTGCCCAGAGACGTGTACAAGAAATACCCACTACAGCCTTATTTGTAACAAAGGAAAACAGGGGATACCTTGTGGTTCTTTGGACTCTCCTCTCTCATGCCATCGTCCGGTCCATCCACAAATGCGGGCAGTTCTACCTTCAAAGCCAGTCATGTTATCACCAGCCCCGCCCCCCTCACTGCCAGACCAGTGCCCACTGACTGCCCGCTAAATGTCCCCAGTAGCCCTGTCCCCTCCACGGGCTCTTCTGCTCTTGGCAATCATCAGCCTCCTTTAGAACACGTGGTCCTATAACCTTGCCCTATGCTCCAAACCCTCCAGCAACTTCCCAGACACCGAGAGTGAGTTCCGGAGTCCCACCTGTCGCCTGGGCTGGGGGAATGGCACCTCCAGTGTCTCACACACAGCTCCTCCTCATCCATATATATCTGCACAAAATATCCACAACAGCCCTGAAATTCTCAGAAAGGCCTTTTCATAAAAATCCCACATAAAATGGCCACGTGAGCACATAACCATCACCTAACACATTACCCATCTGTTGGTTTCTTTTCTGTATGAACCCCCCACCCCAGACTGTGGGCCTCATGTGTGCATGGACAGTGCATGGTTCACTGGCTAGTATATACCCAGGTTCCAAGTAGTAGCTGGGACTTAACAGTGCTTGATCACTATTTGTTTAATGAATGGATAAGTGTTAATGTCAGTGCCTACGGATCTATGCAGAGTCTTAATGAAGAATGAAGGGCACCCTCCCCAACAGAGCACTTCTATTGACTTGTTCTTTATGGCTTAGAATTAGAGTTCTAAGCAACCTCAGGGACAAGCACGTTCACCTTGGCTTAGCCCAAGGTGGTCAGCTACTAGTTCCCCCAGACCAGGGCAGGACCGAGGCACGTCTGAGAGGAAGAAAATGAAAGGCCTGAAGCAAAACCAGGGAGAAACGATAAACCACCTTCCCAGTGGGGGCCTGGGGGCTGTGAGGGGGGAGAGTTACAAGTGTTTCCAAAGAAAAAATAATAATGCAAAAGAGATACCGAGCCCAGGACCTGAGGTAGAGTTTGGAAAGTAGGAAAACGAATATACCCATCAGCCAGCATGTCAGTTAATGGGAAGACAGGCATCTGATGCTCAGCAGGAGTTGGTGGGAGGTACCGAAGCTCTCCTACCACAAAACCCCCTGTGTACAAGGGAGTTCTCTGCCTCTGGCTTAAGGCTTTAAAACATGAAGGCACATTCTGCCTTTGAGAAAAAGAAATCACATATCCAGTTTATGCACTCCCATTTCTTTTGATTCAATATCTTTTCATTTTATTTACCATGATTTTTATCATTTTTAGTATGCAAGCTAGTGATTTTCTTTTTCTTTCTTTCTTTTTTCTTTTTCTTTCTTTCTTTCTTT
>NW_027397094.1:717500-748362 GCF_003265705.2 Callorhinus ursinus | reverse complement strand
TTCTTTCTTTCTTTCTCTTTCTTTCTTTCTTTCTTCTTTCTTTCTTTCTCTTCTTTCTTTCTTTCTTTCTCTATTTCTTTCTTTCTTTCTTTCTTTCTCTATTTCTTTCTTTTTTAAGCTAGTGATTTTCAACCATGACCATGCACCAGAATCACACGAGCAGTTTTCCGAGAATACAGACAGCAAGTACAGTAACCCGGAGAATCGCAGTAGGCTTGTATGCTTGGTGGCTGTTATTTGTGTTTGACTTCTAAGGTCAAGCCAGCTGGAGAACTGCTGACTTAACTGATGCAAAGCACAAGCCCACGCCATGCCTCCTGCCGTCAGGGCACCTTCAGAGCAGGGACGTCTCTGGGTGTTGGGATTACAGCCAGCACATTTGTTCTTAATACCCGTCTGCCATTTGAAATGTTCTCTGATGATCATATATAAATCCCATAATAAAAACAAATGTTGTTTTTTTAAAAAATACATGACTTTGAAATACTTTCGTCTCATGCTTTAGTTTGTATCCACACCACAGAAGTGATTAGCCAGTCTCCCTAATTACACATGGAAATGCATCACTGTACTATGCAAAATGATGCCAATTCTGAGACTTTGTTGTTTTACTTTTGGGTTTTTTTTTTTTTTTAAGTGGAAGTTAAGTTCACAGAAGTTCTGGAAAAGTATGAAAGGGTTAATCAGAGATAACCCTCTTTAAAAAGAAGACTGTGAAAATGTGTCCCCTAATCACCTGTCCTTCCTGGTGTCAGAAGCCACTTTGGGTTAAGCCCATGGTGATTATCAGCTACAGAAGCGCCCTGCTGAGAGGACCGGCCTCTTCCTGAGGCACAAACAGCCACAGGCCAGGGCTGCTCCCAGGGCTTCAGATCCTGCCTCCAGAGCCTAGCAGAAGACCTGCAGGTGGTCCTCGCCACCGGGCGCTCGACCGCCCAGCCTGAGAGCAAGGCCTGAGCGGCTGAAGTCCACAGCCCTCCCGTCTCCGCCCCCGCCGCTGTTCCGCGTCCCCGGCTCCCCCGTGCACCGGGGTTCCCCAGGGCAGCGCGGAGTCAGGCTTGGGGTCCACCCTGAGGTGCGAGTGCCAGCTCAGCTGCAACTGGTGACAATGCGCGCAGTGACCTTGGTGAGGGCGACGCAGCTGGCTACGATCCCTGTGATTTTTTTTGTGTGTGTGTATAAACTATTTTATTAACAGACAAGGCCTACAGATTTATAATCCCTGTGATTTCTTATTCATCCCTATGGGTTCACTTGCCTGGTTTTAGAAGCAGTTGCCATAGGGGGAACTTTTCTGGGTTTGGGAGTGAAGTGCTGCAGAGGAGCAGGTGCAGGGAGAGGACAACATACTAGGAGGACAAACATTCCTACCTCCATCTATTCGGACACACAGTGCAGCTACAGTGGGGGCTATGGATGAGCCGTGCACAGGGCGCACACATGCTCATAGGTCATACAGTTTGGTGCTAAGGAAACCACACACAGGCAACCATGGCATGATATTAAAGAAGAATTACTGCAAAGTTGTAATGTTGGATCTAATTCCAATGTTAATTTCAGAGATAAAATTTTGCAAAGGCCTGGATGACTAATCTAAAATGTCCCATCTGCCACATGTGTATTTTTTGATAGGCAATATCTACAATATATATCATCTATTCCCAATTAGATGAAGGTAGAACCTTACACATTTCATCTGTGCATTATACTGTCATCAGAGTTTTTTTGTGTGTTTACTACTAGAGGACAGAAGGAAATTAATATTCGTTGAGTACCTTGCATATGCCCCCTTTTATGAATTATGTTTAATTTTCTCACAGAAAAAATCTATTTCTCATAGCAGAAATCTAATCTTTTTTCAGATTTTATGTTTTGTATTTTGCAGATAAGGAAACATGCTCAGAGAATTTTAATGACATGCCCAAGATCTCAGAGCTTGTAACTGATAGGGTCTGCATTCAGACGCATGTTCTCTCAGCTGCACCTCCTGGGGTCCAAAATTCTGATCTTCTTCCTTTCCCCAGTACCTTTAGGGACCGATTACACTGGATCCGCCTCAGTAGTCCAAAAAAATCTATGCTCAATTCAATCAGTGTGTAACCTTAATTCCATCCGGAGTTCCTGTTGCCCGGTAGGCCAGTGTATTCACAATGGCAGTGTTTCATCATGGAAACATTCAGGAAGACCTGGGGGTCAGGATTCTGCTTACTGCACCATCCATGACAGAGTTAAGCCCCCTAGTCAACACAATAGTCTCAAACTGGCTGCTACCCTTGTCCATGCATCATCAAAATTTGGCAACAAACTACCAGTACGAACTCTAGTGAGTCCTCTTGTGCCCAACATGCTTTTGCACGTCCTTACTGTACAGCACGCAATGCAAACAGGGTCGATGCTGCTGGCAGGAAGGTGCTTGCTGGTCTACAAAGAGTAGAAAGTGACTGGGAGACACTCTGAGCTCAAAGTTTAATGAACACTTCCTATGTCCCCTTGTGCAAGATCCCCCTCCCAAACCCCCAAACTGGGACCTCCAGACAGATACAGTCCAGAGCTGCAGATGTGGGAAGCATGGGTCCCTCAGCGGGTCACGAGAAGCAATGACATGTTAGAAACAGTTTAACTCAACTACCTTATTTTATAAACGAGAGATTTTATCCCACCGAGGTCAAATAGCCAATAAGAAAACACCAGATAAGGGGCCAAAACATGACAGAGGATTCTCAATTTTTCTTATTAATTAATTTATTTCCTTTCTGATTCATTTACTCTCTTACTTATCTTTCTATGAAAAGATCTTCCCACCCACCCATCCAAGAGAAAGCATAGGATTGGATTATACACTAATTTTCTTTATAAGTTTACATGTGTTTTTAAATTTTCGCAGGGCTCAAAACATTTTGTTGTTGTTAATTTTCTTTTTAATATCCCCTTAAGTGGAGACTACTCAAATTCTCACAGTACAGAAAGACTGTAACTGGATGTGATCTGGTGTGTTGTGATCCGTTGTGTGGTATAGCCTTTAATTCACTCTATTATAAAAATATATAATTCCCAAACTTTACTATTTTAACTCTTCTTTGTAGTAAAATGCTTTAGACACCACACAACGGATCACAAAACACCAGACCACATCCAGCAAAGTTCCCTCTGACTTGTACGGGGGACAAAAACTCTTAGACTCATCTCCTTTCTCACATCAGAACCCAAACTTTGCCCTTTGAATCCATTTTAAGTCATTTTGTGCAGGAGGGTGAAGACTACAATTTCCATAAGCAATTCTGCTCATAACTCTGACTCTGAGCGGATAAAGTGATTCATTCAGGCTGCTGTACTCAGTGCGTCACGGTCAGGACGTCACCCAATATCCTGGGTCGGGCATGGATCTCGGGCAGGAGAGGAAGAGCATCATCACTGTGATGTTGCCGTTAAGAGACTCAGATTTATTTTCAAACCCTCCTTGGATGGAAAGACCAATGGTGAATTTGTCAGGAAGCTTGCAGGCATTCTTGAAGTGAGTGATTTCTCTGCATTTCAAACAAAAGTCTCATATGGGTGTCAAAGTCAGCCAAGATAGAATGTAAAGAAATATAAGCAGGAGGAATTTATATTGTCAGTCAGTGATGTCATTAGCCTAAAAAGATATCCTTCTACTTAAGATGACCTTCTAACCAAATGGTTTTCCTGACCTAGATTTTTTACCTTAATAGTCCCATTTGCTTCCTACCTGTCTAAATGCTGATTTGATTTTCATTCAAATATGCCAGAAAATAAGTCTGAGAACCATATTTCCTACATTTTAGACATCATCAAGAAAGTTTTAAGAAACTTCTCCTGCCAGTAAAAAGTCTCTATGAACTTTTCTTAGAAAGAAACTAGAACATTAACACAAGACAGCTAATGTCCAAACACCTTGAAAAGGTCAATTCATTTAGAATTTGGGTTGTGGGACTGAGCTAAGATTAGTTACTCCATCTTCCCACCTAGAAGGGGAGCAGGTTCTTAAACGGTGCTGAGGGTCCAGCCAAGGAGACTCAGATCAGCCTGCTACCGATTCTGTAAATAGAAGGACCAGGAACCAGACAGAGGGTAAAGACAGGATGTGAATAGGGTTGGAGAGGAAGCAAGAAGGCCTGAAGGCATTCAATTTTAATGAAAATAAAAGCAACTGAGTTCAGGTGCATCAAGATGACTTAAAGGTATAAGGAAGGTAAGAAAAACCCTAAAGATATATTTTTCTTGGGACACACACTGACTTCATATACAAAATAATATGTCAATAGTCTAACAAAGTGTCAGCCATAATTTGTATGAAATCTACCTACATATACCTTGCTCCGTGTGGTATCAATATGGGTCATTAAAAATATTAGCTCTTGGGGTGCCTGGGTGGCTCAGTCGGTCCAGTGTCTGAATCTTGATTTCAGTCCAGGTCATGAGACCGAGCCCCACGTTGTGTTCCACGTTTGAGATTCTCTCTCACTCTGCCTCTCCCCCTCCCCCCCAGGTTGCACAGGAGCTCGCTCTCTCCTCTCCCCTTCCTTCTCTAAAAGTAAATAAATAAATACAATCTTTATTTTTTAAAAAAGGAATATTTTAGTATAGAGCCTGTGTATAAAAGAACAGAATTTCATAGTTTTTTTTCTCCACTGGTTTAGAATCCTACATGTGTAGGTAATGTTTTCAACATTCTCATGTCTTAGAGACAAAGTGGAGACAAAGAAATAAAATGTACCAAAATGATTCTGTCCGTGTGTATTCTGTGTGACCACCTCAAACTTTTAAAGTAACTTATCCTTGACAAAATATACCAGCGACTTGTAAAAATAAATGATTATGTGTATAGTCTCTTACCATCAGTTCATAATCAAACTACAAACTGTCTCTTCTCCCATCTTTTCTAACTGAATGCTTAATTCTTCCTTTTCCTTTTTTTTCTTAAATAATGTTTAAAACCCTTAGATTTCCTCAGCTTTTCACATGGATCTTGGATTTATATTGTGAGATACTTTCATGATTTTTATTTCTATATGATCTGTCTTTTATCTCCATGGGGGGGTAGACAGAGAGAGAGAGAGAGAGAGAGAGAGAGAGAGAGAGAGATTAATTATTTGGATTTTTAAACTCGTTTCTATTATTAATTTCTAGGTGTACTGCAGAACAGACAGTACCGCTGTTAATCTCTGCAGGAATAGCATACAATTCTGACTACAGGCACTGTAACGCAACACACAGGGGAAAAAGAGGCAGGCCCCCAGCTGTGACTATCCTGAGCGCTGACTGAGGCCCTTCCTCTTTCCTGACACCCACACACCCCCCCGCCGACACTCCAAGGGAAAACAGCAATGCTTGGATAAGTGGGAAGAAAAGCAAGTGGCTCCTTGGGAAGATGTTAACTAAAATAAGCTGGAGCGGTTATATTAATATCAGACAAGGCAGAAATCAAAGGGAGAAATGACAAAGCAGATGAAAAGGGCACTTAATTATGATTAAGGGGAAAATTCATAACTCATAAATCACCAAAAATATAGCACCATTAAAAGTGTAAGATTTAGGCCACACAAGGGAAAGCAAACTGCCATAGAATATTGAAATTAGTCACACTCAGCTCTAGTGAATATAGAATTACATAAACAGAATCTCCACTGTGGACCTGGTCACTTACCAGGACCTACAGTGACCCCCCCCCAAACCCTAACCCCTGACGCCGTGTCCACCTGACTCCACCCTTCACCTCTACCTGATGCCCACCTGCACCCAACATGCCGAGACTGTGGAATAATGCCCTTACTTCCTGGCATCTCTGCCCTGGCATCTGCCCTTCCTTCCTTTTGGAGTGAGGTTCCTATCTCCTTCCTCCATGGGCACAAATCCCACTGCCCAGATGAGGACATTACTTGGGAAGTGAAAGTGTGGGTTCTGGGGTCAGACTTGGTGAAGACCTTATTTACATTGGAAATGCTGTTTAACCTGCTGGGTTTCACTGTCCTCATGTGTAACCTGAGAATAATAACATAACCAAAGTCACAAAGTTATAGGAAGAATTAAAGGAGAGAATCTCTGTACTGGGAAACATGTGATCATATTATCAGAAATACTAGACTATTCAAAGTGTTGTTAAATTTTAAGGCAGTAGAAAACACCTTAGAAATCATATGACCTAAAATTGCACACAATAACACCTACCAGAAAATATTTTAAATTTCACTAATAATCTGAACTTGTAATCCATTCCTGCCTAATTAAAGGTCAGAAAAGTTCAATAAGATATGGCATCTTATTATTCCTAATAGATTTTGCCATATGATGATAAAGGGTATTATAGTGGCCTGGAAAAGAAGTATTTTTCTAGGTATACACATTTCTTCTGTTCTTCCAGTGGAAACCTAATTTGCAACTCAGACAAGTTAACAAAACTATGATTTGTAAGAATAAAGAGTTACCTTATTTAACTGGAGATAGGTAATGCTCTAAATAATGCACAAAATCTCAACTGAAAGCCAACAAAATGAACTGCTTGTCAAGGCTACATTCGGAGTGTTCATTCACAGGGCCAAGGGAGGAGGAGCTGCTCAGATGGTTGGTCTCACTCTGAAATGTGAGGGGAAAGGGAAGCCATCCTCTACTCACCCTGGTGAAACTATGTGTCAGGGTCCTCACTCAGCTCATGCTAGTGGCGTCCAAGTTTCCATTCTGCTCCCATTTCCAGATCTACCAGGCAAAGTCAAAATTTACTTATGGGTTTATTACATTGAAGTAA
The DNA here is from genome assembly GCF_003265705.2 of Callorhinus ursinus. Lineage (NCBI taxonomy): Eukaryota > Metazoa > Chordata > Mammalia > Carnivora > Otariidae > Callorhinus > Callorhinus ursinus. Next base: position 741,605 of record NW_027397094.1, on the reverse strand, counting down.
CTGAGGAATGGATAATGAGGAATTTCATTGAACTTTACATTACCTTTGAGGTTTTATAAAAAGAGTATATATACATTTGTGTGTGTGTGTGTGTGTGTGTGTGTGCATGGTGTATCCCAGAGAGTTTTGCATTGAAATGTTACTTATTTTACTATATTTTTTGATGACCTCTATATTCTGAATGTTCAAAGAAAATACATATCACTATAGCAAATCGTAATTTTTAACAAAATGTAAGTTAAATTTTGATGAAACAGAAGAAATGCCTCTGCCAAGTCCCTGGTTTATCTGATACAATTCCAAATACCAAAGAAAAACTGCCTTGCATTAAAGCTATTTGCTCCTAAAAATAAAGAAGTTACATTTCTAAGTTAAAGATACTTACTTGAAAGGGAGTTTTTGAGTTTTGTTACTATTGTTTCATTTACTTTTCAAAGCAATCTAACAGTCTGCGAGAAAATAAATCCCCCTCTGGGGAAAGATCATCTAGTTAATCGCTAGAATAGTCTTCAGCAATGTAGGCTTTTATTTTCACTCATTCATTTTCTCACTGACGGTCTACATGATAAAACAACTTCAACAAGCAATCGAGAAGATGATCTATTCTTTCTTGTGTATGTACCTATTCACTCATGCTTTTCTCCACACCTTTCAGGAACTTAGATGTTCTTAATTTATACTGATGATGTTTTCACTCTTTTTATTTACCTAGTTCTTTGTAACATGTGGAAGTATATAGTGATGTAGAGAACAAAGGCAAAAGAAATATAGAAGAAAAGATTAAATTTCCATGGCAGGCCATTGACAAGTACTTGGGACAAGCAGAGTGACCTTCCTCCAGGAACTTAACTGTCTCAATGTTAATACTTTGCTAAGGGCAAAAGGTTCCAGGATCCTGTGAGTCTACTTTAAACATACAGACATTCCTTTGGAAACTTCCTTTATCTCTAACCCCCCCAGCCCCCAAGATATATGTGGGCAATCATCCGACAAGCATATGGCCCCCTAATATACATCTAAAGGTCTCATGACTAAGGTTTTACTAGACATTAGTAAGTGACCTTTTCCTAACAACAACTAGACCCTCAAGGTCCTGGAAACCTTGCTTCCAAATTCCTTAGAAACTTACGCTCTCCCTAACCCCCTCCCAACTTGAAAGTATATAATCAGCCACTCCTCATGACCACCGAGCAGCTCTTTCTGCCCATGGGTCCTGGTTCCACTTTAATAAAACCACCTTTTGCACCGAAGATGTCTCAAGAATTCTTTGTTGACCATTCTGCCCCAAACCCTGAACATCACATCACATCATCTAGGAGATAAAACAAGTTCTCAAATTCCAAGGATAGATTCATGGAATATTACAGCTAGGTGGAACCCTAGGAATCCTATTAGCCACCACCTCATTTTGTGTATAAGAACACTGAGCCCCAGGTAGGCAGAATGCTAGTTACAGTCTACTGGACTAGTTAATGTCTTCCAAATAGGTTGATTATAATCACCAGTTCCTGCCAGCAGAAAAGCTATTCATTACGAAATCCACAGACATTAGAAAAGTAAGTCAAACGCTAAGATCTTTTCAAGATGATTTTTGCGCTGTCAGCTTCCCGCGGCGTGTTTGCTGTAGAGAGAGCAGGGATGCTGCCAGCACCCAGGAGCTGGACAGCTCCAGGAGCCGGAGGGGCTCTGGCTCTCCAGGATGGAGGATAGAATTACATAATGGACATCCCGGCGCAGGGTAGGGTCCCACCATGCAGCTGGTGCGATGCTTTCCAAACCACTCACTCATTAATTGCTGTTCACCGAGCACCTCCCTGTGCCACACGGGGCCCCAAAAACCTGTCAGAAGGTCCCTGAAGGCTGGAGGGGGGGGACACATTCATGGGGAAACCAATGCACAGATAATTAGAATATGTGATAAATGCTATGAAGAGTGTGGGTTTCATGGTTTTGATGAAAGAGTGAAGGAAAGACTTTCTAAGGAAGGAAAATTTAAGCTGAGGACTTTTGTAGGAAAAGTTAGAATAAATCTCATTATTTTTTCCAGTCACAGTTTTTAAAAAATGCCATCTGTTAATCCATTTCCAACCAAAAGCTCCCAAAGTCAAGTTTACTGTCCTGCTCACTCTGTTTTCTACCAAAGAAGCATTTGTGAAAATTTACCAACTGATTTCCAGCAGCCTCTGTCCCGCAGATACCTTCCCATGTCCAAATGATGTGCAGAGGCAGGGAATTATCACAGACACTGGGTTGCTTGTCAAGACTAAACAAGCTTTCCTTTGCGAGCTTCTTCCAAGGAGTTTCACCCAAACAAACAATTATTCTGAGTGAACGTGAATATTAATGCTCAGACAGGAACAGTTCTCTGCTGTCTCTGTTCTTTGTTTCCTAGGATAAAGACTGCCCGCCCCCCCACAAAAAACACAGAAAACCAAAAAAAAGAAAAATCTATTTTATTAGGAGTCTCAAGAAAATTAATCCTGTAAAACAGAATAAATGAAAATTTCAAAAGAGGTATTTATAAATTTATTAATAATTCCCAATCTGATGCCCATATTTTGGACCCTTTTTTAAAAAGTCTTGAGTTGGTCCACACTATGGAAAATCTTAAATAGCATTAACAAATGTCATTCACAAGGATGTATAATTGCATTAAATCCTCATCCCAATAAACTGACAAAACCCCAGCCTCAAGCACAATTCTGTCTGCAACTGATGTTTTGTATTTAACAACTGATAAAGCAGCATTTTATTGTAAGTGAAATTGCTGGTTTCGTCTGGAGGCTTACAGAATAATAAAGCTGTTTATACTTATTAACACGCTAATAAATGACATCTTCATTTCCAAGCATCTGTTTGATACCTGAAATGTTTGCCTTACCTCCTAAGCCCTAAACTCTATCGCCAGGCACAGCCGTACTTAGCCGTGCTCCTTGTCACTATTAGTCACTGGAGGAGCAACAACCAATTTTTTGGAGAATGACGAGCAAGCCGGGGGCACTCTTCACTCAAACTGTTCTATGGTAACAAAGCTCCTCATGGAACTTGCTCATGAAATGCCACATGGAGTGAAATTTCATTGAAAAGGGTAGCATATGTACCATACCTCTCCTGGTAAGATGTTGGCATAAAATGAGAGTCACAGTTTATTTATTTACATTTCTTTTAAAAAATCTAAGGATAAATTTAGGGAAGCAAAGAGCTAAGGCAGCAGATACTCTGGATGCCAAATGGAAAGCCCCACTGAGATCTGGGTCATGCCTTCACATTTCATCGTCATCAAATACATCAAAGGACTGGCCGGAAAACATTTAGATGTGTCGCCTACCTTAAAACGAGATTAGCATTTATTTGAAAGAAATTCACAGGGGAGAGGAAGAGAAGTAATTCAATTTTCAAATCTCATCGAAGTATGAAAATAGCATCAGAAGACGCACAGAGACATTATGGAATTGCTTCCACAGCACATGAACGTGGTGGTGGCCAGAACTAGTCTGTCATAAGAGTCTTCAAGGGATGTTTGACCCAGGTCCTTTAGATTTCAGCTCCTGGCTGAGAGCAGTCTACAGAACACCAGCACGAATGAATCATGGAAGATCACACAACCCTGAAAACTACAAGGGGAAGTTGATTGGTTTAGTTTCATATATGAGCAGTTAAAACAAAACACATTAGAAAATATGCTTAGAGACAAAGAAAGTAGCCTTAAAGAAGAGAAAACAAAAATGTGACAAAAATGATTGATAAGTGTAACTTCTGCAATAGATTTTCTAAATTAGTATAAGAAACACAAAAGCTCCAGAGACGGTGCCTTACTCGTTTATTCAATGAATATGCACCAGGCCACATCGAGGCGCCGGGGGCAAAACGTGAAGACAGCAGAGATGCTCCCACCATCATAGAACTTGAATTCTAGATGGGGTAGGGGCTCAGGTGAGTAAAGAGTGACAAATAAAAATGAGGTCCCCATCCTCAGGGGCTCATAATCAAGTTGTGGGAAAAGATATGAAAATAAGCAGCTACACCAACACAAGAAGAGCAGGGAAGACACTGCAGCTACGGATGGCCAATCTCACTGATTACCCTGTCTTCATCCAATGAACAGGGCATTCTAGGAAGGCCAGTCCAAACCCCAACAGAGTCACACTTCAGTGGTGATGCCAGTTATGAGTGAGAGCAGGAAGGGAGATTAAATGGGGAGAGGTGTCAAGAAGTTGGGGTACTCTGGAAGCCTGCCTGGCCATGATTAGGGGGTCCAAAACAATCTCCTCTCATGGGGATTCCTGTGAGTATGTGCGGAACAGAATGGTGCTGTCTGCAAGAGACAGCTGAGGTCCCCCTACCGCGGCAAGCTGGATTTGTGACCTGGCCATCCGGCACTCTCCTGGGTTCATCCCTTTTGCTTTGAAGCCTGTAAGCCCAGTCTCTGGGTTGGAGTTTAAAAGCCTGGGCTCATATTCAAACGTGGGATTTATGATCTCAAGCTGTCAGTGACCCAGCACTGTCCACAGTTTCTGTGACGACACAGCTCAGGCCTTGCAGGGCACTGCTCCTCCGGCTTTTGTGGATTTATAGCCTGGCCTTCAGTAGAAGACTCCCTGCTTTGAAATAACTTAGAAAGCTGGAGATAAAGACACCGTAGAGCTATCAACCCAAGGTAACCACAGATGCTTCATGGTAAACAGGTATGATTTTCAAAAACAGTTTGAAAACTGTGCTCTCTCCCTCTCTCTGGAAAACCCTAATACGTTGTTTTACTGTGAGGATTTAATAAAATAATGCACAGGAAGTGGCTAGCACATAGGAAGTGACCGTAAGTAGATTAATACCTATCATTTTGGTTGTGATTGATATTTAGACTTTACTATTTTCTGGTGCAAATCACATTATAATTTGGCAAGTTGGTTTGGAGGTAGGATTGGGGAAGTGAGGAACCTTCAGGCCTGATTGAGCTCGTACTCTGTGTCTCACTCTGCACTGAGCACTATCATCCAGACTACGTGTTGCATCCCTTTCTACGACCCTACTGCAGAAATTTGTATTTTACAGAGAAGGAAGTTGGGATCCAGAAAGAGTAAGCATCATTTTCAGAGTCAACAGAGGCAAATACTAGGAAATTTAGACTACCGAATCCAGGCAGTCTGACCCCAGGGACTATGCCCTCAAGCTATTCTTCAAAATAAAACACAGTTGAACAAAATTCAAGTCAAAAATATAAAACGTGGATTAACTTCTGCTTGGGTTGAGCCTCAAAAAGACTCCAGGAACAACCGCTGAGGCATTCACGAAGGCCCACCGCTCCCAGGCTTGAGTGCAGGACAGAGCCCTGCCAGCCCCCTCGTGAAGTGGGGACCTCCTCTGAGCCCCTGACCAGCCGCTCCCGCCCCCCAGCTGCAAGGAGTGCTCAATGAAGATGACCCCTAATCCATTCAAGGCATTTAAATATCATAAATAACTATGAGCAACTCTTCTTCTGTTTCTCTTTGGCTGCAGGAAAATACATAGAAATAACAATCTCCCTTCAAAGGGCCGTGGAAGGAGTAGAAGAGACTTTTGAAAACCGATGCTGTGGCAGTTATCCCCCACGGAAATCTGGCAGCTACTACCTGGACTCGTCCAGGTGTTCCCGGAGACAGAGAGGGCCAGTTTCCCAAATCTCCCCATGTTCCAAGAAGAGCCGGAAGTATGCAATCTTATAAGAAATGCCTAAGTTTTTAAGTATTGGGAACAAATAGTAAATGAAAAAACACATTTTTCTGTTTTTGGAGGGCCAACACATTTGAGCAGATTGCACCTGTGGGAGAGTCTGGACAGAAGGGCCCCTCAACTCACAAATGCTTCCTGTCATTCACAAGATGATTAAAAGGATGAGAAAAAATACCCTGATTTCTCTTCAAAAACAAGTCACGGATTAATTCTCAGAACGTATTTGTGTTGTGATTTAATGGAGACTAAAGAAAAAGAGATCTATTCACTATTTATCATGAATATTTCTAGTTCCCAGTCAAAAATTAGTAATCTTCTCTAAAGTGCCTGCTGGCCTGATCACAACAGCTCAGAAAGGCGGAAGTGAGGGGTGATTCATAATAAGCAAGGCATTCCTATAGGACTCAGGACACCCCACTGCCATTTTTATTTCAAAGCCGGTTAATTAATGCGTTGGTAAACCAGGTAAAGAATGTTCAGACTTATCACCAAAACCATAGAGGCAACATGCAAGGACCTCAAACATTTTATTTTAGTCAAATGTAGCATTTCAATAAGTTAATCTTTGAAAATACCTTTTGGTTAGCAGAGGAGTCTGAAGGCTCAAAGCAAAGCAAAATTCTATTCAATCAGTTATCATGTAATCCCCACATGATCTTGTTTACTTAGAACTGATTAGTCACTGAAAATCAAAAACAGGAGAAATCTGGGGTTTTTCTTCCTTGAATAACGTAAAAGTTTGATCTTAAATTAAGTATCTATCTCATTCCACACATGCTACTCAGTCACCCATAGCTGCTAACGCTGACTTCTACTCATTTATGTTCTACCGACACACTCAGGGCTAAGCCGGTTCCCATGAGAAGAAGCCAGTCTTTCAAACCAGCACATTAGGATCTGATGGTATCCAAGCACGTTTCAGTGATGTTCTCTTGCCAGGAGAACAGCAGAAATCTAAACCTCGTTTCTTGTGAGTGTAAGAAATAAAAGCATTCAATGTAAAATGGAAAACAAAAAGTATGACATGTTGCCAAAACTCTCTCTGAGCTAAGCTTCCAGAGAATATTTTTACCCCAGTGGAATATTCATGACATTTTGCCCTGAGGAACAACTACACTCCATGGATTCCTACACTGAAAAGTTGAGTTTGGGAAATGTAAGTTGGTTTTTATTTACTTACTTTTTGTTTATTTGACATAACGTTCAAATGATAGGACACCAGTCAGCGATAGAAAAACCATGAGTGTTACTCTCTCCAGTCACGCACCCTGAGCACCGGACCTTGTGAAGCTTAATGCATCTGGCTGACCTAAGCACATACTGATCTGCCTTGGATGAAGACCTCACCCACACATTGTATTCTTACTTCTATCATGCCGAAATAGAAAAATTCATCAGGAACTAGACATCAGAAAGTCAAACAAGGCTGTGCTTTGGGATGAGCCAGATGGACAGCCAGAGAACGCCAAATGTCACCAACACAGAGCTATTTTCGTTAGTACTTCCCTGGGTTACAGTAAAGGATGCATTACTAGATACTTGCATGGAGAAAGGTTCTAGTGGAATTTAACGGAAAAGTAAGGGGCAGGTTAGCTCATTTGGAGCTAATAGAAGTGAGGTTTTCCCCAAATGGAAAAATTTGCTCTGAGTATTTTTCTCTTTTTTTAAAAACAGATTTTATTTATTTATTGAGAGTGAGGGAGAGACAATCTCAGGCAGACTCCCTGCTGAGCACAGAGCCCGACGTGGGGCTCCATCCCAGGACCCTGAGATCATGGCCTGAGCTGAAACCAAGAGTTAGAGGCTCAACCAACTCAGCCACTCAGGTGCCCCTGAGTATTTTTCAGTACTTGCCCAGCAAGGTCTGCTGGCTATCGGATGACAACACATGTCCTTAAAGTTACATTTAACTGGAGGGCTTTTGTACTGCCCATCTCCATAGAACAAGTGCAACTGATGTTTTTCATTGAACTGACTAGTTGTTGGACATGATTATCTTAAATTGACTGGGAATTCAACCTATGTCTCTATAACAGTAAAATACAGTATTTCCCCATTATCTGCAGGGGATACCTTCCAAGACACCCACGGGTCCCTGACACTGCAGATAGTATGGAATCCTATACAGACATACACACCGACAATAAAGTCACAACACCTTATGGTACCACACTCAGCCCTCCTGTGAAGCTGTGAGGTGAGGGGATGACGCAGGCACTAGGACAGGGAGTGAGGCTTCGAAGACCTCTGGATGATGTGCTAGTAGGATGAGTAACTGCTTCTGGACAGCAGCTAACCATGCGCAACCAAAACCATAAAACACAACCTTGGACCAGGGGGACTGCTGTAGCAAATCAGCCCCGAGGAATAAAATAACATCAAGCATGTTGGAGTCACACAAATCTAGCCGACCGATAGAACTTCTCCTCTTTCAGCCCACCGTTAGAGATAAACAGCCTCAGCTCAGTAGCAATTCGGTCAAACCGCCAAATGGGGAACACCTGCCCTCACCCTCAGTCACTGAATTTCAGCCTCTCCATTTTGGCCTCTGAGGAATAACTTATTACATTCACCTCCTTCCTACTAAGAAGTGAGCTTGCCAGCCCAAGGCACACCAATAAGAGAAAGTCCGCTATGGGGATGCCCCAAATCATCTAATCAGAGGCGCTCCGCTTGTGGAGAACGTTCCTACCATCCTCACAGTCCCTCGGCATTTGTTGGATAATCTGAATTTCTGGACCTCACCATCATGGAGTCAGTTTGTCCCTCCCCAAAGCACTCCTCTTCCCCAGTTACGCTCCCTTGTGGTGCGTTACTGATGTCTTTTCGTGACGTCATAAAGTACACAAGGATTATGAAACCGAAGGCTCTAAATGCATTACATTCCCCATGAGCGTTGCAAACAGTAGACTCTGGCACAGTGTGGTGGCCACTGAGGACACTCCCAGGATGCCAGTTAAGTTGGCAGAGGCAGGGAATGGGGAAACCCTGGGCCCTGTCAGGGCTCTGAAATGGCAGGTTGTCAGAGCTAGCCCCCGAGAGTCTGATCGTGAAGACCCCGCTGAGTTTATGCATAAGACGTTGCCCACGTCACTCCAAGGATGGGATGCTGCAGGTGAGACTCGAGAGGCCCACGTCTCCTCCCCACATCTGGAGATTCTCATTCCGGATCCAGACTGGACCCAGGCAACTTTGCTCCATGAAAACCGCATAGACAAGTTCCAGGCACAGCTACTGCGGAGCATGGTGTGGCCAGATTCTGGCTGTTAGATGATCACCCAAAACCTCAAAAACATTAGCTAAGTGAAGGAAGCCAGTCACAAAAGACCACGTGTGGTATGATTCCATCTCTACGAAGTGTCTCCAATGGACTCGTCTACACAGACAGACAGCAGGCGAGTGATGGCTGGGCCCGGGGGCGTGCAGGGAATGAGGAGGAGGCTGGTGGCAGGATAGGTAAATGGTACAAGGTTTCTTTCTGAAGTGATGAAGATATCCTAAAATTGACAGATGATGCTTGTGCACATTTGCAAAAATAGGAAAGACCATTGAGTGGTTATGTGTTAAATGGGTGAAGTTTAGGTTATGTTAAATTTTTTAAGATTTATTTATTTGAGAGAGAGTGTGGGGAAGGGGCAGAGGGAGAGGGAGAAGCAGACTCCTCACTGAGCAGGGTCGGGGCTCGACCCCATGACCCTGAGATCATGACCTGAGCCAAAATCAAGAGTCCGTTGCTTAACCACCTGAGCTACCCAGGTGGCCCTATGGTATGCTAATTTTCTTTCAATAAAGTTGTTATAGAAATTTTTTTATGGTATGCAGTGAAATTGAGAGAAAAGTACATCATTCTGTGTCACTCATTTTGGGCCTGAAACTTACAATGAGTTTCAGCACCAAAAATGCTGTCAGATCTCTAAATACAGATTTCATTTTTCATTGAACACTCACCTTTTGTGACCTAGTGGTTGAAACCCTAGAAGCTCTAGTCCACTACTGAAAGGAAGTGACAGGGCCAAGCCACTGATAATGTAACAGAAAGCTCCCTGTGGATGGCAATTGATCTATCTTGGGGACAATACGCTGTCCACTTCTTATGTATGGATGATTATTTAACTGAAAGAGCACATTATTTCTGTCAGGGCAAAGTTGCTCTCCTGCCCACTCACCTAGAGTTAACAAGAGCACCATCATCCGCTCTTGAAGCCAACACAACAATCTGTCGACTTTGACACAGAAGGAGCCATTCACTCAGGCGGAATGAAGTTTTTACTTTCTGCAGCCATAGTCCATTCAACAAAGCTGGGAGCAATCAAGAGACCAGTAAAAATAGGTGTGATCCTGTCTTTACTGAGACTTTCATTTAAAACATATTTTTGAGTTAATAAAAAGAGATACATCAATCAGGGGACATATGAAAGTTTATGTATTTTGGCAAATATGACTCACTAGAATTAAATAATACAGTTTTAAGATCATGTTTTGAAGTGCTCCTAATGAATCCTGATTTCAATACTCTTAAATTGAGGGTATAAATTAGTAACTGTTAAATACATGAATACCAATGAATTCTTACATATATTTATTGAGATTTAGGGTGGAATCCATACTTAATAAATCTTTAGATGTCAAATCAGAACATGTTTTAACCATTTTGTCAACACAAAGCATCCCTTTACTGAGTTTAGTTTCCATACACTTATTTCTCTTGGAAAATATCAAATGTCTCATTTTCTAGATAAGAAAATGAAAGCCAGAGACCGGAAGTTACTTGTTCAGAACGTCACACAGCCAGGAAGTGGCAATGCTGGGACCAGATACACAGCCGTAGAAACCTCACCTGGAAATACAGATTCAATTCCGAACCTAAAGCACATTCACAGCCTGACCTGGCTCACAAGTACATTGTGTTACCAGCTGGGACCGACAGCAAAGACCACAGATTGGCTTCAACCCCAGAAATCTAGTTCTCATAGTTTGGGAGGCTGGAAAATCCAAGATCGCAGTGTTAGGAGATTAGGTTCCTGGTGAGAAACCTCTCTTCCTGCTTTGCAGATGGCTACCTTCTTGCTGTGTCCTCACAGGGCTTTCCCTCAGTGTACGTACACACACACACACACAACACACACACATGCACTCACACACACATACACACGCTCTCTCACACATGCATGCACGCGCTCACACACACACCTGCTCTCCCACACATGCATGCACGTGCTCACACACACACGCTCTCTAACACATGTACGTGCTCACACACGCACTCACACACATGCACACACACACACACACACGCACACACACAGAGTATACCATAACCTATATCCTAACTTCATAAAAATAACTCTGTGGCTAGCTATCTTTACCCTGCAGAGAAACATGCTTCACACATGGGATTTTTCCCACAGTGTGGAATTTGTGCGTGATTATTGCACAAAAAAATCAATGCTGGCTGAAATGAATGTTAGAGAACATTCAGACTCCTCTGTGTGTCAGTTTGCTTTATGCAAAGCCCATTTACACTGCAAGGAGAAATGGAAAGGTAGTGTTTTACACATGTAAACTGTCTCAAGTGTTCTTCAAGTTTGATTTTGCCAAATTGAAACTGATGATAATACACAAAGCAGTTGTTTACTTTTCCTTTATTTACAGAAAACAAAAATTTATCCAGAGAATCAAGAACATTGTCAAGCATATGTAGGGGAGATTTTTTTTTGTTTAAGAAAAAATAGTGTTCGAGCATTCGAAATCTTTTTGTAAAAATTGATCCTCATTCAGAAACAAAGATTATTGTCCCATGACGTGTTCTATTTCTCTAGCAGAGAGGGACAATTCAGACACACGATGAAAACAGCTTCTACAACCCAGTGGATGTTCCCATCCACCCCTGTCTCACGGAACACAGGCTCTTCCAAAAGGATGAATAACCTGGACACACAGTACAGTGAGCTGACCCACATGGACGTGATCTGGGACAATTTGCTCACAGTCCTAACTGTTCCAAAATCTATCTACTTCCACTCCTTGTGGAATGTCTATTTACTCACAAGCAGTGTAACAGTAATATTCTTAGACCTGTTACAGGTTACTGACTGTTCTTATTTATTCATTAAAATAAGCCTTATTGGAAGCTTTGACTATAAGTAGACATGTTAAAGAAATTTATAAAACCCACCTTTTTTCCAAATATTATCTTACTCAAAATTTCCTTCTAATTTGCATTGCTTCAGCTAATCTTAATTAGTGACATGACAATGGTCTTGGATTTTGTATCATGTTAACTGCTGATGCTCTAGAAAATGCTTTACATTAATGAGATGTACGGTGACTGGGTTTTTTTGTTCACATTTATTTTGACTAATAATAGTTATTCATCACCCTCAGTTAATATTTTAAAATAATTATTACTCTAAAAGATAATGTACAAAAAACACATACATGTTTATGTATCCTATCAAAAGATATAATTCTGCCATTTTCCATATACCTCCCATTAAAAATACTGATATTCTTGGCAAGGCCTGTTTCAACCACAGAAGATTTAATCAGCATGTGGAAATAAATCATTTTACATATGGATGTGGGGAAGGAAACATATTAACTGGAAAAGGAAATGCATTGTCCCCTGCAAGGATATTGATTTGATCATATAGGTGGGACTTTACTATGCACATTACTAACAGGAATCAATGGTTTGGCCCCTTAGGGTCAATTTTCCACTATAATTTCAAACATTTGAGAGTCATATTCTTTCACCAAGTTGCAAAATTATTCTTTTCTTGCATCAAAAATTGATTCTTCTGTTTTCCATTTTAGCACAAATAATTTATTGGTAGATGCCTTTATGAGACAGCAGGAAATATGCTTACCTCTTCAATATCCTTTTAATAAAAAATGGACTGGAATCCATCAGGAATATTTAGTCACATCAGGAGGGAGAGAAATTTGACTAACTTGTTATTTTCTTATGAAAGTGTTGAGAAGGAGCATTTTCGAAATGAGTTCTGATTTTTGTTAAATCTCTCTCCCTAGAGAGCATGCCAGTATTTAACTGAAGAGACAAGGAAAATGTATTTTTCTCTGCATGATTTGCATAGAAAAGCAAAGCAAAGGGTAACTCTAGAAACTCTGTTGTAACCAATACTGTAGTGTTGTGTGCAGAGAGACCTCTGCTTTGTTAATTTTTGAAGGAAATAAAAGCAGCATCCTCACTATTACTAACAGTCTTCCATGTGATGCTTATTGTAGGAATCTTTTGGTTTTTTTAAAGATTTTATTAATTTATTTGAGAGAGAGAGAGAGAGCACGAACAAGGGCAGAGGGAGAATGAGAAGCAGACTCCCCGCTGAGCAGGGAGCCCGATGCCGGACTTGATCCCAGGGCCCTGTGATCATGACCTGAGCCAAAGGCAGGTGCTTAACCGACTGAGCCACCTGGTGCCCCTGTAGGAGTCTTTTAAAGCAATAATTAAAAAATTGGGAATCCTGTGTTCTCTTTAATTACAAGGTATTTTAAAAATTATTTATTGAAGATGGACCTTGAAGCTTACCTTTCTGTCTACCCATTCCATCCTTATACAGATGAAAAACCAGGAGGGTGTGTCAGTCAGGGTTCAGCAGAGAAACAGAGCCAGTAGGAGAGATCTATCTATCTATCTATCTATCTATCTATCTATCTATCATCTATCTATCTATCTATCTATCTACATCAAGGGATGTTATAAATTAAATTGTGTCCCAAGAGATGATAAGTCTTAATCCCCAGCACCTGTGAATGAGACTTTATTTGGAAGGCCTTTGCAGATGTTATTAATTTAAGGATCTAGAGATGAGATTATCCTGGATTTCCTAGGTACACCCCAACCCAATGACAAATGTCCATGGAAGAGACACACAGGGAGAAGAGAGGCCACGTGATGATGGAAGGGGAGAAACGGGGTTGTGCAGGTCCAAGCAAACACCGATGGCCTAATGGCTCTGACCAGTAGCCCTTGACGTCCTCTGGAACTGCCCGCTGGCTCACCCCAGTGCTTAAAATCTCTCTTACTTTTGGTCTCAGTGGAGCTGAGTTCAATCTCTCTCCCCTACTACAGCAGTCCTGAAAAAAAGTCTTCCTTGCCTGTTTGACTCAGCTCAGCACCATTTTTACTTGACAGTTCACGTTAATCAAAGCTTCTCAAGCACCTGCATGAAGGGTGCTGTGCATGAATCCAGGCCAAGATGAGATCTGGATGCCCTCACACTCAGAGCAGCTGGATGGAGCTACCGGGCCCAGGGCCCCAGGCTGCTAAACTCCAGCTGCGAGGAACCTCTCTCATTTACATCTACCTCAGTTTCCCTGTGGGCTCTTATAAGAAAGAGATGGATATCACTGACACAGGTGATAGAAAGCAATGAATTCCTTATTTAATACATATTTCTAGAATGTTTCCTATGCACAAATATTGCACTCAGATCTAAAGGGTATATGAAGAAGTGGGAAAGGACAGGCAGAACTAAAATGCCCCTAAGGAACTTGAAATATAACATCAAGCAATGAAAATAACAAAAGGAACAGTTCAAAGAGCATAAGGACATGTTACACAACAGTACAAACAAAGATCAAAAAGAATGGTATAAATTGAATTGATGGCTATTAAAAGGATGTCCGGGAAAGAAAATGGAGTATATTATGGAAAGAGGGAGAGCAAGATCTAGTAAAGGAGAACAGTGGGCTGAGTTGTGAACCGTGTTGTCCTGGGAAGCCTTCAGAGAGAATGCCCGTTCTCCAAATCTGGTCTTTGCCGTGGGGTGGAATATAAAACAAAGCAACAAACTTGCATCGGCACCCGAGGGGAAAGCAGGGCCGGCTACTGAGCGGTTCCGTGTGGACCTGGAACTGGAGCCGTGGAGACGTCAAAGCACCTGCTGCATCACAGGGAAGGGCAGGTCCCACCTGCAGAAGCGCTCGCCTGGCGTGTGATGCTTCTCGGCCTGTCCAGCCCAGAAAGCTTTCCCTGCAATGCCTTCCTGCTCCGCTCTGTTCTGCTCTGAAGGTGTGGCGGAGTGCTTCCAAACATTCCTGCATCTCAGCTGGGGGAACTTGGGGTGAAGCTGCATGTCTAGACTTCTGACCATTGTTACCCGTCTTCTAGCCTGAAATCTGAAGCCCCCGATGATATTTTCTAGGCAGCGAAAGAAATCTGCCACTTCCCCTCCCCTCTGGCTCGCCCACGGCAATTCCAGCTCTTCAGTAGTAGGACCTCTTGCTCTGTGATCAAGCTGAGTCAGAGACCCCACAAAGGCCACAGAAGACCTGGACCCCAGAGCGATTCTGGCAGCCCCCGCCTCCCTCTCGTTCAGTCAGCGACCCCATTCACGAGCCCCTGCTGCGGTCCAGGCACGGCGCCCAGCCTGGACGACAGTTAGGAAAACACCAGCTTTCTCAGCACTGAAAATTGATCGGGGAGACCCAAAACACACGTGGAAATGTTGCAAAGAGTCTGGGCTGCTGTGGAAGGAGACAGCAGCCAAACCGGGTCTGAAGGATCAGAAAGGCTTCTCGGAAGTGACAGGTCAGCGGTCAGGATGAGCAGGACCCGGCAGGTGACTGTCCTCTCACCCCTTCCCCTGGCCCCGGTGTCCAGACTCTGCATTTCCCAGGCTCCAAGGGTCCCCGACTTGGAGCCTCACCCTAGCTTTCCTTTCCCAACAGACCCTGCGTTTCCCCTGTCACTCCAAGCCCACCCCCAAAAAGCAAGAAGCAAGCCCGTCTCACGTCATCTTGATTCCTTTGTAAATCGTGCTCACAGCCACTTCGTGTCAGATAACATTCTGACCCCACCACTAACCAGCTTTGTGAGAAATGGAAGCCACATTTTCCTTTGTGTGTCCCATACCCCTCAACTGTAAATGGGATAGTGCATGACTGACTGCTTCACAGAGCAAAAAGTGAATAAATAGTATTGCTAGAGTTACTACATTTTAAAGGAGGAATATTATATAAATTTCTGTTAGGCAATTGGCTTTCAAAAAACCCAACCCCTCCCATGTCTATACTCATTAACGAGATTCTCCACCATCTCCTTATCATCCCAGCTAACACGCGCTTGCTGATACGGTGACTGCACAGAGAGACACTGTAGAAATACCGTCTCAGATCATTTAATCTTCCTGACAATTCTATGATATTAGTGTTACTATATCCTAAGTTTACAAATAAAGACTGAGGCAGGAAGAGATTGAATACTTTGCCAAAAGTCAAGAGCATTTGCTCCCGTTAGCACATCCCACCTGACCTCCCCTGGCCCCCAGCTATCTGCTCCAGACCCTCCCCTCGCTCTGCCCGGGACCTGTTTTCCATGGTCCACACTGAAAGGCAGAGGCAGCCTGTCATCCTTTTCTTAATAGCAGCACAGCAGAGTTCTCTTTACGTGCTGCAATCACGGGAAATTTCCAGCCACGTCTTGACCAGGCAGACACCGGGGTTACAGAGAGTGACAGAGCTGTGCTCTCAAGTCACCACCGGGAACGTGATTTCATCAAGTGGTACAGAAGCAGCAGGTGAAATGAAAGCCTCCTGCCGAACGTGCTAGACGTCCTTTTAAAGAACAGCATCCACCTCTGTTTGCAGACAACAGCGTGTGTATCCATCAAGCCTCCTGACTTATTGCCTCTATTCCAGTCTCTGGATTAGTTTCAGAAAAGTAAATAAAGAAAATAGAATTCTCTCAGAGAACCCTGTGTCTTTTTGTTACCCTGGGATGATCTGGCTACTGATTATCACCATCGATGCACACAATAACCGCGAGATACTTGCTCATTGTCTCAGCTGAAATTCACGGGAGACTTTCTTTGAAAGACACAAGAAATTGAGAGTCCTGGACGGTATACACTCTGGCACTCTCTCTTGTGCAGGCCATTTTCAAAGGAAAGCTGCATCTGTTACCATTTGTGGACACACCTAAGAATGTTCTATACATAGTCAAGTAAAATTAGAATAATTAAGACTGTGAAAACAAAGACAAATTATTCAAACAATGTAGTCCTCTCAGTGCCGTCTACTTACTGAGACAAAGCCAAATCACTGATGAACTGAATGACGCTGGTGCCCCTCTCTCCATCTCTCCCACTGCACGTGGAGCACGCGTTAGCTCAGCAGTCGGAGCTGGATAAGCTGACCGGTGGTACAGTCGCCAGCCCAGACCGCTGCCAGCAGAGAGATTCCCTACCTTATTGACATCTGGGATTTGACTACTCCCATTTTCCCAGAAAGGTTGTTTCTTCTAAACAGAAAGCTTTTATTGCCGCAGGATTAGCCAGATGTTTTCCTTCCGTAATCTCAATCACTGTGCCAAGTTGCACCAGGTTGAGAAACTCCTCAGGGAGAAATTTCCCTGGTCCATCCAGCTATGCCTAAGTCCCTATCTTCATCGGACAGTAAGAGCCCTGGGAGCACTGGGCATCCACAGGCAGAAATAATACTGTTTTTTAACAGGAAGTGAGGGTGTGTGCAGCAGTGAGCTGAATTTAGCAGAGGGTTCAATGAATGGGTGCATTCTGCAGAATCTGTTTGGAAGTCTTCTCTAAGAAACCTTGATTTATGCTGGGCCATTTGAGTTGACCCTTAATGGATATCCCTCACAGATTTGACATGCCTCAAGCAATTTATTAATTTCTCAGCTATAAATTGGAATAGTAATATATTTCATGCAAGTTCACAGAAGAATTAAATAAGGAAACCCATGTCCGGTACTTAGCGCCATTGGGCAAAGCATGCACTCCACTCACCCCAGCGCTGTTTTGCGGAACTGACTACACGGTGTTTCACAGAAGACCTAGTGTATGGCTGGTACTCCCAACAGGAAAAAGCTGTTCTCCCACTTCTACAACTACCACCCACATCCTTCAGCCTCTCTCATTCAGTAACAAACCTAATTCCAAATGCATTTCAGCTGTTTCCAGAAATTACAACATGTTTCATAGAACAAAATTTATCAGTTAAAAGTATGATACAAAAATGGTGCTGACTCTAAAGACGATTTCAAACCAGCAGCTCTCAAAATGTACTGAGCAATGGAAGCCTGATTCACTGAAAGATTTTGAAGACAACAGGCATTTTATTGTATAAGTTTTGTCTTGTTTGAGTTAAATTACTGAGATGTCAGATAATAGTCATTTCTGGTGTTTTATCTCAGTTTAATTCTATAAACACTTGTTAATCGGCTGCTCTCATCAGAATACTGTGAGGGATGCTGTAGGGAGTACAAAACTTAATAAGACTGACACACTCAAAGTCATGGGGTTCTTGTAGAAATTAAAATAAAATAATATGTGTTATACCTTCTGTGACTGTCTAATAAATAAGGAAAGTATTACTTGAGAATTTTTCATTTGCAAATGGCAAATCCCACTAGCTTAGAAGTGCGGAAAATGGTTGAACAGGAAAAGACACAAGTCTTCAAGGACTTAAAGTGAAGGAGTATTTAGTTTCTGACCTGAGTGTATCCAGAGCCAGAGGCTTTTGCGATAGTACAACCTGTCTCTCTCTATGCTATCCCTGTTCTCGCTGGGTTTCTTCTCTGTCAACTTCATTATCCTTGTGACTCCCCTTCGCTCTGCGAGTGGGTTAGATCCAGATTCACATTCTCAAAGCCGAGCAGTTATAAAGGAAAGAGAGCCTTTCTTTCCCAAAAGGTTCTGCAAAAAACCTGGGATTCTGAATCATTCTTATTTAGATTGTGTAACCATCCGTGAAACTCATTCTAGCCCAAGGGATGGAACGTTCTGACTGATCAGGCCAGAGTCCTGTGCTTGTCCTAGAACTTAGAGACTAGAGTCTGCCTTATAGAAAACAATTAAATTAAAAATAGTATAATTAGGGTACCATTTTCTGAAGAATAGGAAATGTAAGCTGATGAATTTAAAAAAAAAACAACCATAGGATGCATTAGTTAGGATTATGGTAGAAAGTAGCAACGGAGAGAAGAATCTGCAGGCTGGATGGGAGGCTCACCGCCAGGGAGGAATGCAGCAAGGACCTCTGCCGCGGGGGGTGGAGAAAGTTGCAATAGAATAACTCAAAATAAGAGCACTTCAAACAACATAAGAGTTTTCTTTCTCACAGTCAAATCTTAGAGGCAGGCAGGCAGTCCCTGAGGAGCAAGACAGCTCATGTGCCTGGTTGTTCCGAGGCGGACTGTGTAATAGGGTGTGGGCGGCACTGGGGCTGTAGCCCTTACGTCACTCTCATAGATGTCAGGAAGCAGCGCTTGTGGAAGCAGCCCCTTCCCTCTAAGGACAGGCCCTGGAAGTTATACACACAACTTCCAGGTGGTCCCATTGGCCGTCACGGGGTCCGCATCCCCAGGGCCACATCTAGCTGCCAAAGACACTGAGACATGTGGTCTTCGCTCTGCCCAGCTACGACCGGGGGGTTATTGTGCTGTGGAAGAAGGAAGAACAGGGATTTGAGGGTAATAAGGGGTCTTCACCAAACACGGGAATAAATAAATATAAGGCATGCTAGTGCTATGCAAGCACAGCAAGAAAATGATGAGTTTGGTGTTTTTCTTTCTGGAAAGCTATGAAACTCTAAAAATCAAACCAGCTTCTTGATAACACGCCAAATTAGGGAAATGCTGATCCTTCTAAACACAAAGATACTGCTAAATAAGGATAGAAATGAAATTGTGGCAGCTAGATGCATCAGGCGTGTGGTAAACGTATCTCTGAGGATCCACCGGAGGCAATTTTCTGAGAATGTAATGACATAAATTCTTAGCCTTGGGATTTTGGCATTTGGGGTCTTCCATGTAACAAGCAAGAACAAACAGTTTACATGACAATTTAAGAATGAAATTCAGGAAATGATGCCCCCATTCCATTATTGAGAAAGGAAAGTCACAGGCCGAGAGGATTTGGTCCAGAGCACAGTGAAACACAGAGCTCAAACCAAGGCGAAGGCAGTTAACGGTTACATGGTCTCGACAGCGGCACTAACTCTTTCTGCAAAGGTGCACACAGTCAAGGTTCTAGTCTTTAAGGGCCAGCCAAGGTCTCCAGCAAACACAGATACAACACAGAAAGAACGGGGCCCAGCGCTGCTCCCATAAACCTTTATGGATGGACACTGCGCTTTCAATTTAATATCAGTTTCATGTCACAATATATTCGTTTGTGTTTTTTTTTAATTTTTCGATTATTTAAAAAAGTAAAAGCGTATCAGCTCATAGGCCACAGGAAAACAGGTAGCGGGCTAGATTTGGCTGAGTCCCGGTCATGCGCAATAAAACACTTGCTCCTTAGTCCTGAGTTGACGATTCTCCGGATCACGGGTCCAGTATGCATATCTCTCTTCTCGTCCACACATTCCCTACATAACTCACACTCCATCGAAGCCAGGTTACTCATCCTGAACACTCACCCACTGTCCCACTGGATGCACTCTTCAGTCCAGCTGAAATGACCACCAACATTATGATCTGTTGATACTTACCCTTTCCTTTCCAACGCCATAATTACTACCGAGAGAGAGTAACTAACACAAAAGCCTCCCCATCGAGATGAGAATGTGCTTCCTCCCACACTCCAAAATACATGAAGAAATCTAATGCTGAAAAAAATATCCATGGAAAGTAATGTAAGAGGATAAGTATGTTTGGAATGCGAGGAAAACATTAGGTAGGAGCATTGTGATGACAAACACTGAATTCACAGTTTCCAGAAATCTGAAGAACTCTCAGAAACGGAGAGATGGAGCAGATGTTATATGCGCAGCAAAGATGGGAACAATTTAATAAATTGTCACCATCTATTCAATATCAATGAAACTAAGTCAAAATGCATATAATACAATGGTGGAAAATGCGCGGTAAAACTTTTTCTTCACTTTTAAAAATCTGATGAAAAGTGATTTGTAAAATAAAGAGCTGGAGAATTTCAACTGCTTCCAACATATTGGTGGGGGGAATCCAGGCATTAATATAAAAACCATACCTTAGAACCCCAAAATCAAGTTAAACCGACCAATTAGGTTTTATACAGTTGACACCTCAAATGAAGCCATTATTTTAAACCTTTTATTGGACCAAATGTAAATACATCTTAATTCCAGAAACACCTCCAAATATTTTTAAATTATTTCTAATTGTTAGTTATAATTAGAACTAAAGCAAACTTATATCTAAATATAGCAATATATAATCACTTTATATATATACTTACATATATGGAAACTTAATCTGTCTTTTTGTTTCTAGGGATAAAAGTATTTGATTCTTTAACTTAATTTATATTAGATAAAATTTATTTCCTGAAATTTATTTCATGCTATCCCCATGACAGTGTACTTACTTGCAAATTTGATTTTAGTGTTTTAAATATCTTCAATAATTAATTTCTAGTCCTTAAAATAAATAGTAGTAGAATAATTGAGAACCTAGTATTTTCAACCAAAGAATATATCCAGGAAAAATGGCAATCCACAAAAAATTAAATTATAATAAATTTCTTTGGTATCTCTGATATGAAATTCTTCTGAATAACAATAAGATAGAAGGTTTATTTTAGGAATGCTCTAAACCCTATATAACCATTAATTACCATAAAGGCGTGGTGTTTTTACAACATTCACAACATTCAAATTATTCTTTATTGCTTTTTCAAATTCTGAAAAACACTATTCAGCAATACATTTCTATAATACGGACAGTCAAATGGAGACATATAGAAATAAAATAAAACATTTTAAAAAGTTACTGGGGCACCTGGGGGGCTCAGTCTGTTAAAATCTGACTCTGGATTTCAGCTCAGGTCGGGATCTCATGGTCCTGGGATTGAGCCCCCCCTCCCCAGCTCAGGCTCCGCACTCAGCAGAGTCTGCTTGTCTCTCTCCCTCCCCTGGCCCCTCCCCTTGCTCATGGCTCTCTCGCTCTCAAATAAATAAAATCTTTAAAAAGTTACTAACAGAGACATAAGAACAGAATTTGCGCTCCATGTTGTAGAAGCTATAAAAACATAAATTACAAGGTTAATACCTTTTACAAAGCAGTAAATATATGTTTCATGATTCCTTCAAATGAACTATTTTCTTGTAAAATACCTTCCCTTGGCAATAATAACTCATAATCCCGGCATTTCGTTATCATCATTCTCATTTCTCTTTCTCTTCCTCTTTTCTGGCTCGCTCCCTTCCCTCTCCTCCCTCCTCCTGCACCTCGTCCTCCACCTTCCACCTCTTCTTCAATTCAATTACATATGTACATATTTCTTAAAATAAAAGGAAAATTTTGCTTTCGAATGCAACAATTCTAAATCATTTCACCAAATAGTATTTCTGGTACATATGCAGGTCTAAACTTTATACTAAATTATGAACCTAAACATAACTTATTTCTAAAATAGATTTTTATTAGCTTCATATATGGTCAAAGGCAATTTTAAAAGATCACTTATGGTTTCAGGATATTGATAACTCACTAGTTTGGTTATGACTTATGTTCAAGATATTTATTGATAAACCAGCTGAAGAAAGCTAACTTAATCTTTAAATATTGAATAATGGTTTTATTTTGCTTAAGCTAGACAGATGGTTAATCCATGTGGCACAATTTCCCATGCTTAATTCCTAAATTCCTTCAATCTTCATAGTTTTCTAATAAACTACTAATTATTTAACTGAATAAAGTTATAAAAATTCAACCTTTTTTTGAAAGTGTTAAAAAAAGTATAATATAGAATCAAAAATAAGGCTTTTACATAGCATTTCAAGGTAGATATATTCATTCTGGCTCTTTGACATTATTAAAGACAGAAACAGCAAACAAATCAGCTGTCTAAAAGTTTCCTAGTATAACAAATGAATGCCTGTGACATCAACATGCCCTGATCTTCTGTGTTGCTAAGGAGCACACCAGCAAAATCTGTCACCTGTGCATCTGTTTCTGAGTTCTGTTAGTGCCCAGTGGGATGGTCCTAGAACATGCTTTCCATTGCAGAAAAGTGCATTTGCATTTGCATTTCCTGTGGCATGCTTTTCCACACATTGTCTCGCTCCCTATTTTTAACTTTCAACGAAGTCTGACTTTTTAAAAAATACCATTTTCTGTGGTAAGTATGGAGTGTTCATAGTTTTGTCTAGCAGATCCTTTCCATTGTATTTTTTGTGGAACTGAGGATGTCAAAGTTATTACTGAACTCTTACATTGCTGTGCCTGAGAGCTATTCTTTAACAAAAAATTATCTGCTAAAATGTTGTCACTTAATTTTGTAGTGGTCAGCTGAAGTGAGCCGTCACAAACAGTAACAAGCTTGCGTAAGAGTTAAGCTGTCCCCAGCTCTAAAAGTCTTGCAGCATTTTTTCTATCTTCCCAAAATTCTGGTAGGAACATTGTCCTTTGTGAAGAAGATCCAGTTAGTAAAAGAAGGTGAATACACGCCCATTAGAGTACCCCAATGCTGCAGGAGCTCTCGAAGATGAGAATGGAAAGCAGCAGAGCTGGTTTGGGAGAAAGCAGGAGGTTTCTTCGAGAGCTACGCATGCTCTTGGACTCCGTGGGATTTGCCCAAAGGAGCTGACAACTTATGTTCACACAAAATCCTGCATATGAATGTTTATAGAAACTTGATTCATAGTTGCCACACTTGGAGACAACCAAGGTAGCCTTCAGGAGGAAAGTGGATGTGGTCCATCCAGACAGGGGAGTATAACACAGCTCTAAAAGGAAATGAGCTATCAAGTGATGAATACACACAGAAGAAACTTAAATGCATATTACTAAGGAAAAGAAGCCAATCTGAAAAGGCAACATATATATATATATATATAGTTTTTTTTTTCCAACTATATGACGTTTTGGAATAGGCAAAACTATGAAGACAGTAAAAAGGTCGTGGGTTGCAGGAGCTGGGTACAGAGAGAGAGCAGGTGTTTCGTTGTTTGTTTTTCTCAAGGCATGAAGCTCTTCTGCATGGTTCCTGTCTAAACCCATAGAATGTACAACATCAAGAGTGAACAGCAATGTAGACTCTGGACATTGGATGACAATGATGTGTCAGTGTAGTTATTTTTTTTTAATTTTTTATTGTTATGTTAATCACCATATATTACATAATTTCTTTTGGTGTACTGTTCCATGATTCATTGTTTGTTCATAACACCCAGTGCTCCATGCAGAACGTGCCCTCCTCAATACCCATCACCAGGCTAACCCATCCCCTCACCCTCCTCACCTCCAGAAACCTCAGTTTGTTTTTCAGAGTCCATCATCTCTCCTGCTTCGTCGCCCCCTCTGACTTACTCCCCTTCATTCTTCCTCTCCTGCTATCTTCTTCTTTTTCTTTTTTCTTAACATATGTTGCGTTATTTGTTTCAGAAGTACAGATCTGTGATTCAACAGTCTTGCACAATTCACAGCGCTCA
>NW_027397094.1:657300-707500 GCF_003265705.2 Callorhinus ursinus | reverse complement strand
TAGGGGGATGGGTTAGCCTGGTGATGGGTATTAAAGAGGGCACGTTCTGCATGGAGCACTGGGTGTTATGCACAAACAATGAATCATGGAACACTACACCAAAACAAATGATGTAATATATGGTGATTAACATAACAATAAAAAATTTAAAAAAAAGAAGACACAAGTGACGGGATGGTTTGTTTTCACACAGCAGACAGTGCACCGCAGTCTACAGCTAGATCTCAGTTGAGGGAATCAAATGTTTTATTCATTGTGGACCCTTTTACTATCAAGGAGATGACCAAAAGAATTCCTGTCCTCTCACAGCCTTTACTAACATATATGCCAAGAAAAAAATCTCCTGATACTATTCGTTTTATTTTCAATCATTTATTTTCTTCTTAAGGCAGGAAAGATGTATGGATGATACTGTCTAGCCTACTTCTTACATGGTTTATGAATGGAAAAAGGGGAAAGGAGCATCAGATGATCCTTTACTAAATGACAACAATATTTCTGAAACTTTTGCATTGAGGAAAAATAAGACATGGTTTCTGTAACTTTAACAAATACACAGGATAAAATTTACAAGTTTGAAAGAACTGTTTCCTTGTTATTGCTGTATTACTTTTCCCAAAATTCATCCCGCAAACACCTTTGCCTCTTACACAAAAAGGGGGAATTCTTGTTTATATCTTGAATTTATATGAATTAACTCTTAGAAATAGTCATGAGGTCTGTTATTCTTACTTCATTGTAGAAGAAAAAGGAAAAGAGAAAGAAGAAGAGTTTGGCCTAAACTACAATGGTTTTAGGAGAAAAAATATTTCATATACAAAACATGAAAATAAAGAAAGTACTCAAGACTTTCTTACTCCTTCAACAATTATGACTAGACAATTGGACCAACTTTGGAATAAGTTAGAGACTTAAGGAATCTCCAAATAATGTAGCTTTTATTCTTCTTTAAAAATTCTTATATTCTCTTAATCAAATCAGATATAAAATGGCATAATTGCAATTAATTGTATTGGAAGTTATATCAGTATGTGTTTTCACATTTACATATGTTTTTGGTATTTTCAATATGACAAGCCACTTGCTTTGGTAATGTTTTATAAATTGAGCTTTTTTAAAAAGAATAACTTTAATTCTCCCAATGGATCAGCAAAGCCAGTAAATTAGAATTTGACTCTCCTTAGAGCTTATTGAAGATTCCAAAATTAGTTGACTGTTTGCCATTGTAGAACTTTTGTCAGAATTCTCTCTCTATTTTAGTCATTCAATAGGTATTCAAGAAAGGGAGTTATTTTAAGTTAGTATTAATCTGACTTCAATGCAGTTAAGAAAGGAGCAAGAATAATGGCAGAAACAAGGACAGAAGACTCCTGTGTGGTCAGGCAGGAAGCAAAGTAGGTATCAGTTGCTTTCCTCTCTTTCTCCTGCTTCATCTGAGAAGTCTTCCATCGTGCATTTTATAGGTATAGGAATATGGTCTAAATTCTTTCAGTTTCAAATACTTCCTTTTATTCATAGCCCAATTCAAATAACTCCAAGAAAAAATTTACCCAGTTACTTCAAACCACATGCATTTGCATCTGTCTTTTGAAGTTCAATAATACCAGTCTGAAGATAAGCAATTCAAAATCCAGAATACTGTGCTCCCTTCACGTGTTAATTTATTCTTTCATTTAACTAACGTTTGTGGAATACTAATCCATGTTCTTTCAAATGAGAGTACTTGTTTCATGAGGGATTCAGAAATAAGTAATTCACTAAGGGGAGGAGTTGATTCATGACTTTTAAAGTCTAAGTGAGCCTTCTAAGACATTTGCTAATCCTGATAAACGATGAACTTGATAGCCAAGTACCAATTCACAAATATGTACTATGTATGTACTATGTAGCTAACACTGTGCTTAATATGAATGATTAAAAACAAATTATCTATTTGTAAATATTTCAATGCTCTCAGAATGAAAAAAAATGTCATAGAATAACAAAAATTATAAAAACTATAATTTTAGGATTTTTTTTTTTGTCAGAGTTCAAGCCAAAACTTAGAGGCCTTTTTATTAATCCCCTGCAAAACATCAGTATGGCAAGAGATCATGGGATGGAAAACTCAGAAGAGTCAGATAATGTCTTTTAAAGTTCAGTGGGTCTTTCAAGATTAGATTTCTAGTCATGATAAAATGTGAACTCAAGAAAGAATTCCTGCTTTCAAATTTTGAAAGACTAAGAACTTGATCCTTAATACTGATTCAACTACAGTAAAATTTGTAAAGAAAAACTTTGAGGTCAGATATTGCTGGATAAAATATCTAAAGATCATTACATGATACTATGTATCTCCAAAAGTCTTTCAATGCCTGCCAGTCAATTCAAAAGGATTCTTTCTGAAATCTACAACTCTGATGACCTTTCAATTTTGGTTTAGTTCATGACCAAAAAATTAGAAGAAACAAAATACTTTTTAATAGTCTTCAGAAGTACTGTGTAATGTTAACTCTATTTTAGGTCAACAGTAATTTGTTGTCCATTTTGATAAACATGTATAGATTTCCTCTCTTTCTCGGGAGTTTTTAAAGTGGAGCATTGATTGATTAAATGTGAGGGTTGTATGTATTTCCTTCAAACAGAGAATCAGGGAAATAAAAATTAAAACCACAATGCAATACCACTACCCCCCCTTTAAAATAGCTAGAATGAGAAAGAAGGAAAATAGCAAGTGTTGGAAAGCCTGCAAATTAACTGAACACCCACGCATTGCTCAGTCTAAGTTGGTACAACCAGTTTGGAAAATTATAGTGATCCAGCAATTCCTTTCTAGGTACATACACCAAAATGCATATATATTCACTAAATACATACTCTAGAATGTTTATAGCAATACTCTTTGCAGTGACTCCAAACGGGAAGAAATCCAAATATGGATAAAGAATAGAACTGATAAAGACACTGTGAGATGCTCATGGCATGTATTACTATATCGCAATGAAAATGAAGAAACAACTACAAACAACACAGCTCACAAAGTGTTGAGCAAAATGTATCAGATATAACTAACAGTTTCTCTTTGACCTTATATAGTGTAACATTCAAAAACAATCCTAATTTATGGTATAAAAAGTCAGGATAGTAGTTATCTCTGGGTGGTAGTGAGTGGAAGGGATCACAGAGGGCACCTAGTGAGCTGGTGTTATTCTTTCTCTTGATTTGCGTACAGGTTAACACATCTTAAATTTGTGAAAACGTAGCAAACTGCCCACATATGATTTGTTGCAGTTCTCTTTGCATTTATCCTTTAATTAGGATTTGAAAAAGAAGATGAGAATTCAATGGTTGAAAGGAAACAGATCTGCTTCTGTTACAGTTTTTAGGTTTCATTTCAAATAATAAGAATTTTTTAACCATTTCAAATAACAGGAACTTTTAAAGACATTAAGCATTGAAAGAGAAACTTTACTTAAGCTTATTCATAAATTGCATTTGACTGTAGATTTGTGCAACATCCTTCTCTGGTAACAACCAATGAATTTTGTAAATCCAACCTATGAAAATTACCTTGATGATTTTCTGACTCTGTACAATATATGGAATATTCTGCATAACTTTATTCCAAAGCATGAGTCCGTAAATGACCAGAGATCTTTGTGATTAGAGACCATGTAAATTAGAGGTAGTACATAATCTAGTATTTTTTAAAAAGATTTTATTTATTTGAGAGAAAGAGAGAGAGGACATGACGGGAGGGGCAGAGGGATAGAATCTCAAGGAGACTCCACACTGAGCACAGAGCCCAACCTGGAGCTCAATCTCATGACCCTGAGATCACGACCTGAGCCAAAATCAAGAGTTGGGCACTTAACCAACTGAGCCACCCAGGTGCCCCATACATAATCTAGTATTAACCTACAACTTTATTCTCGGGCATAAACTCAGTAACTCAAGAACATACCCAAATATGGAACTCAAAAATATTCCAGGACATGCCCCAAAACATAACCCAATAACTTACTAAATTTTGTATACTGGCTAAATAGTATTTCAGCATCTTAGTAGTACTTCTGGGCAATTCTTAATGATAACTCTATATATAAATTGATGGGTTTTTATAAAATAGATGTTGACTTAAACTTTCTGTCCCTTCTCTTCATTTATTTTGCAATACATATTTTAGGGGAAATATAAACTTAATATAAAGTTATTTGTCAAACTGCCAAAGTATTTGATAACCTAATGCTTCTTTCTTAAAATAAAATTATTCATTTGTCAGGAACATTGCAGTTTTGAGTTTACTAATTGTAATTAAAAAATACATTTATAGATTCTCACATTCATATAATATGAAGTTTTGAAAGGAAATCAAATACAATTAAAATGACCAAATATAAAGCCACTGTAAAGGTAGACCTAATCATGTAAAGTCTTTTACAGGTACTTGGTTAGCTCTACTTTTTCTTTCTCAAAAAATGTGTCAAGTGGGATTTAAAGATTTTGTTTGTTTATTTATTTATCTGAGAGAGAGAGAGCAGGAAGGCGAGAGAGAGAGAATCTGAAGCAGATTCTGTGCTGAGCTCAGAGCCTGATGTTGGGGCTCGATCCCATGGCCCTGAGATATCAGCAGCCTGTCTCCTACATCAAGCTCTGCAACCATCCCTCTTTGGTCTTATCAGCTTGCCAGGACTTCAAAGGGAGCACAGTGTGTGCTCCTGCTGCCTTTAGAAACCTGAGTCCTTTCTCCAATATCCACCTTCCCTTCCCCTTGCCTTGCCAAACGTTTCACCAGCCCTCTCCACTAGAACACCCAGAATTGACTTTTCAAAAGGTGTAGGGTTTTATCAAAGACAAGATGAACCATTAACTTGCCTACTTTTATTTTCCAGAAAAAAATACAGAAATTCCTTGGTCAAGGGAACACAATGGGTCTGATTAAACATTTGAAATGGTGTAAAGGGGCACATATATGGAAAACACACAAATGCTATTTTTTAAAATAAAGTATCCTTCAAAATAATTATTTAGGGAATTTTGGCTCCCAGTATTAGTAGTAAGCAAGTTTTCAAAGCTAGAATAGTGGGAAACCATGAAATCGGTTAGAGTAAACAGTTCAAAAGACACGTTCAATTCTTTACATGTCTGGAAAACTGAGGTCAGCCCTTGGACTGATCTTCCCATCTCTCTGGTACAGTGTTCCTACACTTTTGTGTGTTTATTTGTGTGCATCTATACATATGTGTGCATGTATAAACGTGCATGCTCGTACACAGACACACTTACATGAGAGAGAGCAAGGGAAGGAGAAAATGAATCAATTTCATTTTGAGTAATTAAACCAATTACTGTTAGCTGCACTCACAGTTTTATAACATAGACAAATTTAGGTAGTTCTGAATTTTTTTTCATTGAATATACAAATATATATTTTGAAGCAGAGATTTGGTAATATAGGAATCTACTTAAGGTTTGCTTTGGAGAATATTTTTATGTTATCCTACTCTAGATCAATATTTAGTCTGTTTTTAGTTTCAGTTGATTCCAAA
Source organism: Callorhinus ursinus (assembly GCF_003265705.2). Taxonomy (NCBI): domain Eukaryota; kingdom Metazoa; phylum Chordata; class Mammalia; order Carnivora; family Otariidae; genus Callorhinus; species Callorhinus ursinus. The sequence goes on along the minus strand of NW_027397094.1, from coordinate 701,972 downwards.
GTTTTCATTGGATTTTTTTCTTGTTTTACTTTAGTTTGTTTATTTTGATGAAAAGTTCAGAGTTACCAACATAGAGCAACATGTTTAATTTAATGGATTATTTTGTGTGGCATCCTTGAATTTAAAAAGAACTATGGAGGAATATGGAAAAGTTTATATATAGTCTTTCCCTTGGTCCCAGGCAATTTGCATTCAAGAAAGCTGGAAATGATCTGATCGAAAATCAAGATTTAAATTGGTTTTGCTTTTCCTACTTAATCCTGTAAGAGCTTTCCTATGATGAGTCTCCATTGCTCCTTGGAGAAATGGTAAATTATAGGGCTGGGGTGAGGAATACATAATAATAAACTAAGGAAGCACTACCGGGGTCACAGTAATAGTAAACACAAGAAAATGTAATTTAAGATTAGAGTATTTGAATATAAAAAATAATAATGAATATAACTAAAGAAAACACATAACATGAATAAAAACCATGTGTTTATAATGATACTCTGGAAAGGCTCTTTTTTTTTTTTTTTTACAACTGTAAGTTCTTTCAGAATTTGTTTTACAACAAATACCGGTAAAGGATCGCATATAATTCTATATTCTCTATACAAACTGTATTTCAGGACAACCAAATAGTTGATGGGTAAGTTTATTCTTGATAAAAGCCTTCCCCAAAGCACAACATCAATTCATGATAAAAACCATCAACAAAGTAGGTTTAAAGAGAACATACCTCAACATCATAAAGGCCATATATGGAAAACCCACAGCTAACATCGTACACAATGGGGGAAAACGAAAAGCTTTCCCTGTAAGCTTAGACACAAAACAAGGATGTCCACTTTCACCACTTGTATTCAACACAATACTGGAAGTCCTAGCCACAGCAATCAGACAAGAAAAAGAAATAAAAGACATCCAAATTGGCAAGGAAGAAGTAAAATTTCACTGTTTGCAGATGACATGATACTTTATAGGAAACCCTGAGGACTCCACCAAAAAACTTCTAGAAGTGATGAACGAATTCAGTCACAGGATATAAAATCAATGCGCATAAATCTGTTGCATTTCTATACACCAATAATGAAGCAGGAGAAAGAGAAAGTAAGAAAACAATTCCATTTACAATTGCTCCAAAAACCATAAGACATCTAGGAATAAACCTAACTAAAGAGGTGAAAGACTTTACTCTGAAAACTATAAAACACTGATGAAAGAAACTGAAGATGACACAAAGAAATGGAAACAAATTCCATGCTCATGGGTTGGGAGAACAAATATTATTAAAATATCTATGCTACACTTAATGCAATCCCTATCCAATACCAACAGCATTTTTAACAGAACTAGAACAAACACTATGAAAATTTGTATGGACCCACAAAAGACCCTGGATAGCCAAAGCAATCTTGAAAAAGAAAAGTAAACCTGGAAGCATCACAATTCTGGATTTCAAGTTATATTACAAAGTTGTGATCATCAAGACAGCATGGCACTGGCACAAAAACAGACACATACATCAATAGAACAGAATAGAAAACCCACAAATAAACCCACAATTACATGGCAAATTAATCTTTGACAAAGCAGGAAAGAATACCCAATGGGAAAAAGACAGTCTCTTCAACAAATGGTGCTGGGAAAACTGGATAACTATCTGCAAAAGGATGAAATTAGATCACTTTCTCACAACGTACACAAAAGTAAACTCTGTGTACATAAACACTAATAGATGTAAATGTAATAGAATATTACTAATACTATGATTATTTAATCAGTCACATTATGAATAAGCGAGGACAACTTCGAGGTAATTATTAAGAAAGGAGAATGTGTACATAAGGTAGAAATGTAGTTTACCTGATGAAATTACTAAATCAGAAAAATCCCTGATTAATGACACTGATTAATGACAATACTAACTCATAAAAGCTTTAGAAATAATAATATAAACAATCAAGGCCATCTTGCGTCCCTGCGTATGTGCACCTAATCTCAGCTGGACTGCCCGAGAACCCCTGAGCGCCAACCCTACCCCCCCGCACGGTCCCATTTCGGCTCCAGCAAGATGAAAGAAACTATCATGAACCAGGAGAAACTCACCAAACTGCAAGCACAAGTGCGCATTTGTGGGAAAGGAACTGCTCCCCAAAAGCAGAAGGTGGTTCATAGAATGGCTACAGCAGATGATAAAACACTTCAGTTCTCCTTAAAGAAGTTAGGGGTAAACAATATCTCTGGTATTGAAGAAGTGAATATGTTCACAAACCAAGGAACAATGATCCACTCTAACAACCCCAAAGTTCAGGCATTGTTGGCAGCGAACACTTTCACCACTACAGGCCATGCTGGGACAAAGCAGCTGACAGAAATGCTACCCAGGATCTTAAACCAACTTGGTGCAGTCTGACTAGTTGAAGAAAGACTGGTTGAAACTCTGCCCAATTGCTACCAGAGAGGATGATGATAATGAAGTTCCAGATCTTGTGGAGAATTTTGATGAAGCTTCCAAGAATGAAGCAAACTGAATGGAGTCAACTTCTGAAGAAGATAAAACTTGAAGAAGTTACTGGGAGCTGCTATTTTATATCATGACTACTTTTTAAAATTTTGTTCATGGATCTGATAAAATCTAGATCTCTAATATTTTTAAGCCCAAGCCCCTTGGACAATGCTGCTCTTTTCAGTTTTTGCTAAAACACAATTCGTTCTTTGCAGCTAATTAAGCTGAAGAAGCCTGGGAATAAAGTTTGAAACGAGGTTAATAAAGTTCTTTGTCTAAGGAAAAAAATGATATAACCAATCAAAATATGTGACATGTCATACAAGATAATGGCTATTTTTTATGAGTAGGCAGATCACCCTCTGTATATAAAATGAATGCATCCAAGGAGAACTGTCCAGTAATCATTCGTGATAACATTCAGACTTCCTATTTAAACTCTTTTCCCTGGACGCATTCATTTTATATGCAGGGTAACAGGAATGTAGCTGCTATGGTAACTCATATGCTGTGTTAACACAGAGGAAACAAATGTTTCACTTAGAATAAGGGATTAGAATGAGGATCAAGTGATAGGATGTGAGAGCTGCTCAGGAGGAAAGACTTAAACAAATTTGCTGCCAAGAATTACCTGAGACTGTAGGCCTGACGGTGGCCGAGAAGACACACAGACTCAGCCTCTGGAGCCGGGCTCGAACCGACCATGCCATTGGATTAGTGGCAGGATTTATGGCGGCCTCAGTATGAGCAGCAACCAGGGAAACCTCACTGCTTTCAGAGGAGCTTGTCCTGGACTGGGGAGGGTCAAGACAATAGTAATAAATCAGAAATCCCCTATAGAGAAAGTGAAGTCCCCAGGGAGTTAGGAAACAAAAGCAAACACACAAAAATGGAGTGGACAGACCCAAATTCTAAATCATGGTATGACACCTAGTTCCCTGAAAGACATTCCATAAAATAAACAAGAAGTATTAACTCTTAACAGTTAACATTACCCATTAACTCTGATAAAATCAATTTTATAAAACAGACCTAGAACAATTTATAATATTCATTGGTTTATGAGACTCATTAGACATTGCTAAAATTGTCAATTATTAATTAATAGAAAAGCAAATAATCACAAAACATAGACAGAGGTGAGATAAAAGCAGACCCCTAGCTACCGTAGGTGAATCTTTGGACACCAGCTCAGAGGAGACCCACAGACTGACCGGGCTGCCTGCATCCACACTGAGGTCACCGAGCACATGAGGAGTAACTCAGAAGTTGCCCAGAGTAACACACACAGAACACAGCTCATGTGATGTCCTTCCTGCAACTGCTGTTGAGTTTGGCCCATTTTATTTTGGTTTTCATTCCCCTTAATGTTAAGGATACTGGTCCATCTTTTTCATTTATTTTTTAAGTTCTTCTCCAGGCGACAGTTTGTCTTTTAACTTTACTTAAGATATATTTTGCCAAAGATTTTTCTATAGTCAAATAATTGGTATTTTCTGTTGTTTTCTGAGTTTATTTTCTTATCTAGGAACATCTGTGCCATATTATACAGATATTCATCTAATTTTTCTTCTAACATTTTACTTTTCAGATTCAAGTCTTTAACGTATGCATATGTTCTAGGTTGTGAGGTAATAGAGCCTTTTGACAATAAAATTTCTTTCTCAGCTTAATTTTCAAGTATTCAGTTTCCCTATTTGCTTACATCTATTTAGGAGTTTCCTACTAAATCTTAATGCTCTATTTTATTAAAAAGTTTTGTAAGTGCTGCAACATTTTTATTGCAATAAATGAATTATCATATTTTAATATTAATTTAATGCACAAGCAGCCATAATTCTGTGAAATAGCATATTGATGTAAAAACATGTCATATAAGAATTTCGAGAATGTAGAATTTGCAGTATTTTATGACCATTTTAACATGGTGGGTAAGGGAGAAAAGCACATATAGACCAATTCTGAGTTGTGAAGCCTTTGCTACAAAATTTACTGTAGTATGTTAACCAAAGCACCACGACATGAACAGGCGTGAGGGGAAGAGACAGAGACTGGTGTCAGACATGGTGCATTCGCCGTGTCTGAGAGAGAGAGGTCAACAGGCCAACTTCCATTAGAAGAGTGGCCCACCTGTGCATATTCAAATGTAAAGACATAAATGACAGAAGTTATCCATCTTGGGCGTGGGAGAAGATAAAGACTCTAAGAGAGAATGTGTAAGTGAAAAGAAAAGAGCACTAATATTAAAAATGGTGAGGTTCCTGCATGGAAGAAATGGTGTGCAAAGTGTGCAGAGTGGGATGCAGGGCCAGACAGCTCAACAATTGTGAATCACTGACCCAAACACATGACTTTAAATAAAGCGGCTTATTTGATAAAAATGTGTCTCCTTAAAACGTCCCTTCACTGTCAAGGAGCCCTAATTATGTCAGTTCTATATCTGTTTTTACAGGATAACAAACTTCACAAGAACGTTATGAAAGAAGGAAACATCATTGCGAGGCTCCTTCGGTTGTGTGAGGAGCCACTTCCGTGGACTTTGCTAGGACTGTGAACTCTGAGAAGGACCAGCTCGGCGTTCCTGGGCAAGAGCTTTGCTTTCAGGGGTCAGAGGATGCTCCGGACCGGCTTCCCGATGCAGGGAATTCCCTGAGGCCCCTGATGGTTAGAAGTGGGTCCCTGCCCTCTGCTAGCATGCCTGGAGCTCGCTGTGGACACTGGCAACGGGCATCCAGATGGAGTTGGTTTTGTATGCTTCAAGACTGAACATCTTTGGGAGCAGTTACTGGACTGTGAGAACGTCGAGAAGGGAACATTACTGAGGCCCCAAAGAAACAATCAGCCACCATGACCAGAAACAGAATGATACTCTTAAATCAGGAGGCATTTACATCATCAGCAGCACAAACTTGAAGGAGATCAGTACTGAGTTAACAACAGATAAATTACAGAAAAAGACATAAATGGCTGATTGCAGGGCCATTGGTCTAACAGAATAAATCTGTGAATGTATTTGAGAAATCATAGCAGTGGGAATCTTAATTTTCTCCAACAGTCCTGAATTTGCTTTCTGTCCCAACAAACGGGATCTATAGAAGACAGGCAACTGGTTTGAACAACGCAGGCTGCTGGGCCCAGAGAGGGCTTATGATAATTTTCAGGTATTTCCATTTCAGTTTTCATCCACACATGTGACAGAAGTCCAGTTATGTATTTGATTTATTGAATATACATAAAGTATATTAGTACTGGGTATCATTCATTGAGAGTTATATTAGTCATTAGACACAATTTTTAGAAAATGTAACTTTTTGGTCTCATACTAAACTCACTTATTGCAGAGTGGACTTTTCTTTAGTCAACAACAAAGTTGGTTTTAGGCAAATATCAAATTACTGACCAAATGTATCACTTTTCCTCCAAATTACCACCATCTGATATGAAATTTTTTCATCAAACTTTATTTTTATATAGAGAAAATTGCTACTTTTATTTCACAATCCACATTCATGTCATTATTCCTTTTTGTTTCTAATATGACTTCAAACAAAAAGGAACTGGAAGAGATATATTTGTCTTATATAATTCTGACAAAGATCTCATCTGGAATATTTTCTCTGTGTGAGTAATATTTTTACCTAAATAGAAGATAGAAGAATATACCCATATAAAAAGTTAATAAAATTTGGTAGCAATTAAAAGGACAAAGTAACTATAATGAGATTTGCTTGTGATGTGTTTAATGTATAAGAAAGAGACGCCCCTCAAATTTCCATACCAGGCAGTCAAACTATCATGCAGTGACTCCAGATACTGCCAATCTCTAATGGTGTTGAACTTTTTGCTTTTAATGCGATGGGAAAGTTCTTTTACTTTAAAATCTGAGAAGAATCTTCTGAGTGACATATAAAATGATTCTGACCTTTGCAAAAGAAGTTTTTTATTCTGTGCTCTGATAGTTCTTGATGTAACCATTATCAATATGCAGCAGTCAGGAAGTGATCGCCCAAATTGGCCTTTTCCGTGAGATTACGTGGAGCAGGAAAGGCAGAAATCCTGGTTGTATGTGGAAAGAGACTTTCATCCTCACCACGGCTGCAATTACATCAGCAAGTGAGGAGAGCGCAGGCGGGAAATCAGCATGCAGAGCTCCAGGAATGGGCCAAGGCATAGCCGGTGACATGGAACGCCTTTCCTAACCGCTCAGAGGAAATGCAAAGTCTTAACTCTGCAAGTTTACCCCAGCAATTACGCATTCTTCTTATGAAGTGTCTCCTTCTAGATCGCTTCCTGCAATGGTGGGAATGTTCTGCATCTGCACTGTTCGGCATCCGGGCCATGGGCTGAGGGGAGGACTGAACACTTGAAATGTTGCTATTTGAGTGTGACCAGGAAAAGAACTGTTTATTTTGTTTAACTTTAATTAACTTTGTATGTAGCTGCAGGTGGCTAGCGGCTACTGTATTCAATGGTACAGGTTTGGACTATTTGCTAAGAAAGTACAATCAGATTGGTTCTTGAAATCAAGTAATTCTCGAAAAAAGACATTATCATGGATATTGGATGTCCTCATATAGACAGTTGAAATATCCAGCACACTTACTTCAGTAAGTGAGAAACTTCAAATAGAAAGATTTAATCAAAGCAGGTAAATAATATGGCATAGCGATCATAATATGATAATGCTTATTTATACCATAACTGGGTTGGTAATAACTTGGAATCACTTCATTTGTTTTAAGAGCAGTAAGCGGAGTCTAACAGTGAATGAATAATTCATTAATTAATGCAACACATAATTATTAAGTGTCTGACAAGTTATACAATCCTCAGATGGTAGCTAGTGCAAAGATGAATAGAACACTGCTCTTTCCACTAAATATGATACATGGCCTCACATGGCTGTGTCTTATAACCAGACTGTGTCTCCCTGTAGGGTCGTTTCTAAGAGTTAAGGTGATGGGAGAAATATAGACTGAGATAAGTTTATAAAGATCTTTTTTTACACATAAAAATCACTGTAAAATATCAAGTATCCATGAACTTTACACACAAAGGACATGATACAATTACATTTCCACTGTGTCATTGAGCCCACTTGAGTCCTTGGGTTATCAGTCATGGCTGTTGCATTTGCAAAGGGAGCAAGGTGACGCTGGGACACACATCCAGACCAGAGGCTACCAGGATCTGAACAGAAACAGTGTGAATACAGGGCAGAGGGAAAGAAAGGTTCAGGGGAAATGGTGGGAGTAGATTCTAGCGAATTTGGTAAAGGGAAAGAAAGTTTTATGTTGAGCTTTCGTAGGTGAGAGAATTACATGATGGCCTGGAACTTTCTGTTTTCAGTGACTGGTAATGATATAAAGATAAGTAACGCAACCACGGGGAGATGCTTAAAAGGGAGGGACGTTAACACCCAGATTTGTGCAAGGATGGTACATATACACATTCCAGAATGTGTACCTCGATTTATTTATGTTTACCGTATGCAATTCAGTAGCACTTCGGCTAAGAAGTGGACATCCTCCCCACCACCTCACTTCCCCAAAGCATGAATCAGGAGAGGCTATGCTATGCTCAGTGTCATAGAAAAATAAAGTTTTACTTTTTATTTGCATAAAGTCTTATAATGACCAGGCAGCTGATAAAGGAAATTTTCAACTTCTCAAGGGAAGCTATATTTTTTACCAAGGTCAGAATGACTTCACTGAACTTCAGAGCATGGGCTCTGTTTCTACCCTGAGCACACACTGTCCATCTGCTTCATTAGCAAATAACCTAAAAGAAACATTTCAAACTAAAGATAAGAATAAAAATCTCCCTAAGTTCCATTCCCACACCTCTAAAGCCTGCATCCTTGCACATACTAAGAGCCTAAGATAAAGTCTGTAATTTTCTGAAATGTTCTTCATCATGATGATTTGTAACTCTTGACGTAACAAAAACCAGATATAACCCTGTATTACACGTCCGTTCTCCAGAGCTGTCTCTTCTTTGTGAAGATTGTGTGTCCTGGGCAGCTATCCTCACTTGGGCCCCAATAAAACCCTCTTCCTTTTTCTTTAGTTTTTAAGAAAATTCTAAAAGGTTAGTTCATTTTGTGTGGACACAGCCCTTTCTCCTTCTTGTAGTTACGCCATCAGAACACAGTCTCCAGGGTTACTGCTGAACAGGTGAACGGGGCCAAGCTTCTCCTGTAGCACATGCGCCCCATCCCACTGGGTGGAACGGACTGCCAGAGGCTCCTGTGTGTCCAGGAAGAGACGCCGCCAGGACCTACGCAGATGCTACCTCTGACAACCAATTACTAAGTGTGGGTGTACATCACTCCAGATAGCTTGTTCTTTGATTCTACATAAAAACTTAAGTAAAGATGATCATTTGATGCACACTATTGTTTTCTTTTGTTCAACTGCTTAATACCACATTCAGACAATCTTTCTAGAAGTAACTGTGCAGATTACCTAATTATTTTAAATGATAGTAGTTACCCTAATAAAGTTAATTTAGCCAATATGAATGCAGAGTGGAAGGGATGCTTTTTATTCCACCATTGAGTAGTTTTTATTTTACTTATTAAAGTGGAGATAACTAGGAAAATAATAGTTTTAAAAGATGTTAGGACTCAAAACTCGTTTGCACGTATTAATTTTAAATCCAAGTACACATATTAAATGGACAATTACATATACTAGTATGGAAGGTAACTTATGTCTTATTGTCAGATTGATTGCTCTGGAGTATTTAATCCTTGTTAATAAGTTGCTACAGTTCAGTACAAGATTAAAATGGGAACTTCACCACGTAGTAAATCCCACATGCAGAGCGTACATCTGCTGTTCAGATTCCTTCTCTGGGACATTTCCTTACGTTCTGTCATCACAGCTCTGCGTCCTAATCTGATATCGGGGGGTTCATTCCTCATTCTAATGCATCCAATCCTTGCAACAATCTACACGATCAATACTTCAGGTCCCCACCCCGATAATTCACCCGTGCGTAGTGTTTGTGTGCATGATGTGTATGATGATCTGCTCTGAAGTCAAGCCAGCCCACACTCCATGTGCATGAATTGTTCATCATAATTTCCCACTATATTTTTTATAAAGGAGATCACTTACATAGACCTGTCCTTCCATATGTTTACTCCATCCTCAACTTGCCACAGTGCTATTTGGAGAAGGATGAAATGTGGTAAAACCTAATGATATAAACCCCATTCATCGTTTTTTACAGATCTAATTATTTATTTCAGAAAGAGAGAGTGAGCATGTGAGTGGAGGGGAGAGGGAGAGGGAGAATCTTAATCAGACTCCATGCTCAGTGCAGAGCCTGAGGCAGGGGTGGATCCCACCACCCTGAGATCATGACCTGAGCCAAAAACAAGAGTCAGACACTTAACCGACTGAGCCACCCAGAGGCCAAAACCCCATTCATTTTTTAAGATTTAACAATAACTCCCTTAGATGGAATCAGAGCACTAGTTGTGGACATTTGATCTGTGAGGTTCTATAGATTTAGGACTTCCCATCATTCCTGCCCCCTGTGTAAACCAATAAGTATAGGAAACTTGACCATAAGAAAAAACAGAAAATTGGAACAAATTTGCAGAGACAAAGAGGCCATGCTGCCTCGGGGGGAAATGAAAACTTTCACAGTTTTTTGACTTGCCACATTCAGTTCTTATACAAACACCTGTCTCCTGTCTGCACGTTGTCTGTTAGAATGCATAACACAAAATAAGTATCTAGCCTAATAAACAAGCAAAAAGGAAATAAATAATGGAAAAATACCTTCCCTATCCCTGGAAGGTTCCTCTTACCCTTGTTATGTGAGAGGGGCTTGCGTTACACTCCTTACTAAAGCAGTGTTGTCGCTAATGAGGAAATGCAAGGCAGGGCCGGGCCGCAGCTGACCCAGCACCCCCTCGGCCTTCCACACAGGCCCCGCTCGGTCTAGACGTGGGTCTGTATCCTGCAATGGCCATCCATTAGCCTGAGCCCCAGGCATTCTACTTTCCCTTTTATATAGATTTTCCAAAGGGGTCTGTGTAAGATTGCTACTTTTGCTTCTTTAAATTTCTGACAGACCACCCATAGGGGCCTGATGTGTTCTTTGACGTAAAATTTTTCGTTAAATCCAATTTCCTTACAAGCCGTGCAGATTTTGTTTCTTATTTTCCATAGAACACGCCTATCCAATCCAGCTGTCAAACACGAGTACACGTTCATAGCGTTCTCTCATGACCCCTTTATTCTGTGAGGTCTCCAGTTGGAGCCCTTCTTTTACGTCTGATGTCGAGGAGTGTACTTTTCTCACTTTCCTTGGTTAGCCTCAATACATATTTTCAACTTAACCTTTTCAAAGAAACCACTTCCGCATAAGTAATTTCCACGGCTGTTTCCGTTTCCTTCTCTTTTCTTACCCTAGCCACTTCCTTCTTTTAATCACTCTGAGTTCAGTTTGCTCCATTTCTTCGAGCTTCTTTCTTTGGAAACTGAGCACTGATTTTATAGCTTTTCTTTTCTAATATAAACACTGAAATTTCCCTCATTTGTTTGGCCTGCACAAAGTATCTTTTGATACATTGAGTTTCATTACTATGCACTAAAAATTCTTTCTAATTTTCCTTCAATTTTTTTCAACCCATGAGTTTTACAGATGTATGTTTTTATAAAATTGTGAAATCTTTTGGAAATCTTATTATTGATTTCTGCTTTAATACACTATGTTCCTTACAGAGCAGAAATGCTCCTCTGTAAGATTTCCCTCTTCTGACATTTAGTGGCAAGTGGCGGAGCCGAGCTAAAGGCCTCTTTGGGAAATGTGCCCCAAGCACCTGGCGGCATGTATCTTGTGGTTCTGGAATGCTGCACTTTGTACCGCCGGATCGATCATGTTCTGTAGACTGTCTGCCTCCTACAAGCATTTTCTACCTTTCCCTTTAATCTCCGATGCAGGGATGTTAACGTTTGACCTACCATGGCCATCTTTTTCTCCCTTTAGTGCCTTCAGCTTTTGCCTCATATACGCCGAAGTTCTGGCATTATTCTGTTTCACTGGGAAATGAACCATTCTATTACCAGGACTATCTCCCCATATTGCTGGTAGTTGTGTTTTTCTCGAGTTCTATGTTTTCTGACATTAATATTACCGTGCAATCTTTCTTAGTCATATATTTCACAAAGTCTATCTTTTTCCATCCTAGCACTTTCAACCTACTGATAATTGTACTTAACGTATATCTCATTCCAGAATGTCCATGGCGTGTGTGTTTGGTCACCTAACACTGTACCAAGGCCTCCTTCTGTGCATGTGATTGTCGTTGTTCTTTATTCCTCAAATTGCGTAATTTCTATGTCTGTCTTCAAGTTTACTCTCCCCTTCTCCTACTTGCTCAGATGACCAGCTAATTATTTATGTCAGGTCTTGTATTTTTAAATTGTTCAAGTTCTATTTGATACTCTTTTATGGTTGTTGCCTCACACATTAAGAATGATTTATTTTAGAGTTGAACATAAATGTTACAACAGCTGTATTAACATCCTTTGCTGCTGACTCCAGTACTACAGTCATGTTGAGATCCATTTCTCATAACCTATTTTTTCTTGATTAAAGGTCATATTTTCTTGTTTTTTACAGTCTAGGCATTTATGACTGTATACTGGATATCACAAATGACACACTGTAAAATTAGGAATGTAAGGTAGAAATAAATTTCTCACCCTGAAACATTATTTTATGACTTAGGATGACCCAGCTATTTCAGATTATATGAGTTATGCTTATACATTATCAACGTGATGGAAACTATCAGTTGAATAACATTTCAAATCTTCATATCCTTTTCTAATAAGTGACTGCTGATCACCTTTAAGTATGTCCGTGTTAACTATATACATATTATATATATATATATAAATATATATATATAAAGTCTTGGATTAGAATTCACAATTATATAAACTGTGCACTTACAGTTTGTTTCTGTTTTTTTCCCCGTTGATTTCCTCACCCAGATTTCTGCTGGACGTTTTCATTGGCACAATCTAATAGGAGGGCAGAGTCCAGTGATGCTATCAGTTGAAAGACAGAGAAAGGAGGAAAGTGGATCTGTAAGGACATACAGAAAGTATTCAGTGTACTATTTTATTAAAACAACTGAGTTACACAGGAAACAATTTATTCACTAGGTCAAATTATGCTCTGTGTAGAATCAGACCTACGTGTGCATTAGCTCTGTAGTGTTGCTTCATTAGTAAATTTGTGATTCTTATTTTTATGATAAATAATGTGTAGCTACTCATTATTTTATCCCAGTGTGATGGACCATTAACAATTTTCTTTAGTGACAATGATTTTTTTACACCATTGATGTAAGGATACAAGAAAATGAAGATTTTTTTTTAATTTACTATAACTCATCTAAAGTTCTAAATTCAAATCCTATTACACAAGCCTTACAGGAAATATTGTGGCATCTGAGTAATTTCTTTTGCTAACAGAGTTCACAGATAATTTTAATATTATGCATATTTGGCATTCCAAATGGAACATCCTGATGATAGAGTCACTGATGTTCTCCCTCCCTGTTAATAACTTGCTACCTTCCAATATCCTGATGCTCTAACACAAGCCTCACATATCATGGTTGGGTTTAGAATAAGTAAAAGATAAATTAAATAACTTCATACAAATTAATGGTATTTCTTTAGACAAAAAATTACTCAAGGGCTATTTTTAAATGCATTGGGTTTATATAAGCTTATTAAAGACTTGAATAAGTATCAGTTAGCTCTACGGTTCACACAAGCATTGTCATGCCTCCTGTTCTGCATATAATTCATCAGCCAATGATCAGGACAGAAGAAAGAGCTATGATGGGGAATGTATGTGTATATATACTTCATACATTATATATGTATCTATATATTTCAATTATAAAACTGCAATACACACACATTCTGCTTTGTGACTGAATTTCGTGCTAACATGGTATGATCTGATGTCTTCACATAAACACCTGAAATATAGTTTCTCTTGCAAAACCACTGGCCTCTATTTTTGCACGGCAGCTAACCTACTAGCCTGACTGGAGGACTTCCCATCTGGCTTCACACATTTCCGTTGCCACAAGAGTCACTGGAGTTTGCAAGCAACCACTTAAAAATACTAACCAATTTAAATGATTACCACATCAACTGAGAGGTTGTAGAGCCTTTTAGAAGATCTGTATGCTTCTCAGCTTGACTATTAGGCATAATGTGGGCAGAAATCAGATTCTGTCAAAAGCATTCAGGCAAATTAAACTCTTAAGAGAATTATTACATAATGAAATTTTAGTGTATTCATTTACAATGGAGATTACAAAATTTCAAACACTATTCTACTCATTAACTCTACTTGAAAAAATGATTTAGGAATCTAAGGTTGTGTGGGGAAAAGAAAAAAAAAGGAGATATATTTATTGTCAGCCATGAGCCAGATAATTTGTCTGTACAAGTGAAACACGTAAAAGTATACACACAATGGAACAATTGTCTGCAATTAAAGGAAACAAATGATTGAGATCAATCTCAAACACTATGCTGAGTGAAAGAAGTCAGGGGGAGAAAGTGCATACTGTGTGATTGCATTGATATAAAGTTCTAGAAAATGCAAACTTACCTCTACTGAGAGAAAGCAGATGTTGTTGCCTGGATGGCCAGGGTCTCCCAGGAGTGTAAGGAGGCCTGTAGGAAACAATGGCACTTTCATTATTTTTACTGTCACGATGGTTTCGTGGGTGTATACATCTGTCAGAACTTATTAAACTGTGCACTCTAAATATGGTAGTTTTGTGTGTTAACTACACCTGAATAAGCATTCAATCAATTCACCAAAGTTACACAACTGATACCCAAAGCACATTCAGCCTTGGATGATATTTCACAGATGAACAGTTATTATTCCCTGCCCTGATCATTCTTGACCTGTGTGATCTCTTATGTCCTTCCAAATACCTTACGCCAGGTTTTGCACATAGTAGTAGTGGTTCAACTGTTTTTGAACAAATTAAATCACTGACAAAGGCTATTACCATTGTAAATATTTTCCTTTAAGTTATTGCTCCATTGTAGTAAATATTTCTGCTTTGACATTATCTCACAAAGCAAAGTGAAAATATGTGTTCAATGGATCTTCCTATTGCCTCAGTCTTTGGCTTTTGGACACATGCTCCTCGCTGGTCATTTCAGGCTCCTGCAGTTAGGTGCACGCTCCCCAGCGCTGGCTTCCCGGAGTGGGTGCAGATTTGCTGGACGGTCTGCCAGTGGCTTCTGACAGCCAATCCGCCTGTGTCCACAAATATCACAGTTGACTGGGTGTGTCCTTTAGAGATAAGAGGAGAAGAGTGGTCCAGAAAGCCTGACGCCGAAGGAATATAGGCATACATAATGCATATTGCCCTGCAAGTAATTACCTTCTTGAAAAGGTTGCTTTTTTTTGATGCCTGCTTATTACTCTCTTATTTCACACACTGCTATCTGACCAACACATATTTATTGTTCCACCAAAACTGAGCAATCAACTTTGACAGCTTAAACATTTTTTCTTCTATTATGTGCCAGAAATTCAGCAAAATATGCATTACTTTCCCCCACATGGCACTAACCTCTATAAACTCAAAATAGCAATGTTCCATTTTAATGACAACTGAGCCATCTCTGGCACAAACATCTGACACGGAATTGTGAACTCCCAGCAGAAAACCAAAGACTGGATTACAGAAATGTCTCTGACAGAATAACTGGTTTTAAAAATCCGATAATGGGTATAAATATTAGAATAATTTTAATTTATCTCAAATATCTGCATGAACACATTGCTTGCAATCCTTCATCTGAAAAGAACAGGGCAGTGAAACTTTTGTCAAAATACCTTCAGCAAAATGCAACTCTGGGATTGCTAGTGGTAGGGACAGCTTTGCACAGAAGCCACTTAGCCCTGAAATTGTGCGTTCTGTGCTAGAGATGGGAAAAGGAAAGTGAAACGCTTGACTCATGATGGTAACACCCTCCGAGAGAGAGCATGTGATAGGAGGAAAACAGGGTGGGCAGAAACTGTGCTTAACTTCTGTGTGGCCACCTCCACTGAGATGCTAGGTAAGTAGCTTCACTACCCTGAAGTTTGGTTTCCTCGGCAGGGAAAAAGGGACTTAAAACGCCCATCTTACCTACTTCACAGCATCGTTAGCCTCAGACTCCGGGAAAATGTGGAAATACCTTGAGGTGCTGGGTAAGTGTGTGGCATCATTATGTCTCCTCTGACAACCCGTGAATATATACAAACTCATCGTTCTGTGAGGCAGCAATATTTTATAATCTAAATGAAAAGAGTAAATGTCTCTAAAAATTATTTGCCTAATACATTGAGTTATCTAACAGACCGTTGTCTTTTGTCAGCCAACCTGTGATGCAATTTTGTTTACATCGTTTTTTTCTAACCATTTGTGATTCAAGGAAAAACCTGCAGTGACCCTCCCAGCATTCTTCTTTCTGTTAATGAACTTGCTGTCTCATGCTGTAAAATCTAAAATGACCACATTCATTTGACTAAATTGTCTTTCCCCTTTTATTTGAAAATACTGGTATTGAATGGAGTATTTGGGTCAAAGTAAGTTCAGAGCCAGAACAAGATGGGAAAAGAGCACCACGTTCAACCCTGAAGGTGCTACAGAAATGGGAAACTGAGAAAACCTTGAGGCAACAGTTGAGGATGTAGATTCCAGTGCTGGAGGCAAATGGTAGACAATAGAAGGAGAGGCCAGTTGCCACAGAACTCATGGGCTGTGCCCTTTCCCCAGCTCTGCTCTCTCCTGTGTGACTTCTCTCCAACGTCAGGCGCAGAAGCAGAAGTGCCCGGACCTCACCAGCTGGAAAGCTTCGGGACGCCCGTGACTAGCCTGGATTGGAAATGGACACAGGAGCGGGCCGACTGGGGTACCACGACTTCCGCCTTTCTCTCCATCTCTCCCCCCCCAAAACCGCGGCTTGTGTTCCTCATTCCCAGAAGAGCAGAGCTGCTTGGAGGGGTGAGGGAGAAATTTAAACCCGACTGGGACACTAGCAGTTTCCCAGGCCTTACATGCTTTCCTCCGTCCGGAAACAGAGTGAAAAGCACACGCTACGGCTTCTCTCCCTTCTCCCCAAGCTCCCATGACTAATCGGCTACCCTTCGAACACAGGTGTTTCCTCACTCCCTGTCCCAATCCACGGAATGAATGTGGCAGGTACTAATCAGATGCATGCTTAAGATCCTCAGGACTGGAGGCTGCAGGGAGAGCTCCCGGAGGCAGAGTAAGGAGACGCGTGCACTGGAGGGACTTGTCCTTGCAGGGTTTGCCGGGACCCGTGCGTATTTCCCTTTCGAAAGACAGACTCTAAGGAAGCGATCCAGGCTTGGTTGATCATGCAAATCAAAACAGTAAAAACGTATCCCAGAGACCTGGGATGGAGAGGTGACAGAATAGGCAGGGGCCCTGGCTCCCGCAGAGGGACTTCTGAGCAGCCAGGCAGGAACCCAGAGAACCTGCAGCTGCCCACAGCCACAGTGCAGGGGCAGCTGTGCTCGGCCACTCCCACCATCCCCCAGCGAGGATGCTGGAAGCAGCACCCTGGGTAGGAAGATAGGAGGAGAGACACAGTGGGGCAACAAATTAAAAGTCTGATCAATTTTCACGAACTGGAAACACCCATGGACCCAGCACCCATGAGCCTCCTGTCTCCCTTCTCCCCAAATCTAATTAATATTTTTTTCAGGTATTTTACTTTTCTCTGCATTCTAAATTCTACAAGACTTAGTATTTTTTTATTTCACATATTTACCCTCTCCGGTGTTTTTGTTCCCTCTTACATTTCCATGTTTTTATCAGGAAATAGTTTCCTGCCGCCTGTAGACGGCTAGTATGTCCTTTTTGCAAGCTTGATGTTGACACATCTCTTAAATCTGTGTGCTGACATCCTTCAACAATTTTGGAAGTTCTCTGTCATATATGTCCAAATACCGTTTCTATTCCATTCTTTTTTCCCTGTATTTCTAATAAAGTGTCACAATCTTAGGATTAGTATTTCTCTATTGGTCTCTTGGATATTGATAGGAATTGTAAGAACATATTTGAATTTACATCTTGTAGTATTGCCTGCTGCATAGTAATTAATGCGTTGGGCTCCCTGCTCAGCGGGGAATCTGCCTCTCCCTCTGCCCCTGCCCTCCCCACTGCTCGTGCTCTCTCTCTCTCTCTCCAATAAATAAAATCTTAAAAAATAAAATAAAACAAACAGAATAACAGCGAAACCTTTAATTCACTAGAAGCCTTTTTTTAAAGATTTTATTTATTTATTTGAGAGAGAGAGAGCACGAGTGGGGGGCAGAGCGAGAGAGGGGTAAGCAGCAGGGAGCCCATCCAGGCACCCCAGAAGCCTTTTTTAAAAAAACATTTTTTGTTTGATTTTTTAAAGGCACTGATAATATGTTGCTGGAGCCATAAGGAAGTAATATTCCATTGTTGTTGTTGTTGTTGTTGTTTAAATATTTTATTTATTTATTTGACAAAGAGAGACAGCGAGAGAGGGAACACGAGCAGGGGGAGTGGGAGAGGGAGAAGCAGGCTTCCCACTGAGCAGGGAGCCCGATGCGGGGCTCGATCCCAGGACCCTGGGACCATGACCCAAGCCGAAGGCAGACGCTTAACGACTGAGCCACCCAGGTGCCCCTGGATAGGACCTTTTGACTTTGAGTCTATCCTATTCAAATCTTTCTGAGAGTCTTCTCAAGTTTGAAGCTTAGGGACACAAGAATACTGTCTTGGGGAAAATGTAATATTGCATATTATATAACACTAGCATTCTAATATGAACTTGTGCTGAACTCTGGAACTCTAACAGTGGTTGCCAACATAGTGAACAGAGACATAGAATTATCTATAAAACAACTTGTAATGGAACTGTGAGCTTGATTTTACATTTTAGACCAATGGGCTGTGATCTTTGAGACAGCTAGGTAACTGTAGCTGCCTCTGAGCTTTAGTGAAAGCAGAAACTAGACCAAAATCTCTAGTCTGTTTTGGGAACATGGTACATTTGTATCTCTACAATCAAATAAGGAGCTCACAGTGTCAACAAACCCAATCTCTAGGACTTTGTGAACCTTTGTGAGCACAGTTCAAAGAAACAAGATTTCGATTTTATGAATAACAATAATTACACTTGTTACCTACAGATTAAGCTTCTTTCTAATTAACCTTCCTCCTGCCCTCCCATGCTCTCTTCTTAAGGATGGTAAACACTTTCTTTTTTACCAAAGAAAGAGCTTTGTAAATAAGTATGAAAGTTATCCTCAGGGAACTAAATTAGCATTGCTCACAATTTAGAAGCTCTTCAGGTTGCTATGATAAAATACAGTAATGAGTTAAAAAGAGAATGAAAAATGTCAAAATCATTTTAGAATCTGCAGTTTTTTTATGTGTTTAGAAAACGTAAATGTGAAGATGAGAAATTCTTAGGAGCTGTGGTTGGTTGTGTTACCACACTGTGTTACTGTTACTGTCTGTAACAGAAGGACAGAAGAAATTATGACAAATGGATGTGTTTGGGCCCCAATTTTGCATTTTGTTTATCATAAACAGTGATAAACTGATAGTATGAAATACCAAGTTTGTTGTCTTTTAAAAATAAATCAATGATGTCTCATTGAAAGGTTATTTAAAAAAAATGAAAAGTGACTTTGATATTCGAGGCTGTTATTTCTTCCTAGATTTGAATGCTCATGGTCCAGGTGGCATATCTTTGCAATTCACTCACAAGGGACTGAGGGTCACCTGATAAATGAAATGTCCTCTCTACAGAAATGCTACTGGCCACTGGCTGTGTTACAGGTCTCTGACGGTTCTAATATAAATATGATCAGCTGCGGGCGCCTGGGTGGCTCAGTCGTTAAGCATCTGCCTTCGGCTCAGGTCATGATCCCAGGGTCCTGGGATGGAGCCACACATTGGGACCCCTGCTCGGCGGGGAGTCTGCTTCTCCCTCTCCCACTCCCCCTGCTTGTGTTCCCTCTCTCGCTGTGTCTCTGTCAAATAAATAAATAAAATCTTTTTAAATAAATACATAAATAAATACAATCAGCTGCGATGTCTTCACAGGGTCTCAGACAAGGAGACACAGTAAATCAGGCTCTGCAGCATCCACCTATCGTGAACAAGGTAATACTTTTCCAAAACTAAGAATAATGCACGAGTCAAAGTTTTAGACTGAGGGAACTACCTACCTCTCCTCTGTGAGTATGTGAAACACATTCATTACGCACGACCTACACAATTTCACAATGAAACAAAAGGAGATAACGAGGAAATAATGTATCTCCGCTTACGTTGGAACAGCTGTGTAGTGACATTGTCTGTGAGCTTATTGAAAACTTGGAAAACCTTGTTTCGATCAAAATAATAATAGCTAATAATAATTAAACCACTGAAGCTCTAAGTCATTACATTTGAAGTTTGCTGAGAAATTCTCAGTGTTGTGGGTTTCACCACAGTGTTTTCTTTTTCCTAGTGCAGGGGCAGGAGAGACGGGGGTCAACGCTCCACAAACAATCGAGCCATTTTTGCTCCAGATTAACAGTAATAATTGCTTACATTAAGTAATTTAGGGCAAAATAGAAATACAGGAGTCCCCTCTTATCCTACACTTTGCTTCCCATGGTATCAGTGCCAGTCCCGCGGGAAGCAGGTGGTCCTACTGCTGGTGTAGGTCAGGTCAGCAGTGGCCTCCCTGGACATCCCCTGCCCCCAAAACTCACCTCACTCTGTCCCCCCACAGACATCCCTGCAGCTCAACCATCACAAGGAGAAGGGGGAGTTCAGTCCAGAGGATACTTTGAGAGACAGAGGGACCACATTCACATAATTTGTGTTATAGTATATGGTTATAATCGTTCTGTTTTATTATTAGTTCTTATTGTTAATCTCTTCCTGTGCCTGATTTATACACTAAAAGTTACATACATGTGTAGGTACAGGAAAAACATAAAGCGTGAGGAGATATCTCATTGTTGTTTCTTCTCCCAGCCTTTTCCACAATACTTCTGTGGCCCAGACCAACCCTTGGCTTCCGCTTTCTGGTCACTAAACTAAAAGCTCCTGGAAGTCCCCCCAAAGCCACAGTTGTCCAATTCCAGGAACATGGAACCTAAACAGTTTCAAAGGTTACATATCATTCCCCAAACCACTGTAACTCATAAGGCTGTTGTTAGGGAGGTTCAGCAAACTTAATCTTCAGTATTCTTCTATCTTAGCCTCTGAAATAAAAACAATTATAGTTAGACATTTGTAATTACTGAAGCTTTCAAGACCCATTTGCAGCAAACTGAAACTCATTACTTTTTCAATCAGCAAACTATTCTGATATTACCTACAAATCTAAAGAGAACTAATAAATAACTTGAAAAATGCTAGATTAAAATTGCAAATAAATCATTAAGAGATTCATTATGAACCCAGAAATGAGAGAACCGGACAATTCCTAGGTAGTCGGGAATACTAATTTAGAAACACTTTGAGTAATGTCGGTGCGCTTAGAGAATCGAAAGCAACTTAATACTTTTGCATTTTAGATTTCTGTAACTGAATGACATAAGAATATATGGCATTCACAAAGTGGTTGTGGTTTTTAATGTACTTTTTTTCTATACTTTTTCATTAATTCCCAGATCACAAGCCAAAGAGGTGAATAACCATAGCACCATATAGTTTTGAAGACTTGAAACAAGTTATTTTCCCGCTTATTTCATTTAATCCTTATAAGCTTTTAAAAAAGGTTCCTGGAATCCTATTCCATTTTATGAGAAGGGCAAGGACACTCAGAAACACTAAGTCACTCCTTTAGGAAGGTTCCACTAATAGGTGGGTGGTGGCAAGAAGCTCACCAGCCCTTGTCATGTGATCCCCAACCACTTTGACCTGCCTGCACTTTGAGGGAGGGAATCGGATGTTGGCATGATTTGCAAATTGCAAGTACTGCGCAATATTAGAATGATACCCAAGTTGTGGGAAATGATACCCAGAGAGGTCTCAAGATGACACAGATCTTTCCTGTTTGGTACCCAGGCGAGGCGTGGTACATAGATCTTCTAATCCCAAGCACCACATGATTTGTGATACACTATGTTTTGTATTCATCACAACTCAAAATATGGCACGGAAGAGAAACATTCAGTACAAGCTCTCTTACATGATTTGCACCTAAGTGACCCATCTGATAACCCAGGACACATCATTCCTTCTGGAAAAGGTACTGACTGATTCTCTTCACAAGCTGAAGACATGCAACTAAAAGCTCTCTCTAGAATCTGCACATACAATAATTAGCAATAACTCCACTAGCCAGACCCTTCCAGCCGAGCATTTGTTAGAAATAAGGCTTCTACTGTACTGATCAATGAACACACACACACACAGACTTGCTCAGTAAAGCGTACCGTAATTGGTGCCAAAATGCTTGGGAACTCACTTTCAGTTTCAGGCATGGTTGTTTATTTATACCTTGCCCATTTTCAAAAGCCACATCTCAAACCAGAATATAAATTCTGTGAGAGTAGGATTCTTGACTAATTTTAGCTCATTGCTTTATCCACAGTGCTGCTAACAGGATCTTCCATCTAGGCGGTGCACAATGAATATCTGCTAAATGAATTAATAAATGAAGAAACAAGTTCCAATAGGATGCAGATTTCTTGCATTATATATATATGGGCTCTGTCACAAGACCTCATAGGTAAAACAGAAGCTCTGAAATCATATCTACAAAACAAATAATAAGATGGCAGTTTACTATAATTAACCATATACCACAGAGCTTCTCACTGAATTAACTTTTTAGTTTTGAATGTATATAACCAATTTTAGATGACAGAGAAACACCCTGTTAACTCAGTAGGTTCGCATAGTTTCAAATGAACATTTTTAGAAGGCTGATTCTTTAAGAAAGCAAGAAAGTAGAAGGAATAGTATTAAACTGCTAACTAGTTTGTTTGCTCTGGTCTCAGGAGAAAGGAAGATATTTTCTCTTTATAATATGTTAACAGATGCTATTTCCCTGATTGGTTTTATGCCAACCTAAAGAGACTTTAATATGACCAGGTATGTTGAAAAACAGCTATAGAATCAAAAAGATGATTTTATTTTCAATTCCCTATTGCCAGGTAGCTTTCATGTGCACTATGTAGATAAAATGGGGGGGGGGGGGCGCCTGGGTGGCTCAGTCGCTAAGCGTCTGCCCTCGGCTCAGGTCATGACCCCAGGGTCCTGGGATCGAGCCCCGCATCGGGCTCCCTGCTCCGCGGGAAGCCTGCTTCCCCCTCTCCCACTCCCCCCTGCCTGTGTTCCCTCCCTCGCTGTGTCCCTCTCCGTCAAATAAATAAATAAAATCTTAAAAAGAAATGAGGGGGGAAAGTGAGGGACTGTCATTAGGAGTTATTATTACTCTTATTATTGTTGTTAATGAGCCAAGCTTAGAAGGGGCCCAGGTTGCTCCTGCTCACTGCAAATGACCACAAATGCTGAGAAATGGCACAGTCGGTTAAGCGTCTGCCTTCGGCTCAGTTCCTGATCCCCAGGTCCTGGGATCGAGCCCCGCATCGGGCTCCCTGCTCAGCGGGGAGTCTGCTTCTCCCTCTCCCTCTGCTGCTCCCCCTGCCTGCATGCTCTGTCTCTCTCTCTCTGTCAAATAAATAAATAAAATCTTAAAAAAGAAATGCTATCTCCCAATAGTCCTGGAAAGAAAGAGGAAACAAGGGCTGCCAACTGCTGTCACAGCATGAAATACAGACGTTCAAAAAACATTGGGTATTTTCTCACATTTGATTCAGTGAATTTTTTATTTTCTTGATATACTCCTATGTTCCTTTTTCTTTCATTCTTCCTTCCTTCATCCCTTTTTCCCCATTTGTGTGGGATTTCTCAAATATCTTCTGAGCACTCATAGTGGCAGCGCTCATAGTGGGAAGGCTCAAGAGCCACGGAGCCTTGACAGGGAAGCAGGGGACCTTCCTGAAGGGCCACCTGGTACGGTCCTGTGGTGTCGCTGGACGCGGGCATGGTTGGGGTGGGACGGTGAATGAGGATGCTGACAGAGCTGAGGAGGGAGTGCTAAAGAGTCTCCACGAAACGTTTTTACCCTCTTTTCATGCAGCTCACAATAAAGTAGGCACGCTGCAATTTACACGCTCACCTGCTCCTTCCAGGGCCCCGATAATTTGCCAAAACTCTATGGTTTTGACAAGCCATTTTATTCTTTTGAATTTCTAAGCCTAATTATTTTCTACCACATTTTAAATGTGATAGATGTTTAACAATCACAGAATTAAGTTTTAAATAAACTTTAACATTTTGTTGACATTGCTTTGACTTACTTATTACATACATGCATCAAAATAAATATGGGTTAGGGTCTTATACTGCAACCACTAAGATAAGACTTCATTTTTCAATGTACTTAGAATACAGTGATCACACCTGTCTTTTGTTTTTAATGTGCTCATATCAAACTAAATCTTTCTAGCTATTAATTTGAATGTCCTTGAGAGAAATGAATAATGAAAGGAAAACATTATAACCATGATGATACCCTATATAATAATTGTACAGAAGTCACACATCTCCAATGATGAAGATTTCATCTCTAGCTGATAGGCTTTAATGACTATGAAAGCCTAAGATTATAGAAATCAGTGGTCACATTTGAATAAAGAGAAGGAATTATGTTCCTAAACAACAAATCAAGTACGACTGTCTTTTGTATTTAAGTGGGTAGTAAGATATTAGTCTCTTATTTTAAAGCGCCATTTTAGACACTGTTGAATTAGAAAAAGAGTGACACTATTTGGTCCATCAAAGCACTCGGACTACACTTGGGAGTATAAGCTATATGATAGTAAAGTAAATCTGTTTAACACATAAGTTATTTCAAGAGTAAATCAGTTAAATTGGTAGACAGATCAAAGGATGCCGATGTTTCTGCTGCCGGGGGATGATCAGGGAAGTCTATACAATGTAATGGGGATATCTGGGTCTTCACTGAAAACCCTGTTTTCAGTGTTTGTTTCAGTAAAGAAAAAGGAGGACAATTTCCTAGTGAAGGGGAGAGGGTGGATAAAAGCAGAGTACACGAATGTTCAAAATGAGTTTGGAAGAAATATTAATCCAAAACACTTTAGTTACGAATAACCAGGCCTGACTCTAACTTCAGCAAAGAAGAGAAGAAATTTATTGGGTCCCACAACTATGAAGGAAGGCATTGCCAAATCCTGGGGCATCAACAGCATGATTAAAACTGTCTCTCTTTTCATCTCTGGGGTCCAATTCCTTCCATTCATTGGCTTTCTTTTCAGAGAGGATCTGCCCGAGCATCAGGAAGGCAGGCGGCTATATTCACAGATGCAAAATTCGTATATTAAACATTTGGAAAACTTGATTTATTCTATAATCTATCAGTGAACTAATTATTGTGATCTGAATAATATAATATTGTGGCTTAGTCTGGGCTATAAGCTAGTGGCAAAGGAGGAAGATCCCACCTGAATTTTATGAAATGGGTTGTCCATTGGGAAATGGTTTCATATACCTGAATGAGAGAAGAAGGAAGGCATAGAACTTATTTTCATGACAGGGACATTTGGAGCACTAACCTGCCAAAATAGAGATGTTTCTGGGAGTATCTGGCAATAAAAGAGGAAAGTTAATTTGCCATCATATTGTGAAAGATTTTAAGAAGAAATATCTTTTCCTTTATCTTCTAAATAATCAAGGTGATTTCTTTGAAAAAGGAGTGATACTCTGATGGCCATATATGAGAAAGATTAATCTGACAGTGGAAGCAGAATAAATTGCAAGGAGCAAACAACAGTAAGATGAATTTTGGGACCACTATATGTCTGCGGGGGAGGAGACAAATCCTTGGCCATGGTTGATCACTGTGGAAATAATGGAGTAGAGATCTGTATCTGTATCTGTATCTGAGTTTGCTAAACAAACAAACAAACAAACAAAATCATTAGCATGGCTTGTTGAATAATAGGAAAAAAGAACTGAGGAGGTAGGAAACATTTTAAGGAAACTTCTAGAAGATACTTGATCACAACCACAGTGAACTGGCAGTTAAAGGGTAAAGGATTTTGAAAATTCTTCCTTTCCATTTTTCCTGAGACTGAATACTCTATTTCAAACCTAAATAGCTTTGTGCTTACATAAAAGCATTTTATTTTCATCTGTGGTTCCACTGACTGCTCTAGGCTATTTCTCCTGCATCTAGTTCTTCCTCATAGAAGGGACTCAGACTCCAGATTTTTATGTCAAGGTTTTTTACTTGGAATCCTCAAGCCTTATGTTAGATCTGTCTGGAAATAGACTGTGTAATAGACTGTGTAAAGGCCGGCAATCTGAATGCTAGCAGGGAGAAATTAGAACTCTGAGTGTCAAATATCCAAACCCTTGCCTCGTGTGTTGTATAGCTTGTTGTTTTGCCTGGGGAAAGCAGAACTGAGATCCCTTTGACAATATAATAATAAAAGCAGTCTCTCCCATCTCTTAGGATTATTTGGGGTCTCAAAAGGATATACACATGCATGCATTTTAAAACAGATATGAAGTATTGTTATTTTTCTCTTTTATTCTCTGGCTTTACTTCATTATAATGCAAGCTTACATACTGGTGAGTTAATGGCCAAGGTAGAAAGATAAGTCCAGGATTTCAATCTTTAGTACCTTATCCCAATAATTAGCAAACATACCACAGACTCTTTTCCAGCCATGATAAATGTTTAAAACACTGCATATTCTTAGCTATCTTTTAAAAAAACAGAAATGAAATGGATACAGGAATTTTGACAAGAACTTATCTGAGCTAAGGAGGATGCCAAGAACTATGAATCAATTCTATATAAAATATAATGTCTGAATTGAAGACTGTCATTATTTCAGACGTTTTCTCCGGAAGGCATTTGTCAACATTCTGAATAGACTCCAGTTACTTTCACTGCTTCCTTCTATCCTGCAGTGATCTGGGTGGTGATGGACAGACTGGTCTGTGGCTCTACTTTCCAGGTAGTGCAGTACACATGAGTGCTTTCTTGAAAAGGGCAATACAAAACCAGCTTCAGATTTCAAAAACTGAGCTCAACTGACATTTAGAGTAACTGGGGATGTTGATGGTTTATCTGCATTCTTTGCATTTATTTTTTTAAGATTTTATTTATATATTTGACAGAGAGAAAGACAGCAAGAGAGGGAACACAAGCAGGGGGAGTGGGAGAGGGAGAAGCAGGCTTCCCACTGAGCAGGGAGCCCGATGCAGGGCTGGATCCCGGGACCCTGGGACCATGACCTGAGCGGAAGGCAGACGCTTAACGACTGAGCCACCGAGGTGCCCCTGCAGAATTTTTTTTAAGATTTTATTTATTTATTTATTTGTCAGAGACAGAGAGAGAGCACAAGCAGGGAAAGCTGGAGGCAGAGGGAGAAGCAGGCTCCTCACTGAGCAGGGCCCCACCCCCCAACCCCGCCACCAGGCGGGACTCAATCCCAGGACCCCAGGAACATGACCTGAGCTGAAGGTAGACATGTAACCAACTGTGCCACCCAGGCGTCCCCATTCTTTGCATGATTTTAAATGCTGAAGAAGTAAACAAAATAAAAATCTGGCCACTAAGATTCCCTGCTTGATCAAAGATAATTGTTTATATTTTTATTATTCCAGGGATTATCTAAATATGTGTTTAAGTTAAGTTGATATGAGGAGCTACACATAGTAACAACACTTTGTAGTCCATTAAGTCAAAGAGACATAAAGATATGAATGTATTTGTGATACATTCACAATAATCCCACTGGTACAGAAAATCATCTCTACAATATCAGAACTTAAATTTCTTTAAAAATTCTGAATTTCTTTGAAACTCCTGAAAATTTGTCCTTTGTAGCGAGATCTCTCCCCTCCAGTTCTCTCTTGCTCTCCTTACTTGCTACTCAGCCCCTGTGTAAGGCTTTCATATTCTCCTCGTGTGTGCATATCACCCTTTTCCACTTGGCTCCTTGGTACTGATATTTGTAGACCTTCCACGTGTTTGGATTATTCTAATTCTTTACTCCTCCGGTGGGCGATTAGATTGGTAGATATACAGTAAAATAAAATTAGTTTTGCATGATATCTTTGTCTATTTGGAAAACACATATTAATAAGTAGGTTTTGAAAAACAATCCCAGCAGTCCAAGGTCACAAAAACATGAGCTTAGCAAAACCAAGAATTTGTTACCAGTATCTTCTGTCACTGAAAAGCTCAAAATTGAAGATAGGGAATCAACTCACCATATAATAAGGGTTTGTCAAGTTTTCAGGAGGCAGTCACTTGCTAAATGTCCCTGTAATCCACCTCTTTGCTGTCTGGAGCAGGTAACAGGTTTGGGCAAAAGAAGGTGGACAATCAGTACTTGACACCCATCAACACTTGTGTGGCCACATTTACTGTATTTGCAAACCTACAAAAATGTGTGTTTACCATAAGTTTACCTTAAAGCTATGGTTTTAAAGCCAAACTAATCACCAAAGGAAGGCTGCACCAAGGTCATCCCCTATACTGCAGAGGTGAAAATTCAGACAGCCTAAATTGGGCTATGTATGGACTTGTATCACAAGACAATCTGTATCAGTATTAGTTGCCAATATTTATAACTTAGAATAGGAACAGCGGCAGTGAGAAAAATACTAGGAGTTAAATAATTTCTAGTCCCTGCTATTTTCAGCCAGTTTCAACTAAACCCCTTTAGCACTCTAGCAGTTCGTATTATATATATGATATTTTATATAGGTATAGATGTGTAGATAAATATAAATAGAGATATAGATTTACATATTAAGAAGTGTGTGTGTGTGTGTGTGTGTGTGTGTGTGTGTGTGTGTGTGTAACAGGAGATGTGAATAATCTTACAGTCTGAAAAAATTCTTCTTCAGGAGAAAAAAGCAAAAGCAAAAGCAAATATTCTCCTTAAAAATGACTGGTGACAAAATAAGCATCTCTCAAGTTTCCAAGCATTCTAAGTAGAAAATAAAAACCTTGCAATAACATTACCTCTTTGATGCACAGTAAGTTATAATGTGATTAGCGATGAGGCCCCATCCTCTGTTCAGCCCTTCTTTTCCTCAAAGGAGCTTGTTCTGTGAGGTGGGGTCAGAGGATGTGGGGGGGGAGAGCAAGGAAGTAGCGAGCAACGGCGTGCAACCCCAACACTAAAACCAGAGACTGAGGATAGGTCTTCACATGCCCCTGTCCCTCTGGCTCAGTCTACCCAGAATAGTCTGGTGGGCACCAACGGGAAGGCTCTAGAAATCTTAAGCACTCTCCTGGAAATCCCAACCAGTCACACAACCCAGAATTATACCCATGGTTTCCCTTTTTTTTTCTTATTTTTTTAAAAGATTTTATTTATTTATTTGACAGAAAGACACAGCGAGAGAGAGAGAGAGAGAGAGAGAGAGAACACAGTCAGGGGGAGTGGGAGAGGGAGAAGCAGGCTTCCTGTGGAGCAGGGAGGCTTATGCGCAGCTTGATCCCAGGACCCTGAGATCATGACCTGAGGCAAAGGCGGAGGCTTAATGACTGGGCCACCCAGGCGCCCCTATATCCATGGTTTTTTCAAGGGAAATAGATGATCATCACTGGGTGGAGCCAGTTCACAGTACGTCCCAGGGTAGAGTTTGATTCTGCAACTGCACTCCCAAACTCTTGGCCAATTAGCTATATTTGCAGGTGATCCACCATTTTGTTAACTCCAAAAAGAATGAAACATCTCATTTTACACTATTGGAATTTTGATTCCAATTGTCACACTATGTCAAGACTATATTTTATTTGTTGGAAGAAGTGTACAAGATAGAATCATTCAATATCTTGATAAGTGGAGGTTACAAAAGATACACGCTTATGTAAAAATTCTTTGAGTTGTACACTTAAGATTAGTGTATTTTATGGAGATTATGTATTTTATACATCAAAAAAAGGAAAGGAAGGTGGTGCCCTGGTAGGGATTTAGGAAATGTCAAATCAGGGTTATAGAGTTTGACCTAATTCAGTTAAATACAGTTGATATTTGTAGATTTCTCATAGATGCTACAACATCACTAAATTCACTTATTCAGTTCTAGAAGTGAGAGAAAACCCACTTGGGTAGAGGTATTATTGTATATTATTCTGCATTTGATTTTCTAATACTGAATTTAGGAGTTCTGTGACTAAGCATCTGAGAGTAATTTTCTTTCCTTGAAATATTGTAGCAGGTTTTGATGTCAGTGATATGTTGTCCTCATGAAATGTTTCTTCCTTTTCTGTTTTCTAAATGAGTTTGAGGTTGTTATTACATTTTTAGGCATTCAGTAGAACTTACAAATGAAACCATCTGGGTGCTGGCATTCAGTTGGTGTAAAGTTTGTAATTACAGATTCAGATTCTTTGAGAGGTCACTCCAGACATCTTGTGTTTTGTGTCAATTTGATAAAACTGTGTATTTCAAAGATTTCACCCATTTCCATCACGTTGTCAAAGGTATAGTTCATAATGACTCACAATTTCAATTCATATCATAAATCTTTATAAGATTTAGTAAGTTTTCTCTTTCTTGACATCAGTTATTTCTCTTTCCTCTTGATCAGACTTGCAGGAATTCATCGATATTATTAATCTTTTCAACGAAGCAACTTTTAGTTCTGTTTTTTTCATTTTTCTCTATTGATTTTTATCAGTTCCTTTATTTTTCTTTTTTTGGGGGGGGGATAATTGGCTCTTTCTATAGCTTCGAGGTGGTAATACAGGCTGTTCATTTTTAGCTATTTTCCTATGTGCTCCGGCAGCTTCATTCTTACCTGTGCCTGCAATCCATGATTTGTGTGTTTTGCTTTCATTCTCATTTATCAACATCTGTATGTATTGTTCTGCTTGTTTATTAGCAGCCCATAGATTACTTATTAAGTGTTGCTTGACTTCCAAGTATTTAGAAATTTTCCAGGCATTGTCTTGTTGATTTTTAGCTGACATTGTGGTCAGAGAGCATCTGACACGCCCTCTCTTTTGCAGTCAGGTTTGCTGTGCGTTCGCTCCTGGCATCCTGGCATGCTGGCATCCTGGCATCCTGGCACCTGTCCTCTGTGTGTGTAGCTTAGGGTTTCTCCCACATCCCAGGGGCAGTAGGCACAGGGTGTGGGGGCTGCACCCCTGCAATCCCAATCAATCCCGTGAGACCATCCTGTACTGCTTGGCCCTGACATCTACTTGTTTGGGAGATGCCCTGAGGGAACAGTCAGAATGTATACAGAGTTTATTGTAGGTTCCTCCCATCTGTCAAGCATCTAGTGCCATGCTCTCCACTCTTCACTAACTGTAAAGAATTTTTCATCTTATTTTCTGTCACATATATCTGCCAGCTGTATAGTTGTTTCTAGTGCGAGAGGACTCTAATATGAATTATTCCATCAGGGACAAAACCTAACGTCATGAGCCTAATTTTTGAAACTGAACAGATTAGCCACACACACAGAGAACTATGCAGAAAATTCAATTCTTCAGTACTTTTTGCTTGTAGAGAAAAGTCTAGAAAAAGGTGTTGGGTTTTACAGGTGAGAGGGAGGTTAAAAATAAAATTTGGGTTAAAGTTCTAAAGGTCAATGGAATCAAAGTCTATCGTAGGGGGAAAAACTGAAACTTTGCCGAGCACCGCTTGGCAGGGGACCGAGCTTCGGGGAGTGAGACCCCTGAATCTCCACCCACCCAGCATGTCCCTTTCCTCCTCCCGCACGGCTGCCAGGTCCCTGTGGATGCTACCAGCCCGCTCATGTGAGGACTCTGCGTTCAGACTGTTTATTTTTATTACTATTTCATTTAAATATTATTGGACTCTCTAGTTTGCAAATTCAGACGTGTGGACAAATTATCCATGTTTACCTCCTTAAGTGGCAAACCTTTGCCTTTCTTTTATTCTATCTGTACCATTTCAACAAGTATATTTTTGTTCCCAGAATGAAACAACTTATGAAAATAGAAAGATCCTAAAACCGGAATACTCTCCGTATTAGACAATTCTTAGCTGGGAAATACGAGTTACACTGAATGATACAAAATGACAGTAACATCATAAACGCTTGTTCTCTAAAGCTTAAACACCTCAATGCTTACTTATATCCCAGGTTAGTTGTGTAGCAATTGACAGCTGAGAAAATGTGAAGTGGGAAGTCTCAAAGTTTCAAGGAGTCACTTACAGTTTTCCAAGACTGGTGTGGGAAAGACATGAGGGTTCAAAGCCGATGGCCAAGAAATAATTCTTGAGATGTCTTTGGTGCAAAAGTGATTTTACTAAACCACAGGGAAAGGACCGTGAGCAGAAAGAGCTGCAGTGGGGTCAAGAGAGGGGACTGATTATATGCTTTCAAGTTGGGAGGGGGTCAGGGAGAGCGTAGGTCTCTAAGGAATTACGGAAGCAAGGTTTTCAGGACCTTGAGGGGCTAGCTATTGTTGGGAAAAGGTCATTTGTTACCGTCTAATAAAACCTTGGTCCTGAGACCCTTCAGACGTATATCGGTGGGTCATATGCTTGGGGGATGATTGCCAACATGTATCTTGGGGGGTTTAGAGATAAAGGAAGTTTCCAAAGCAATTTTTATAGTAGACTTAGAGGATCCTGGTTGGGGGGGAGGAGAGACTCAGGCTAGGACTGCCTTTTGCCCTTAGCCAAGTATTAACATTGAGGCAGTTGAGTCCCTGGAGGAAGGTCACTCTGCCTGTTTCAAGGACTTCTCAATGGGCTGTAGGTAGTAAGGAAATTTAATTTTTCTTTTGCCTTTGTTTCCCACATCAAAGACTTCACTAAGGATTTCCCTTACTAAATAATCGAGAAAACACTCATGAATATTATCAGGAGGTAATCAGCCAACCATTAAGGCAACTCAGAAATAAAACTGTTATGCTATAGCACACATTATTACATGTTATCCGTTTTAGCTACATTAAAAGTTTTTTCTCATTTGTAAACTATGCATCCTGCACTGTTATTTCTGAACTATGCATCCATGAGGAATAATATATTCATCTGTATGTGGGGCTGATAATCTCTATACAGCCAACCTAATATGCCAGTACCTCTAGATCATATTAGATAACTTAGTAATAAGATTCCCAATGTTACTCCCCAAATGTGCTGAGATTAAACCGTTAACAGGTTTGCAATTTGTGGTCTCCACTTGCAGGTACACCTGGAAGTCCATTAATGTTCAAAGTTCTGTGGGGGTATTAAGAAGGTCTGCATTTGTTGCCTAGAATTGCCCATCTATTTCATCGCTTCTTACATGGGAATAGCCTTTGTAGGGGAGGAAAAATAATTCTTCCTCTACCCTTCTAGGTTTCCGGTTGAGAACCTCCTGTAATCGAAAGATTAACAGGAGGGAAACGAACAGAAGTAAAACAACACAGATACCTCCGGTGTATATGAGACATAACCACGGGAACTGAGTGATCCTCAAAACGGTCTGAGCCACCACCTGCAGTTCCATCCCCAGCCACAAAGAGAAGGTGTTGCTGGGGGGAGGGAAGGCAGTTCTGGAAGGTGATGAGAAAGGCTTGGTAAACAAGGGTATGTTTGTTATGAGGATTTCAGGTGTTTTCTCCACTGATAAGAGTTTATAGAGATTCAGTCAGAAGGGAGGACCACTGATAAATGGAGATCTTCCTTCTAAATGTAAATATCTCTTTCAGAAGGGTAACTTCTACTCTGTTTCAGAGAGTCTCAGTTTCTTAAAAACACCCAGCTCGAGGTAATGTGAAAGTATAAAGTGTTTTGAAGATTAAAAGTAGGATTGAAAGTCCGGGAGCACTTCCTTCAGAAGTCCATTCTCAACTTTCTTTCACACCTCAATTCACCTTGATTCCTGTGGTCAAATTTGTCATTGTTGGATTTGTAAACTGATAATGAAAGGTTTACATATTCCAAGGGAAGGGGGGATGCTCGGACGGATGCTATAGTAAAGTATATACACAAATGCCCAATAAACAGGTAAAACCTGTCAGAATTACCCATCGGGGAGTGCAAATGAAAATGGCCATGAAATAAAATGTCCAAGCCTGTGCTAGGGCTAACTTCAAAAATGCCAGGAATCCCAGGTTCTAGGGGTAGCCCAGCATTTCTCAGATGTTCTTACACGGTGTGTAAAATGGTACAACAACTGTGGGAAACTGGTTGCCATTTACTTATAAAAATAAACACGTGTGTACCTGACGGAGCAGAAGGCTAGCTGAGGACAGGCAGAAGCGGACACCCCACACCCCTCCCCCTCCCATGGGATCTATGTGACTTCCCTCAGGCACTCCTGGCTGCCCTAAAGGAAAAACAAACAGTTACAGAGACCACAATCCTGCAAGACAGGAGTCTCCCTCCGTTTACAAATGTCTTAGCAATCTACAAGAATGAAGCATTTCTATCAATTACCTAGCTTCCAGAAGGGAATGTAGTAGATACAATTAAATGTCCTTATAACCTGTAGCCCACGGACAG
Source organism: Callorhinus ursinus (assembly GCF_003265705.2). Taxonomy (NCBI): domain Eukaryota; kingdom Metazoa; phylum Chordata; class Mammalia; order Carnivora; family Otariidae; genus Callorhinus; species Callorhinus ursinus. Next base: position 667,860 of record NW_027397094.1, on the reverse strand, counting down.
ATACTTGAAGAGGGCAGAGTGTAATGTTCCTCCGGGACGCTCCCAACTGTCCTCATGTTAAAGCCTTACTACGGGGGTCAACAACCTTAACTTGACAATGGCAAGGCCTCCGGTCTCCTGTGAGTCTTCTTTAACATATGGAAATCCTTTCGGAACCTCCCTTTTCCTTACCTTCCCCAGCCCCAGAGTATATCATCAGCCACCCCTCACAACCTTGGCGCGGCAGCTCTTTCTGCCCACGGGGCCTGTCCCTGTGCTTTAATAAAACCACCTTTTTGCACCAGAAACGTCTCAAGAATTCTTTCTTGGCCAATGGCTCTGGACTTCACTCCACCGAATGTCACCTGTATTCCAAAACCCCAACAACACATCACTAAAATGACTTTTGTGTAAGAATGTCATATTCGGCTTATGCATAATCAAAGACTGGAAACAACCCAAATGCCCCTTCCAAGAAAAAAACAACAACAACAACAAATGTCGGTGTAGTCATAGAATGGAATAATATCCAGCAATATAAAGATACAAACTACTGGTTTAAAGGAATGACATAAATGAGGGAAAAGAAGCCAAAACAAAAGAGACCCCACTTAAATCTCTCTTCTGTATACCCAGAAACAGACGAAGGTGGTTTATGATGATAGAACTCAGTACAGCAGTTACCTCTGGGGTGGGAGATCATCAGAAAACGTGCATGACAGAATTTCTCCTTTGACTGGAATTACAGGACATCCTAACTGGGCTTAGAGCACACAGTAGGAGACATTTGCCAAACTCCGCAAAGTCTACACTTAAAATCTGTGCATTTCTCTGAATGAGCACTATGCCTCCATTTAAACTATTAATATTTCTCTGCAGTATTTTTTTTTTTTTTTGGCTGCAGAATAGAGTTGCTGAGACCTCAACATTTAAGTGTCCTATATGTAGAATGTTTTTTCGGTTATAACCTTTCTGTGTTGGGCTATGTGTGGTTTTTTTATTCCCTGACACCACAGTGTTAGAGTTGTGCTGTCTCTCTTCACAGGCCCGTATCTCTGCACAGCTAACAGCACCTGTATCCATCTACCTACCACCTATTCACCTCGCCGTCTGCCTGTCTACCCACAAGAATTGTTTTCTATAGCATATGTTCACAGAAATGGAACTTCTGAATCAAATGATAGGCATATCGAACTTTTTAATAACTATAATCATCTTTTTCTTTTTGCCTCTTCTCATCACTTTTTAAGATTTCTTTGTGTATTATTAATATTTTATCAATGAGGTTTATTTTCCCAGATAACTAAGTGTTCCCGTTACTCGTTGCTCTACAACAAACAACCCCAAAACTTAGTGACATAAACAACAGCTTTCTTATTCTTCACGGTTAGTGAGGGTCAGCTGGGACATTCTTTTTGGGGTCTCAGGCAGTTGGAACATACTGTGTGGTTTCTTTACTCACCTCCAGGCCCTCGGAGAGCTGGGGGCAGGGGATGTCCAGGCATCGCTCCCTCCCACTTCCTCCCTGCCTCCCTCCATTTCCCTTCTTCTCTCTCTCTCTCTCTCTCTCTCCCTGCCTTTCCATACAGACTCTTCACAGGACTAGCGTAGGTTTCCTCACAACGTGATGGGCTCAGAGTAGGCACGCTCTTTACAGGACATCTGAGTTTCCCCAGAGCCAGTATTTCAAGGGACAGAGGCAGAGCCTCAAGCCTCTTAAATCCTCACCTTAGATGCCACACCGTGTAACTCCCACCCCATTCTGTCAGCTGTAAGCCAGATTCAAGAGAAGAAAACTAGAGGAGGCTAAGAATACTGGGAGGGATAATAAATTAGGAGGCCTTCTTCGGAAAGGACCTACTGCGCTGAGTTAAATAGAAATGGAGTTAGGGATGCTTAATAGCTCATTCGACTGTTCTGAGGGCCAGAGGACCACAGTGAAGGCTGCACCGTGAGGGGAAAGGTCCCAAATAACACATGGCTGCTGCCAGGAGAATCAGAGAACCACGGGTCCTTTTTGCATGCTGTGTGCGAGCCCTGTAGGGAACATTCCGTTTATGCATCTGACCAGTTGCATTTAGTGTACATGTTCGTGTAAGAAAGAAAGAAAAGCCATTTTCTAGCTTTTTTTTAGCACTCTGGCTCCAGTAAAGGAACTTGACTGTGCAGATATTTGGGCAAAAAATATCCCAGTTAGAGGGAACTTGCTGCACAAGATCCCCCAGGCAGAGCATCCCTGGTGGCTGAACCAGAGAAGAGGGATTAAGACGTTCCAGATACCAGAGAGCAAACGGAGTGCTGGGTTATGTAGGACCTCACAGAGACTGTGATGAGGATTTTCTCTTTTACTTTAGTGAGATGGGGAGCCAGGGAGAGTTTTGAGCAGAAGAGAGGTATGATTTCATTTTATCCCTTGGGTTTCTGGGCTGAGAACGAACCGTAGAAATCAATGGTGGGGAAATAAGATCAGGTAGAAGATGAGAAATCCAGAGAAGGGATGATGGAGGCTTATTCCAGGTAGTAAGCTGGTGCAATAAAGGAGGCAGTAAACAGTGGGATCTGGATATATTCTGGCTATTTCCCGATGGGTTAGAAGCAACATGAGTAAACAAAATAAATGAATGATAGAGGACATGAAGTTTTGGGCCTGAGACAATTGAAATTTGGAGTTGCTATCAATTATTGTTCCAACATCTAGGAAAATCAAGCCCGAGTGGCTCAGAAATCGAGGACTTAACATTAAGCATGTGATGTTGGAGTTACATACCAAGGTATCTGCAATACATAAAATCGGAAATGTAGTAGACAGTAGGAGAGAAAACCAGGCTGTAGATCTGCAGGTGGAAATGTCTGTCACATGGTTTTATAAATCATAACGTAAGTAAAGAGAGACTAGACTAAGCCCTAGAATCACCTGACTTTGGAAGGGCCAGGTGGGAAGGAAACTTGGAGGAGAGAAGAAGCAGTAGGCCACAGACAGGAGGCGAATCAGGAAGCTGAGGCACCTTGTTTCATCTGACACTTCTGGCATCGGTGGGGCCAGCGGCAGGAACAGAGAACAATCTGTACATTGTAGCACCTGCTGCCTTCTGTCGGGAAATGTCTGTGTAAGTGACAGATGTGCCATGACGAAGGAAGCCACCCCCCTTGTACTGGGACCTGGCATAACTTGCAGAGCTGTAAGCACATAGGTGCCAAAAGGAATTTATCAAACTGAGGGAGTGCAGAAGCTTGAGTTACCAGAGGATTGAGAACCCACCAATGGATTTAGCAAAATGAAAGAGAATGGTGACCTTGGCAAAGCTGTTTGGGGCCATAAGGATGCCAGGGACTTTGAAAAGGCAGTTAACAGCAGAGTCTTGAAGGGAAAACACATAATTACTTCAAGTTTGAGAGAAAAATCAGAGTAAATCTGCAGAGAGTGAAGATACATCATGATGGGAAATTTGCTGGAAGGGGGTAGGGAAGGTTGGATGGCCATTGGAAAAGTGGTATTTAAGGAAGCGTGCCTTCTTTTCTTTTCTTGAAAAACAACATCTACCATCTATTAAACATATTCTTGGTGCCATATGCTATAAAATGGCACTTTTTATATGATCCAATTTCAACGAACGAACACAACGACCTTGTAAGACAGGAATTATCATCTGTCTTTTAGAACTAAAAAGATTGAGTCTTGGAAAAATTAAATCATCTATCTGAGGTCATCTACTAGTAAGTGCCCAGGCTAGAATTTGTGTTCACAGCTATGTGATCTGAAAGTGATTTTCTGATCATAATTTCGAGTATGCCTTTTTGTTAATGGAAGAAATAGGAGTATTCTTGTGTACCAATGGTAATAACACTGTAAAGAAGAGAGTTAATTAGTGGGAATAATAGGAAGAGACGAGAGAAGTATTAGTGGGAATGGCGCAGTAGTACAAAGCCCAAAATTGGTTTTGGAAGTAACATACTCGAACACATACACGCACACATGATTTAGGGGAACAGGGAAGCGGAAGTTATGGGCATAGATGCTGTTAGGTGGTGGATGTGGTGATGACTGTCTGTAAAAGTTCTCTGTTGCTATAATTTTCTCAATGATTAGCAAGGACACCAATTAAAATGAAGATTAGGGAACTGTGGTTGAGACAGTATCAGGAATCAGTTTGAGATCCTCATCTGGGAAAGTGGAGAGTGAACAGATAAATACAGTGTGTCACCTCTGGACGTAATTACAACTGCTCGTGTGGTCATAAACTTAAAATGAGACAAGCCATGGAAAGCTGTGTGTGTGTGTTTTGTAACCATGTTCAGCTTCAAGGTTGAGGAGCCCAGGAGGGCATACTTGGATACAACAGAGCCACAGCTGATGTGGCTGTATGGCTATGCAGTCACAAAAGTGATGCTAAGAATGAAAAATAAAGAAGAAAACATGAATGAATGGCTCTACACATCCTTCAGTAAACAGTAACTCAGGGACAGTGCAAGTGTGTCAGATGGAGCTGGGATTAATATTACCAGGGAGTGAGTGGATGAGCCCCTGGCCCTGGGTGCTTCAAGGTGCAGTGGGGTGCTCCATCCCTTGGATCCAGGTGCAGTGGTGGGTTCGCTGGCTGACTGTTTGAAGCCAGCCGACTGAACAGTAAATCACTTTGCAACATGGTAGACATGAGTGAACTCTAACTTGTTTCCATATGAAAAGCATGAAGTCTTCTCCGGGCTGGGTGGAGATTTTGCCTTTACTACCATCTTGCAACATTTCATACACTTCAGCTTCCTGTATAAAAAATTGCAAGTATCGGGCGCTTGGGTGGCTCAGTTGGTTGCGCGACTGCCTTCGGCTCAGGTCATGATCCTGGAGTTCCGGGATCGAGTCCCGCATCGGGCTCCCTGCTCAGCTTCTCCCTCAGACCCTCCCCCCTCTCATGTGCTCTCTCTCTCTCCCTCTCTCTCTCATTCTCACTCTCTCAAAATAGGTAAATAAATCTTTAAAAAAAAATTGCAAGTATCCACAAGAGGTCCTGCAGTACAGGCTTCCTATTAGCTGCTTGTACCGACTTGTACCGACATAAAGACTTAACTGGAAGTAACGTGCCTGGGACTCCATCGCTATGCATTGGAGGAAGGATAGCTGGATTGTTTATCTGCTTACTAAAGGAAAGCACTCAGGGCTGAATTTAAGGAAAGGGAATCTGAACTATGTTAAGGTTACTGCTTTTAATGAGATCTGCACTCCTTCCCAGAGTCACATCTTGGAGTTAATATTTTCTGAATCTTGTCTATTGATTTTTAAGTAGGAATAACAAAATCAGGAGGGAGTGAGCACCACTGGGGCATGCAAGTGCAGATATTATCAATTGGTGAGCCTCACTGAAGTGCATTTCTAACCATTTATTTGGATGTGGGGATATACTGAGACTCTTTTTTTTTATGGACTTATCTACTTCAACATTCATAGAAATAAATATTCCTTAGACCCAAACTTAATAGATTTATGTTAGACTATCTTAAAGAAGGAAAATATTTGAAAGCTAAAAGGTTTGAGCTTCAGACATATTATTAAAGAGAGAATCTAAAAGTAATGATTTTTTAAACTTCTAAAATGGACCCATATCTAATGACCTGCAAAATGGAGATAATTCCAAAGAACTAGGAGTTTAAAAAATGTCAAAATAATGATGGTTAAATGAGATGACCTAGTTATTTTAATTAAATTATGCAGTAGTTATAATGTTAAGACTATAAGCTACAAATTGCTATAAAATGATTAGGATTATACAAGGTGAAAAAGAGTAAAATAATACATCGGACCATATGTATTCATCTTGCTCTCTTCAGTCATCACAGACGACTGCCGTGTTCATTATCACATTTGATGGCATTTCCTGAGTCACGATGAGCCGGTGGGTAATCCATGCCCCATTTTGCACAAAGCTGTGAATCCTCTTCTAAATCTAGACTCCAGGCGGTCAACTGTGTGGTGGACATGGGTTCACCCCATCAGTGTTTTGTGTACTGACTGAGCTTATGGTGTAAAATTTAACCTGCAGATTAACTGACGCTACAAAAAAATCTGTATATAAGGAAAATTGATAACAGGATACCTATTCCTCACATTAACATATCTTGGGTACCAACACAGCTTAGAAAAAGGTTTTGGTTTTGATTTTTTTTTTCATTTACTTGAAACTATGTTGAGTACCTGGGGGAGGACGTTATTTTCCTTACACGAATACCTAATTGTAATGCAAAGTGTGACACAGAAAAAACGGCCCCTCTCTTCTCTGATTTTGCACTCAGGCACTCCCAGTCATTCCTCACTTCTTGAAACTCTTTTCCTTTCATATCTTGTATCTTGTAACTACTCATTCTCTATTCACATTCTACATTTCAGGTCCCTCCACTCCCTTGTTTGCTTTGCGTCGGCACATTTTGTTTAATTCAACTTTTTAGTTCAGGGCAATTGTAGATTCACATGCCACTTTAAGAAAACGAAAAGAAACATCTCATGTACTATACCCCATTTCTCCCGTAGTACTAATACCTTGCAGTACCGCAGTAACTAGAGCGAGCAGGATACTGACATGGCTACCATCAAGCTAAAGAGTATCTTCATCACTGCAAGTGTTCCCCAGTCTGTCCTCTCACAGCTAAGCCCCTTTGTCTGCCCCACCCAGACCCTCCTTAAACCCTGGCAACCACTAACCTCTTCTCCACTTGTATAATTTGGCTATTTTAAGAATGTTGTATAAAGGGAGTAATGCACTAAATGATCTTTAGTGATCAGCTTTTTCATTTAGTATAATTCTCAGAAAGTTCATCTAGCTTTTGCCATCAGTAGTTCATTTTGTTTACTTTGACTTGCTGAGATGTCGTCCACCGCTGTTAGTTTAGTGTTGAAGGATAGGGTTGATTCCACATTTTGACTATTATTTATAAAACTGCCATAAACATTCATGGACAGGCTTTTGTGTGAACATAAATCTTTACTTCCCAGGGACAAATGCCCAGGAGTATAATTGCTGGGTTGTATGGTAGTTGAAAAAGAAGAATAAAAAGGGAAAATTAGTCTAACGAATTTCAAGACTTACTATAATGCTATATTAATCAAGACTATGTGTTTTAGCACAGGATAAGTCCAAAGAGCAATGGAACCCAGAAATAGACCCATATAAATATGCCCAGCTGATTTTTGACAAATGTGCAAAAGCACCTTAATGAAGGAAAGTTAGTCTTTTCAACAAACTATGCTGGAACTACTGGATGTCCACAGGCAAAAAAGTCTCACAATTTGTACAAAATGGATCCCAGGACCCTGAGATCATGACCTGAGCCAAAGGCAGAGCTGAACTGACTGAGCCACCCAGGTGTCCCCTTGCTATTGTTTTTCTCAAACTAAAGCAAGATAGTGAGAGTGTAAAAGAACAGCATGAATTTTATGGAGTGAATAAAGCCCATCAGGGGCAAAGTAGAGGAATGAGTGGTTTGGAGATGTTACTGAAATTCAAGAAGAGTAAGAAGAGTTATTTTAATGGAGGAATCAGCTATTTTACTGATTTTGAAGTCTGGAAATATACTCTTCTGCCTAAATGCTGGTGTGGCAGTTGGTGGAGTAGGAAGCTTTGGAAAACATGACTTACTAGTTTTTATGTGTTGTCAGATTTCTTCATAACATATGACACTTTTTTGATTTTCTACCTGTGTCTGATGTGCCTCCCAGCACATCACAGAGTAAAACAAACAGTGAATGCTGATGGCTAATAAATGAGTTTCAGCATCAAATTTCTTGGGTTCAAATGAGGACTCCTCAATATACTACCTGTGTGATCTATAACAAATTTAATTTTATGCCTGCATTATTGTATTTACAGTATAGTAACAGTAATACTAATCACTTCATAGGGTTGAGTTCAGAAATAATATAGCATTGAAGTTGCTTAGAATTAATGAATTAATGTCAGCTTATAACTTCTTTGATTATGTTAACATTTACTAAAAAAAAATCCATTATTCTTTTTAATTTGTACTGCAAAACAAAGATTCATTGAGAGAAAAGACAGTATTTGAATCAAAAAACAAGAATGAAGAGCAAAACAGAAAGATGAACAAAAGCCTCCAACAACATCCCCTATCCTCAGGTGCACAAGCTTCCCCACCACAGAAAACACTATCGAGGGCTGTGGCCCTTCAGGAATATGGCCATGTTGGGTTCTGAGCTCCATCTGCACACGGATAAAAGCCCTGCTACAGGCAAGGGAAGGGATGCGTTACCCTCCTTCACCACAAAGAGAATGATAACGTCAGTGTTTGGAAACTCTTAAAACTAAAATAATCATTCAAAATTATATTCAATTAAAGTGAATGAGTATAGATAATAATCTTGGATCTGTCCATCATATTCAAACATAACAAATGAAAACAAACCTTGAGAATATCCCCAGAAGTGTCTGGGCAAGTAGCAATTTATAACAGTCAAGTTGTGTAATTACAAAAGCATCAAAAATGCCTAATGATTTGATGGAAGAGAAGCACTAATAGAAAACTGTTTTGGTGTGAACAGGAACTGTCCATATTTTGCCCACTAATGCACTGAATTAAAATAAATGGTCCCTGGACCAAGTTTTAAAAGAATTTCATAAATAAAATTCAGATAAATGGGATGAATAAGTGATGGCACCTGGGAGAAAAAAAATTTAAATCAGAGAAAATATTCTTTGAGGAGAATCTAGGAAAGCATACTAGTCAGAGACCAAACCTCAGGCGTGGATGCATTCTTTCACAGAGTGAATCATTCTTGCGTACTTATTCAAGGACATATCTGAAATAGTCTATTATCCTGATTGAATGGCCTCAGAGCCACTGAGTTTCCAAGCTTATTGGTTTCAATCTTTTTCCTTTTCTGTGAAGGTCATTGTAGGAAATTGTCTTAAATATACTGCGTACAAATCTTGCCCCTCACACAAATGTTGAACATCTTTCTATTTTCTATGCTCATCACAGTGTATTGCTCAAACTAAAGTAGGTCAACATACATGAATAAAATATATCAACATATCTTATAGTTTCCTATTTCTGCACAACACTCAGATCCTGGTCTGACAGGCACAAAGAACTGAGCTTACGAATATCCTGCACTTGAGCCCTCCAAACCCTGCTCTTCCTCTAGTGTTTGTGGCTCAGGAAATCATACTTAACCATCCTGCCATTGCTTAATCCAGAAACAGGGACAACATTCTTTAAAAGGACAGCTATAAGTGGTGGTTAAAATCTGCAGTCACATAATGTCATTGCCCTTCTCAACACTGTTCAGTGGATCTTCATTTTACTTAGAATAAGGTCCAGATTTCTTACGTAGGCACATGAAGCCCTACAAGAACTGACTCTTGGCTACCTCTCTGACTTCATCTCTGACGACTCTTCATATAATTCTCTAACTGTGCTGCATCCCCACTATTTCTCAAACATACTTCAGAATTTTTCTATTTCCACTTTCCCTTTGAGGAAGTGGATTGCCTTCTTACTTAAATTTTGTTCTTTGAAGAAAGGCCTTCCTTATTCACCCCATCTTAAACAGTACCTCCATAACTTTCTCTACTTATTTTGAATCATTTAAATTCTAGCTGGAAGCATTCAGAAGCCAGTGTGGGAACTTCCATGTTCTTACTTTGCAAGGAAGCTCATAAAAGTGCTTATTAACGTAAAGTGTGCTGTTAAATGTTCAGCAACCAGCTTTCTGAAACAAGAAAACACAACTCTAGTAACATTTGCTGATTTCTGAGGAGTAAATGACTCCTGATTTCAAGCTACCAACATTATGCCACTGAATCTTATGTTGGGAAGAGATGATAGTAACTGGTGGAGATATAGTGAGTTAGCTCCAGTGTGAAAGACAACAATGACATCAGTGCAGCTTGACTGTTGGCTCACAGCTTATGGCTTACAACTTCTGTAGAGTCTACAGTGTTCTTTGTGGGAGAAAGAGCTAAACTACTGTCTCATGACACCCCTGAAATGTTGATGTCTTTGCTACTGCGAAACAGTCTAGCCTGTCTTGATTTGTACAAATATGTTTGAGGGGTGGGGGTTGGGACATCACTCTGGCTTTAAGAGTTCTGGTTCTCAGGCAAATGTCATCATTACACAGTTCACAGGCCTTGTGACAAAAAGACACAGATGGCTCAGGAGAAGAATTTCTGCATATGGTACAGCAACCAGTGGTAGCTCTCCTGAAAATCTTCAAATAAGATAATGCATAACATAACAAAAATGATTGTTATTACTTTAATAATTTAATAATTATTACTACTTTGTTCCAGAAACTGTTCTAAGCACTTTCTCTTTGGGCATATTTCATTTTATTCACCAATAAACTATAGAGGAATATACTGTCATCTCCAATTTATAGTTATTCAACTATATTAAGATTGAGGGTGATTAAGAATTTTTCCCATCTAGTATCCAAAATCTATAAAGGACTTATCAAACTCAACACCCAAAGAACAAATAATCCAATCAAGAAATGGGCAGAAGACATGAACAGACATTTCTCCAAAGAAGACATCCAAATGGCCAACAGGCACATGAAAAAGTGCTCAACAT
>NW_027397094.1:535341-656900 GCF_003265705.2 Callorhinus ursinus | reverse complement strand
CCATCGACAGATGAATGGATAAAGAAGAGGTGGTATATATACACAATGGAATATTATGCAGCCATCAAAAGGAATGAGATCTTGCCATTTGCAACGACGTGGATGGAACTGGAGGGTGTTATGCTGAGTGAAATAAGTCAATCAGAGAAAGACATGTATCACATGACCTCACTGATATGAGGAATTCTTAATCTCAGGAAACAAACTGAGTGTTACTGGAGTGGTTGGGGGTGGGAGGGATGGGGTGGCTGGGTGATAGACATTGGGGAGGGTATGTGCTACGGTGAGCGCTGTGAATTGTGCAAGACTGTTGAATCACAGATCTGTACTTCTGAAACAAATAACGCAACATATTTTAAGAAAAAAGGAAAAGAAGAAGATAACAGGAGAGGAAGAAAAGGGGAGTATGTCAGAGGGGGAGACGAACCATGAGAGATGATGGACTCTGAAAAACAAACTGAGGGTTCTAGAGGGTAGGGGGGTGGGGGGATGGGTTAGCCTGGTGATGGGTATTGAGGAGGGCACGTTCTGCATGGAGCACTGGGTGTTATGAACAAACAATGAATCATGGAACACTGCACCAAAAACTAATGATGTAATATATGGTGATTAACATAACAATAAAAAATTTAAAAAAAAAAGAATTTTTCCCATGCAGCTAGTAAGGGGTTATGGAATCTTCTTTTTAAAAAGGTCTTTCTTTTCTCCATAGAAAATAGGAAACAAAACATATACAGCTTCCTTCTTTGATCAAGGAAAGATAACATAAAATCAGAACTATGAATATCCCTTTAAGCAATGATTCAGTATTAATTAATGAATATACAAAACCAGTCACTTAGACTTAAAACACATTGTTGTTCAGACTATATTTTATACAGCACTTCTCACTGCTAATTAGAGAAGTTGATGATACTGAATATTTATGACTCAAGTTGTTAAACTATGAACCTACCTTCTAACCTATAGAATCACCTATATGTTGCCATTTTTCTAATATCGTCTATTGAGGCAACACATGCAAATATAAAAATTAGCAAAATATTTATTTGTATATCGTTTGTCCTAAGCACCCATTGATTCCTGTGGGTCCAAGACTAATGGTATGTGCTAGCAAATTCTCATACTCTGAACTCCCTTATGGCCAATGAGAGAACCAGCCAATGTCGAGAAACAAGTCATAAGAGCTTATGGACCCCACTTTCTCCAGGTGAAGCAAATTTGCTAAAAGTATAGGGATTTAGGAGGTTCTTTGGCTTCATCAATAATATACTGAAACCAACCTGTCTTAAAACTTCCCTACTTGGTGTTGACTCTTGTAATATGGAAGCATGTATTTGTTTCATGATGATAAAATTAAGAAAACAATGAAATAAAATCTTTCTTCACTAAACTCCAACTATCAATCATAGGAAATAACTCTGGCATGTAGTATACAGAGCTCACCCAAAAGCTTAGTAGTTTTTGCTGCACAAGTAATGATGTCATAACAGAACTGATTCCAGAATATGGGAAAGAAAGGCCAAGGTCAGACGACATTTTCCTGTCAGGACTTCAACTCCAGTGCCAACAGGAAAGCTCCAAAGTCTCCAATTCCAAATGTATCATTTGGCAGAAATTTCTTTGTAATTTCTGTAAGCTGTTTTTACACATGATTTAATATTTCAGCATCTGCTTTATAGTTACCGAAGGGCAAATATCAGGGCAAACACTTGAGAATTAGCCACAATTATAATTGAATTCAGTGAAGAATCCAAGGGAAGGAAAAATAATAGCAATTTGCCCTTCTCTGGCTTTTTGCTTTGAATTAAACTATTATTTGACAAAACGAAGATGAACAAAAAGGGGGTTTAAAACAAAGAGTAGACAAGATTGTCACTTAATACTTAGATAAAGTATTTCAGAAAATTAAACAGTTAAAAAGCATTCAACAGTCCTCACTTTGGCAGCACATTTACTAAAATTGGAACAATACAGGGAAGATTAGTATCTTATGCAAGGATGACATGCAAATTCATGAAGCATTCCATATTTTTTTAATGCACATGAAACTTTTTCCAGAATAGATGACATACTGGGTCACAAATCAGGTCTCAACCGGTACAAAAAGACTGAGATAATACCACACATATACTTTCAGGCCACAATATTTTAAAACTTGAAGTCAACCACAAGAAATAAATTGGAAGGACCACAGATACATGGAGGTTAAAGAGCATCCTACTAAAGAATGAATGGGTCAACCAGGAAACTAAAGAATTTTAAAAAATACATGGAAACAAATGAAAATGAAAACACAATAGTTCAAAACCTTTGTGATTAGCAAAGGTGTTCTGAAGAGGGAAGTATATAGCAATACAGGCCTTCCTTAAAAAACAAGAAAAGTCTTAAATACATAATCTAACTTTACACCAAAAGGAGCTGGAGAAAGAACAGGAAATAAAGCCTAAATCCAGCAGAAGAGAAAATAATAAAGATTAGAGCAGAAATCAATGATATAGAAATAAAATAAATAGTAGAACAAATCAACAAAACTAACAGCTGAAATTAAATTCTTGAAAGAATTAATAAGCTTGATAAACCCCTAACCAGACTTATCAAAAAGAAAAGAGAGAGAACCCCCAAAAATAAAATCATAAATGAAAGAGGAGAGATCACAACCAATAGCAAAAAATTACAAACAATTTTAAGAAAATATTATGAGCAATTATATGCCCACAAATTGGGCAATCTGGAAGAAATGGATGCATTCCTAGAAACATATAAACTACCAAAACTGGAGCAGGAAGAAATACAAAACCTGATCAAATTTATAACCAGCAAAGAAATTGAATCAGTAATCAAAAATCTCCCAACAAACAACAATCCAGGGCCGGATGACCACCCAGCGGAATTCTACCAAACATTTAAAGAAGAATTAATACCTATTCTGTTGAAACTGTTTCAAAAAATAGAAATGGAAGGAAAACTTCTAAACTCTTTCTAGGAAGCCAGCATTACCTTGATCCCCAAACCAAAGACCTCACTAAAAAGTATTACAGACCCTGTAATATCCCTGATGAACATGGATGGAAAAATTCTCACCAAGATACTAGCTAATAGGATCCAACACTGCATTAAAAGGAGTATTCACCACAACCAAGTGGGATTTATTCCTGGGCTGCAAGTGTGGTTCAACATCCACAGATCAATCAATGCGATACATCACATTAATAAAAGAAAGGACAAGAACCATATGATTGTCTCAATAGATGCAAAAAAAGCATTTGACAAAATACAGCCTCCTTTCTTGATAAAAACTATCTGCTGTGTAGGAATAGAGGGAATATACCTCAATATCATAAAAACCATATACAAAAACCCACTGTGAATATCATCCTCAAGCGGGGAAAATTGAGAGCTTTTCCCCTAAGGTCAGGAACATGACAGGGATGTCCACTATCACTGCTGTTGCTCAACATTGTACTGGAAGTCCTAGCCTCAGCAATCAGACAAGAAAAAGAAATAAAAGACATCTAAATAGACAAAGACGAAGTCAAGCTTTCATCCTTGCAGACAACGTGATACTCTATGTAGAAAACTCAAAAGACTCCACCTGAAAATCGCTAGAACTCATACAGCAATTCAGCGAAGTCACAGGATATAAAATCAATGCACAGAAGTCAGCTGCATTTCTATACACTAACAATGAGGCAGAAGAAAGAAAAATCAAGAAATTGATCCTATTTACAACTGCACCAAAAACCGTAAGATACCTAGGAATAAACCTAACCAATGAGGTAAAGGATCTGTACTCTGAAAACTATAGAACACTTATGAAAGAAATTGAGGAAGACACAAAGAAATGGAAAAATGTTCCATGCTCATGGATTGGAAGAATAAATATTGTTAAAATGTCTATGCTACCCAAAGCAATCTATACATTCAATGCAATCCCTATCAAAATACCATGAACATTTTTTACAGAGCTGAAACAAACAATCCTAAAATTTGTATGGAACCAGAAAAGACCCCGGATAGCCAAAGGAATGTTGAAAAAGAAAACCAAACCTGGGGACATCACAATTCCAGACTTCAAGCTGTATTACAAAACTGTAATCGTCAAGATAGTATGGTACTGGCACAAAAACAGACACATAGATCAATGGAATAAGAACAGACAATTCAGAAATGGACCCTCAACTCTACAGTCAACTAATCTTCAACAAAGCAGGAAAGAACATCCAATAGAAAAAAGTCTGTTCAACAAATTGTGTTGGGAAAATTGGATGGCCACATGCACAAGAATGAAACTGGGCCATTTTCTTACACCATACACAAAAACAGACTCAAAATGGATGAAAGACTTACTAAATGTGTGACAAGAATCCATCAAAATCCTAGAGGAGAACACAGGCAGCAACCTCTTTGACCTCAGCTGCAGCAACTTCTTCCTAGACAAATCTCCAAAGGCAAGGGAAACAAAGGCAAAAATGAACTATTGGGACTTCATCAAGATGCAAAGCTTCTGCAAAGCAAAGGAAATAGTCAACAAAACTAAAAGGCAACCAACCTACAGAATCGGAGAAGATGTTTGCAAATGCCTTATCAGATAAAGGGTTAGTATCCAAAATCTATAAAGAACTTATCAAACTCAACATCCAAAAAACAAATAATCCAGTCAGGAAATGGGCAGAAGACATGAATAGACACTTCTCCAAAGAAGACATCCAAATGGCCAACAGACACATGAAAAAATGCTCCACATTACAGAGCATCAGAGAAATACAAATCAAAAGCACAACGAAATATGACCTCACACCAGTCAGAATGGCTAAATTTAACAAGTCAGGAAATGACAGATGTTGGCGAGGATACAGAGCAAAGGGAACCCTCTTACACCGTTGCTGGGGATGCAAGCTGGTACAGTTACTCTGGAAAACAGTCTGGAAAAAAATAAAAAAATAAAAAACCAGTCTGGCGGTTCCTCAAAAAGTTAAAAATAGAGCTACCCAATGACCCAGCAATGGCACTGCGAGGGAATTTTTTACCCCAAAGATACAAACACAGTGATTCGAAGGGGCACATGCACCCCAATATTTATAGCAGCAATGTCCACAATAGCCAAACTGTGGAAAGAGCCCAAATGTCCAGCAACAGATGAATCAGTAAAGAAGAAGTAATATATATACAATGGAATATTACTCAGCCATCAAAAAGTATATAATCTGCCATTTGTAAGGATAAGGATGGAACTAGAAGATATTTTGCATGGCATAAAGACAAACGGTATATGATTTTACTCATGTGTGGAATGTAAGAAACAGAAGAGATGAACATAGGGGAAGGGAAGGAAAAATAAAATAAGATGAAAAAAGAGAGGGATGCAAACCATAAGAGATGCTGAACTCTGGACACAAACTGCGGGTGGCTGGAGGGAGGTTGGTGGGGGGATGGGGTAACTGGGTGATGGGCATAAAGAAGATCACTTGATGTAATGAGCCCTGGGTGTTATATGCATCTGATGAATCACTAAATTCTTTTTTTTAAGATTTTATTTATTTATCTGAGAGAGAGAGAGAGAGAGAGAGAGAAACAGCATGAGAGGGGAGATGGTTAGAAGGAGAAGCAGGCTCCCCACTGAGCCGGGAGCCCAATGTGGGACTCGATCCCAGGACTCTGGGATCATGACCTGAGCCGAAGCAGTGGCTTAACCAACTGAGCCCCCCGGCACCCGAATCACTAAATTCTACCCCTGAAACTAATAATACAGTATATGTTAACTACATTGAATTTAAATAGAGAATTTTTAAAAAGCATTCATCACCGTGTATGACACAAATAAATAATTAGCTGAAACATTCTCTATCTTGAGACTGGAATAGATTTTAACCAGCCAAAGTTGCAAAATTCTACAGAAATGAGATCCATCTGATTCAATGCATCCCTTCGATACAGAGAGTAAATTGTATTGTCTTGATCTCAGTTCCAGTGACATTGTGGATATGTTTCTATACTACTACCACTTAATGACACTGCAGACTTTGATCAAAGACCCTATAATGTGTGGGCACCTCACTTGAGGCTCAGTACCATGATGTAGAGTAAAGCAGCCCTGGTAGCTGTCTTTCCCAATATCCATTCTAGAGATTAGAATCAGTCAATCATGGTAATGGATCCCCCCTTGCTAGTGATTCATTGAGAAAAGATCAGGGAACCCATCTGCTCTCACACTCAAATCTTATCTGATAAAAATTAATACAACAATAATGCTATCAAGTTAGTTTTGTCATGTTCTTCCTCTTAACCAGGGAAGCTTAGAAGGTTAATATAGTTTTTTATGACCAAATGACAAGGGCAAGTTATCAAATCCATTGAACTTCATCTTGAGTGACCTTGTGGACGACCTCCCCACAGACCCTGAGTTTGCTCACGGGGGAAGCCACCTGTCTCCTGGGAATGGAAAGGGAGCGGGGAGGCAGCAAGCCCTCACAGCTTGGAGGCACCTGCATGCCCCAAAGGCAGGGAGACCTGTGTCTGAGACTGAGAGGAAATGATCTCTGCCTAGTCTTCTGAAGGAAGAGAAAATGACATGCATTTATTTTCAGAGGATTCCTTCCATACGTACAAATGTCCTCCTCCTTGAGGAAGGATGAAGCCTGCTGGTTATTCGGGAAATGGTGCGCTGCTGAGCTGCAGATACAATGGAACGTCTCTGCTGAAGGGCTGATTGTAAGGGAGTTCTGCTGCCTGACAGGACTGGCCTTGAGTACCAGATCTTCTGAGATTTATGTGGCTGGGAACAAATTAATGTGCTTGACCCCGAACACTGTCACCTCTAAAAAATACTGCTGTGTAATGTCAATGACTGTCATGAAATGAACCTTTGTAAACGTGGACAGCACATTGCCAGGCACTCACTTTACACACTTCTCAAGCTGGGCTCCCTATTCTAGGGGAAGTTGATTTGATTCTTGACTCTTTTATGAACTTTTTGTAAACTCTGTTGAGGCAGAACCATGAGATGTGACAGATTAAAAATGGCGACAAATTCTTAGACACTGCTTTCCGTGAGAGTTTGGATTTAAGTCACTCCTCCTGAATGTGGGTCTGCTGTGAACTGCTTTGACTCCTCGAACAGGGCAGCAGGGATGCTATTCTAGCTTTGGGGTCCAGGCCTCAAGAGACTGGCGACTTCCATTCCCTCTTACTTGGAAGAGTCACTCCTGGAGACCCAGCGAGCAGTGAGATATACCACCCCGTGGGACCTGAGATCCCATGAAAGGAGACAGGTGCCCAACAGACTAGGCCCCAACTATTCCTGGCCCTACACATTTGAGATATTCTGATTAAGGGCCCAGATAGTTTGTGGAGCAAAGTTGAGCTGTTCCAGTGAAATCTGTCCAAAATCTCAAATCTGTAAACAAGGAGATAATTGTTGCTGTTTCAAAACACTGTCTTAGTATCCGCATGTAGTAACTGTCACCTGCAATGCGGGGTAAGAAATTTTAAATAGGGCTTAGATTTTAAAAACCTGTGGATGAAGCTGGTCGAGTAAAGGTCTAGAAGGGGGAATTAGAGCGTCAGGGATGGCGCTAACCAGCATGAACCAACTGGTTCAGGCAGACACAGCTGATGTTTGCAGGGAAATCTGGGAGCCATGCACTTACAGCTGCGAAGGTGGGATTGTGACGGGGGGGCTTGGAGAGGGCTGCGGGAGGCTACTGGCTCTGTGCAGAGATTGCTTTCCCATCTCTGCAGGTCCACAGCCTGGGAGCCGGTCTAGCAGGACCGGCTGCTGGAGAAGAAGAGGTGGATGTGGATGTGGATGGAGTTGAGCCTGCCCAGGCATATCTGTGTCAGCCCTCCCAGCCTGACCATTGAAGGTCTTCCCAAAATCCTGTACAAGCCCTCCTTTGACTCATTCTTACCTGGAACAATACTTAGAAGGAGGTCCTAAAAAACATATTTCTCAGCGCAGTACAGTTGATAAGGTAAAATCCAGCACATGTTCAACATACAGCACAGTGGAAGACACAAAAAAATACACGTTTTTTTTCCCCTTAATTCAGGTGGGTCACCATTTGTCCATAATAAAGAGTATATTCGATTTACCAAAACTTGTGAAAGTTAGAAGACTTTCTCATCTCCCTTTGAGATTGCTACAAATAAAAGTATGAATACAAAGAACTGAAGTTAGATGTGAATGTAAATGTCCAGTTTATAGAGAACTGAGAAATGAGGGGGTTTTTTTTTGTTTTTTTTTTTCTGGTAAACACTGCTTTGGAGGACACGAGTAAGATGGGAAACCAGAATGGGACTTTTTACTTTTCTACCTTGAATTAGAAGAAAACTTGCACTAGAAGCTACCTTGACCTCTTGTTTTGTAGGCAGAGGAGAGAGAAGGCAGGACCTTCAACCCAGTGTGGGTCCTTCGCTGATGACAGAAGCCAGAAGAGAGTCTGATGAACCAGAACAGAGCAAAGAGGAGCGAGGAACGAGCTTTCATGCCATCAACGCGCAGTAACTCTGTGTATTAATAAGTGTCTGTATATGACAGCCTGAACCATCCCTAGGACTTTGAGGAAATGGATGGGAACTAGAACTGTCCATGGCAGGCCTCTGTCCCCCATCCCAGTGGCACAGGAGTCAAACACATCTCCCAGTGCCTGTGTTTCATAAGAACGCATATGGGTTAATTGCATATTTCCCTTTGAACTCATACTATAGAATAATATATATCCAACACACAAGGGAGAAACTTATGTAAAAGAGAAGTCTTCAGAGGACTAATTTTCAAAGTGCTTAGGCAAGAGCACATATTATTTATAACAAATAAACAAATAACAAATAATTAGATTTGATATTCACAAGGGAAAGATTATACTCAAATACGATATGACAGTGTTCAATTTTATCCATGAAAAAATAACTAGAAAGAAAATCTGATGGTTTATTAGGAGAAAGCTCTGAGTTGAAAACAATATGATGTAGGCAAATTAATATGTTAATTAATATGTTAAAACATCAGCTCAAATGAGTAGGGATGGTACAGACTATGCCGGGAAACTTTTTGTAAATAAGTAAGAGAGTAAGGGTTTATATTTGGTTATATTCTCTCGTGCCATCTTGCTAAACTCCAATAATTGAAGAACAAATCTTAGGGTGAGTTTATAAAAGAGGCTTCATTCTTCTGACTTCCTCTCTTTATTATACAATTTTAACAAATTTATTCAGGTGTAGTTGGTATTCAATAAACTATACTATTTAAATGTACAATTTGACACTTTGGCTTTAAGTATACACTTGTGAAGTCATCACCACAATCGAGATCATGAGTATACTCACAGTGATCTTCCAGAATTTTCTTCCCTATGACCTCTCCCTCCCTCCCTTCACCCTCATCCCTAGGTGGCCATCGATCTGCTCTCTGTCACTACAGATTAATGTGCATTTTCTATACTTTCATGTAAAGAGAATCATATCATACAGTATGTTTTTTCTGGCTTCTTTCACTCAGCATAAGGATTTTTAGATTAATCCACATTGTTGCCACCATCCAGGTGCATCCTGGTGAACTGATGAGTACTATTCCCCTGGGTGTTTAACCAGCACTGTTGATGGTTAAACCGGCCATGAACATCCAAGCCTATGTAGAAGCACGTGATTTCATTTCTCTGGGGTAAAGATTTAGGGGTGGAATGGCTGTATCATATGGCACATGCATGTTTGACTCTTGAAGTAACTGCCCAACTGTTACCCAAAGCAGTTCTGACATTTTAATTCCACAGTAGTGACTGATGGTCCTCTCCCTCACCTCTTCGGAACGTGCCGTGGTGGTTTGTCTTGCTTCTTTCCCTCCCTTTCTTTTCTATTTTTTCTTTTTTTTTTCTTTCACTTCTTAGTTAAGTGTGAAGAGGTATAAAGCATGGGCTTAATTTGCATTTTCTAATGACTAACAGTGTTGAACTTGTTCCTATACGCCATCCATACATCTTCTTTGATAGAGTGTCTACTCAAAATCTTTTTCCATTTTTTTTACTTGTTTTCTTATTTTTGAGTTTGAAGTATTCTCTGTATATCCTGGATATGTGATTTCTATCAGATCTATGATTTGAAAAAAAATATTTTCCCAGACTTTGGATTGTCTTTACATTCACTGAAGAAAGTAAAACTTATCATTATTTTTTAATGTACCATTTCTGAAAACATCTTTGTTCACTCCTGGTTGCTTCATATTCAGCTTCATGTACCGTTTTTTTTTCATTAATTTCTGTACTGTGTGAAATATGGCTTGAAGTTTCTTTTTTTACAGAGAGATATACAATTGTTCAGCACCTCTGTTGAAAAGATGATCTTTTCTTCACTGAATTGCCTTTTCACTTTGTTGAAGTTGAGTTGCCCATATGTGCATCTATTTCAATTCCATTAATCTGTTTGCCCATATTTACACCAACGTTACATCGTCTTGATTACTGTGGCTTTATAGTAAGTCTTGAAATCAGGTCTTGTAAGTCCTCCAACTTTTCTTTCTTTTTATCTGTTGGATTGACTACTCTATGTCTTTGCATTTCTATATAAAATTTAAGATCACTTTAAAAACTCTACCAATATGTATGTTGGAATTTTGATTGGTATTGAATTGAATTTTAGATGAATTTGGAAAGAACTGATGTCTTAATAATATTGACTTCTCCAGTGCATGGAAAAGGGGTTCTATTTCCTAATAATTTCTCTATGTCATCGTTAGTGTCTTCATTTTATGTCTTCTATTTTTGAGATACATCTCAATGTATTTCATAATTGGATGTTATTATATATGATACTACTTTTTAAATTTCAATTTTGATTGCTTTCTGAAAACAAAGTACAAAGATTTATTTTGGGTTTTTTTTTTTTTAAGAATTTTTTTAGAGTAGTTTCAGATTTACAACAAAGTTGAGAGGGAATTACAGAGATTTTTCCGTATGACCCCTTGCCCTAAAACGTGCATAGTGTTCCCCATCATTAACATCACTCAAC
Organism: Callorhinus ursinus; assembly: GCF_003265705.2. Lineage (NCBI taxonomy): Eukaryota > Metazoa > Chordata > Mammalia > Carnivora > Otariidae > Callorhinus > Callorhinus ursinus. Next base: position 645,899 of record NW_027397094.1, on the reverse strand, counting down.
AGAGTGGTACATTAATTATCAAGAATGCATCTACAGTGACACATCATGATCACCCAAAGTCCATAGTTGACTTAGCGTTCACTCTTGATGTAGTGTATTCTGTGGTTTAGGACAAATGTATAACCATCATTATAGTATTATATAGAGTATTTAAACTGCCCTAAACATCTTCTGTGCTCTGCTATTCATCTGCACTCCACCCCTCACTCCTGACAAGCACTGACCTTTTTATCATCTCCATAGTTTGGACTTTTCCAGAATGTCACATACTTGGAATTCCACCATATACAGCCTTCTCAGATTGGCTTCTTTCACTTAGTAACACGCATTTAAGGTTTCTCCCTGTCTTTTCATGGCTTGATGGCTCTTTTCCTTTTGGCACTGAATAATATTCCATTGCCTGGATGTAAGTTTATCAATCCAACACCTATTGAAGGACATCTTGGTTGTTTTCAGGTTTTAGCCATTATGAATAAAGCTTCCATAAACATCTGTGTGCAGGTTTTTGTATGGACACAAGTTTTCAGCCCCCGGGAGTCTATAGCAAGGTGCGTGATTGCCGTACTGTATGGTAAGAGCATGTTTAGTTCTGTAAGAAACAGTCTTCGGGAGTGACTGTAGCCTTTTGCATTCCCCCATCAATCGCTGAGCTCCAAATCCCCACCAGCATTTGTTGTCAGTGTTCCAGATTTTGGCCATTCTCATAGGTGTGTAGTGGTATCTGATGTGGGGCATGTTTTCATATGTTCATTTGCCATCAGTATATCTTCTTTGGTGAGGTGTCTGTTGAAGTCTTTGGCCCATTTTATCAGGTTAACGGGGAAAGTAAAAATGTAGAGCAACCACTGCCTAAGGAACACGTTTACAACAAAATGATACAGAATGTAATGTCTTTCTGTACAAATCTTAAAAATAATGTGTTGTACTGGTCTATTGATCAAAACTGGTTTCTACTCCCTTTCCATGAATTGGAAGAGCTGTTTTGTTTTCTCTTTTGGTCATTATTGAAAAAGAATTACCCAGTCTTACTATAGCAGTTAAGTTAGTGTTACCTTGTTACTAGAGAGATGAGGTCATGCCTCTTCCAAAATATTGGTTATTTGCATTAAATACATTTCCTTGTAAATATGTCCATAGGAAGTTTATTTTACAGAATAAATTTGAGCAAGCCAGTGTAGATATGGATTATGTAAACACAAACCAACTGAGGGTAGAAAAGAAGGCTGAGGCTAGGGACTTATTTGGAAAGAAGTAGGTTAGGTTGCTCCAAGAGAGGATCATGAGCATGTTGTTAATGGACATGACTTCTCTTGCAGAATGGCACATCTATATTCTTGCAAGAGTGCATCATATAAGCATCCAGAACTTGAGACATGATTTGAAGAGCTGCTATGTTACCTTTCCGGTACTCTCTGGCACTTGGTTCAGAACCAGGAAAACACCCAAAATCATTCCCATTGTCATGTAACTTGGATCAATTATTTCTCCCTAACACTATCAGGGTGGCTTCTGTGTTCTTTGACTCTCTTTCCCTGGAGATTCTTACCGTTGGCATCCTTTAGGAAATAAACTTGCGTGATAAAATTCTAGGGTCCTAGCTCTGGTTTTGAAACAAAGGAAAACATAGCTGCTTCTGAAAGCAGCCAGCCACAGTGACCATATAAAGGATGTGGTTGTCTTTGCATTGGATGATTTATTTAAGTTCCAATTAAAATTATTGGTTGCAAGCTAAAGTCTCCAGGGCTTATGTGCTCGTTCAATCTGTTTAATGTGCTTATTAAACTACATAAATCCCTTGCCAGATCTAAAAATGTGATTTCTTTTCTTAGGTTGAACACACACAAATATCTATCTATGGTCAGTTTGTTCCATAACATAAGTTTTTATATTGCATGTTAACTCTTTTTAATGCTACCATCAGGGAAAAAAGCCAGTATTTTCCTTACAACTCACCCTTTTATAGTGAATTTTTGTCATCAGCATTTATGATAAATTCAGCAGGCATAACTTACATGCAACGTATGCAAATAGTTCCTGTTAACATGTTTCATTTTGTATACCAAATATAGGTGTAGAAAGAGACTATGTGACAGCCATTATGAACATGCACGTGTTATCTCTATGTGGATAGACTATATCCTATGTGGGGAAAATACACGTGGTCTGTAGAGTTCAGTCTCTACGAGACTCTTACTAAGCCCTCCCTTATGTAGCCCAGGCTCATTGCTTAAAGCTTCCTACTCATTCTTCTTCAAACACAGCACTCCTCAATCATTCAGTAACATCAGGATCCCATAGGCCACAATTCTAGAGTTTCTGATTTAGTAGGCTTGAAGTAGAAGCCCCAGATTTTCCTGCCCAGTGGGTTCCCTGATGATGGTGACCCTGCTTGTTCAGGGAGCCCACTTTGAGAACACCCACTCCACCATAAGTAGTGATTTCCAGCTCTGGCCTTTCTCCCTCCCATTTCCTGCACCTGGAAAGCTCTGCCCAGGTATGAATCCTCATTACCACTCAGGTTTACACTCAAGTGTCCCATCCTCAGTGTGTGTTTTCCTGACACATGGCCCATCTAAAGTAGCACTCCTGGGACTATTCTCATTAATTTTCTATAGAACTTTTCTCTCTCTGTCTCTGTGTCTCTCCCTCTTTTGAACACACATTCATATATTCACATTATAAAAACATGTGTTTGCGTACTCAATACTATACAGTATACTTATAAATAATTAAAGCAACATAAAGCTAGTTTTGTTTATTCACTTATTTTCATGTAATCTGCCTTCCTCGATGGAATCCTCATACAGAGGATTTTTGTTTGCTTGTTTGCTGCCATATCCTCAGCAAGTCAAACAATGCCTGTCACATAATAGACTTACAATAAATATTTGTTCGATGAATATATATCTTGTAAATCTGCCCATATTCCCTTTAAAAACAAAACAAAAAGCAAAGCTGAAACAATTATGGAGACTGAAATTTGAGGACCTATAGAAAGCTACATGAAAAGTCAACTGAGCTGGCCTTTATGGAGCAGAAGAATGGTGCAGGGAGAGGACATGAGCCATGGAATAATAGTTCCCGGGCCTCAGCTCAGACGACATCGCTTGCCAACAGTGAGCACACAAACAAGTCTCGGTTTCTTCACCCATGCAAAGGGAATTAGGATTACTACATGGATATGATGATTCAGAAAGATAGTCTTTAAGATCCATGTGGTCATGTGAGCCCTAAAGAACTCCCATGGAAATGATGCTGTTGCTTCTCTCTTGACATAGGGACAAGAAGTACCATTACAATGGTATTAACACAATGCTTGAGTCCCTCAGACACCCAGTATTATACATACGAGGGCGATTCGCTTGGAGAAGTTGATGTACGTTCATAACACAGCTGTGTCGATCACATTACTGATTAGATATATCCATTCCCCATCCCCTGGGCCACGTGCAGACAACTCCTCTTTGTCCCTTGACTCTGGGCTTGGCCATGAACTGAAGCCAATACGTTGTCAGCAGGCCTGATGTGTTCATAAGCTTGCAAAGGCCTTAGGTCCTGGTGCTGTCTCTCTTGTACTTTGCCGGGGGAATTACACGTTCAGGGTGGCCTGGCAGTCCCAGAAGAGGATGACAGACATGTGGAATAGAGTCGCCCAGATGAGCCTGTATACTAAATACAGATTTATTGTATCTTAAACGGATTTTATGGATCATAGAATCAACTAATATAACATCTTACAGGAAAGTACAATCAGAGCATATTCTAGATGATAAAGTGTCTGAAGTTTACCTATAGCTCTTTTGGGAAAACATATTTTCTCACCAAAGAAAGTGTATTTAAACAAAAGCTCTTTCACAGGGTTGCTATGAACTTTCTTTCTTTTTTTTTAAGATTTTATTTATTTATTTGAGAGAGAGAGAGAGAGCGTGCACATGAGAGAGGGTAGGGTCAGAGGAAGAAGCAGACTCCCCGCCAAGCAGGGAACCCGATGTGGGACTCGATCCCGGGACTCCAGGATCATGACCTGAGCCGAAAGCAGTCGCTTAACCAACTGAGCCACCCAGGCGCCCTTGCTATGAACTTTCAATGGGATGATGCAGGCATGAGGAATGCTCTCAGTCATGATCGTATGCACGTAGCAGGCATGGTGCTAAGCCCCATAGCTCTCCTCGTCCTTGTAATGGCATTATGAAACAGAAATTATTATCATTCTTACGTGTCTCACATAAAGTAACTGGGATTTATAGACATTTAGGAACTTGTCCTTGGCCAAGCATCTAGGAATTGTTTGCTTGCCTCTCAGTCTGGAGCCCAGAACACTAACTGCGTGTCTGGGCTCCAGCCCAAATGCATTGCTCTCTTTCTACCTCCCTCCTTTCAAAGTCCACTCCAAACAAAACTGCCTGATATTTAGCATTCAGAAAACTTTCTTAATAGTTGTGCTTTAAAGAGAAGTAAATATGAGCCACATATATGTTCTTTTAATTATTTTGAAACTTAACTTCTAAAAAATGTTTTTGCTATTTACGTATGCAGGAGGTGGGGGTTCCTCATGTAGCTGAGAAGTTACTGACAACTTTAAGGTCATTGTTCAAACAGAAATTAAGCGTTCCAGCATTATTACATTTTATAATGCTGATGGAATGTTACCTACAACCTCAGTTGTTTATATAATTGTCCTCTGGAGAGTTTTAACATGTAACTTTCTTCAGTATCAAAGACAGACTTATACATTCCTAGAATAAGCCAAAATACTTCAAAGAAGTATTCCCTCCAAAAAGATGGTGGTTCAAGACCAATCTTTTATAGATACTTCCAAGGAGTATGTCTAAAGTATTTGGAAAAAAAATTTTGAAGGAAAAAAATAAGTGCAGGTTTTCAGATTAACGTATGGTGATTCCATACCCTACTTTCCTTGTAATCAGAACAAGCTCAGCCCTTTCTTGATCCTCCTTTCCTATTATTGGAATTGTCATGTTCTTGTTAACTTAATGGATCAATCCTCTCCATTTAAAATCACAAGGCAATTCTCTCATTTTTTCTTAAATATTGGGACTAGTTTCTTCCTGTCTTGATCAGATAATGTTCAAAATACTCACCCATACCAGTAAGTACATGGTTGGTCGGTATGTTTATACTTTAATGTTTGGTTTATACTGCCTACTGTCATTCCATGTAAGTCGATGGCAATGTGAATACTCATTTTAGAAAACAGTCTACCTGCAAATGCAGGCATGATTTGTGTTTTCTTAGTCAATTAAACATCAGCCTTGGAAAATATGGAGCGTAATTTTATAAATGCTTATCTTTGTGGGGCAATTACTTTGAAAATTTGATATTTGTCATTAAGTTATATTGCCAGAAAAAAATTCTTGTACTCTAACCAGAAAATAGCTTCATTAATTATCATCAATCATGGGGAAAATCAATAGGTATATAATCACATGCCATGGGTCACGCGAAACCCACAATTCCCAGGGAAGGAATTTAAAGGTTAAAACATACGCTGACAGAGCTGTTATAAGCCAGTTTGGATGGAAACATAACAGTCCTCAAAAGGAGAAGACTTCTGACACTTTTGTGGAGCGGAGTCAGGGCGGGCTTGCAGATGAGAAGCAAGGAGGTTCCCAGGAACATGTCACACTGCACTAGCACCTCCTGCCCTCCAGCCCAGCTTTTTGAGGTAATTTTCTGTGCGAGGAAAGAGAGAGAAGTTTGCTAAAACTGAAAGCAACATAGTAGGTGTCCGCTCTGTGTTGAAGGAACCTAAACCTCCCCTATGAAGGCTGGATGCTCCAAGCAGGAGCCTTGTGTAAGTCCAGCGGTAACAAGGACCTGGTCCCTTTCCATCCAGATGCTTTTCTGTGCTTGTTTGCTAAAGGTCTACGTGCTTTTCACCCCAGGCGCCCCCGTTGTTTACAGAGATTTGCAGCATCAGAACTGAACCCAGAGGCAGAATGCCAGGAGTGGGTGTGCAGTGGGTGGGAGCTCTTCTGCTTCTCACAAAGAGAATATTCTTTTCCAGAAGCTTTTATCAGACTTTCTTTTAAAAATCTCATTGAACGGAATTGTATCACATGGCCAGTTCTACCAGCCCGGGTAATTCAGAAGGAAAACTCACATGGCCAGTTCTACCTGCCCGGGTAATTCAGAAGGAAAACTATGTGCTTTTCCAGGCTTTATAGTGGAGGTAGGGAAAAAAAGAATAGATTTGGGTTTTTTTGTTTTAATTGGCCATAAACACCACCTACCACAAACTTAGCTCTGGGGCTTCACTGTGGCAGAGGAACAGAAGAGATGGCTAGCCTGGGGTGGGGGGGTCCCTAGACAAGAGGTACAGAGAGGTAAGGCAGGAATGGCAATTAAGAAACTCCAGGCAGTGGTGAGATGACAGGAAAGTCAAAGCCAGGCCAATTGCCTGACAGAGCATCTGGACAGAAGACAGCACATCTGGATAGGGCAAGCTGCCTCGAGGACATGTGAGTTCTGTCGATCATTCCTGTGTAATAATGTAAAGACATAAGGTGAAGGATTGCAGACTTGCCTTTTGGTATATGACTAATTAGTCTGCAGGAGAGTTCTAGTGCTGTCTGCACCCTGCATAGTCCTCTCCCAACCGAGTGTTGGAAGGACCCCTTAACAGGACGGGCATCATTCTTTTTTTTTTTTTTTAAAGATTTTATTTATTTATTTGAGAGAGAGAATGAGAGAGAGCACGAGAGGGAAGAGGGTCAGAGGGAGAAGCAGACGCCCCGCTGAGCAGGGAGCCTGATGCGGGACTCGATCCCGGGACTCCAGGATCATGACCTGAGCCGAAGGCAGTCGCTTAACCAACTGAGCCACCCAGGCGCCCCAGGACGGGCATCATTCTTGTGATTAGGTTAAATAGCAAAGGTAAAGCATTCTACAGATGCTACTAAGGTCCATAAGCAGCTAATTTTGCATGATCAAAAGGAGATTATCCTGGGCTGGTCTGACCTACTCAGAAGGCTTTCCTCCTGGGCACATGGGTGAAAGCAAGAAGCCCCGTTTTTTGAACTGTCTGTGGGGACAGCAGCTCCCAGGAGCTGAAGTCTCAGTCCTACAGTTGCAAGGAGTTGCATTCTGCCAGTATCCTCCACAGAGGTGGCAGAAGACATTGCACCCTGGTCAACACCTTAATTTCAGCTCTGTGAGACTTAGAGCAAAGCACCCAGATAATCCGTGCTCGGGCTCCTCATTCATAAAAACTGAGCCAATACATGACTGTCATTTTGGGCTGTTTAATATGTGCTTAAAGGTATTTGGCTTAATATTCCCTCTCTGTCAGACTTTCAGAGAAATGCTGGCCCCATATGCTCTATGTCACCTGATGAATATGCCTCTCCTCCCATAGAACCCAACAATGGATGGGCTGTGTTCCTTTTTCCTTTAGTGAATAAAATAAGGTTCTCATTGAACACAGCCATTTTAAATTCACAATTATATTAAATAGGTGCCGACAAATTTCCTTTTTCATTGGAATTTGTTTAACAATATAAGCAGTGATTGAAATAATATCTCCAAACAGAATATAACATATGTAGATTTAAGTACTTAAGGAATTACTTCATATTTTTATGTGTTTAAAAGTTGGAAGGAGAACAAGCACTTAATAGCCTCTTCATTATTTTCCTAGATACAGCCTTTTTCAGGATAAAATGGGAATTTTAGAGAAATAATAGCAAGAAATTAGAACTCATTTAACTTGTTCAGCACTATTAATTAATCATGTTGCTATGGATCATCACCTAACATGATTGATCAGATGTCTTGAATAGTAGACAAGATCCTATTCTCTTCTCACACATTTGATTTAGAATCTGATTTATTTAGCACTATCTCATCAAATGAGAAAGGAGAAATTTACTATGAAATAACGGCTGTTAATTTATTTAGAAAGACCTGAGATTTTGGGAATCAATCTTCTGACTCAATTAATTAGGTAATTTGGCTCTAACTGAATTTGAATCTGGAAAGGACTAGAGTTGTTACCTGTGTAAAGACCAAGAAGGGTGAGGAGCTCCACCGGGTCCAGCACAGTTGGAGAATTCACTAGCACAGAAATGGAAGTTTCTTCCTTCTGACTGTGTCGTATGTCAGGTGGCGCTTCCTTATGTAACAGTGTATACTTTACAACATGGAGAAGCACAGCTTTTCCCTCCCTGAACCTCTCATTCTCATTCTGACACTGAGCCTTCCTCGGAGAGGCTGTCCTTATACAGGATTCGGGGTTAGATGTGTTCGTGTGGGGAGACAACACATACCCCTCAGAAGAGAATTTCTAGGTGACACATACTCTCTAATTTCCATCTTCTTTGAACTAAACCAAGGCTTGTTTTCAGTTTATTAGCTCTGAATATGAACGGATATTCTATCATGGTGCCAAGAGGCAGATCAGTTTGGCAGCAGTGATTTGGAAATAGTAGAACAGGAGGGGCAAAGATAGCATTTCTTCCTGCCAGGGGTTGTATTTCTATTGAAATTGGCTTGTGTTTAAGTGGTTTCATTTTATTAGGATAGTGTGACCAGCCTGACCCGAAAACCCTTGACTGCCCATCTGCACGTACTCACCGACCTCTGTTTCAATGCTAAGGTATTTTATACGAGAAATCAGGAAGTTCCTGTGGTGTAGTCCTATTATTTACCACCTGTATGTGATGCTTTGGAGGATAGAGGAATATGAAATCTGTTCATATTCTGTATGAAATACATCTTTTCTTTCAGTGACATCAAAATTTAGCTGAAGAAACCAAACAGACTATCCACATACACAGTTGGAATGTTGAGGGGACCTGGGTAGATGGACAGTATTGGCAAAGTCTTTCTTGAAAAAGGGATTATTTTAAAGGACTAAAAAGAGCACAGGATGGAGGAGACCAGGAGGGATTGGAGAAAAAGTCAAGGGTGACTGGAATAGCAGGAAAGCACAATGAGCCAGTTTTGTGTGCAGATCGTAAGCTTTGCTGGCTTGTGTGAGCCACGTGGATGATTAAGGAAAACTGATGATTATGGATTGTGGCTCCTAAAGAAGGCTGGATAGAACATTGTGCCGTATGTTTTTAAATGGATGCTTAAAATGGAGTTTTCTGAGACAATAATGGTAATAGCTAACTTGCATTGCATGCTCATTCACTTTATGTGCTGATTATTTCAATTTTAATGCTCACACCAGCCATGTAAGGTGGACGCTGTCCTTACTTGCATTTTGTGTAAGAGGGAATGGAGGCATGGGCTGTTGACAGCCCACTCGGCCTCACACAGTGTTCATGCAGCGAGCATTCAAACCCAAACAGTCCCGCTCCAGGATGCACTCTCATAACAAGACATTCTGCTCTTAAGAGAGTATTTCACAAATTTGTTTGATTTTAAAATAAATAGTTCATACTGTAACTGAACTAACGTGAGTTCGTTCCTTGGTGAGTTACAGAGAGAAACCACACCAGGGGGATTGTCCCACAAAGGGAACTTTACTTGCAGCAAATGAGGACATCACAGGGAATGACTCCCCGGCAAAGGTGGATGGGTTCCTTTCATTTAGGGTTAGGATGGATATTTAGATAGGGAAGCCTCCTATCATATGTACAGGTGGGCATGAGCTCACGCAAGCACCTTAAAGAAACCAGCCTATGCACACATGGTCTATTGTGCAAATGAGGCTCGTGCTACTCCTTGGGTGGAGATTTCAGTATTATAATGAGGCAGAGGTCACTGGTGGTCACTCCGTGGGTCACTCCGTGGTCCATCTGCACAGGTGTGAGCCAGGGTTGAGCTCACACGGGTCTGGGTCATCTGGGCCGGCTGGAGCTCTCTGTTGGAGCTCTCTGTCAGGTCAGTCACTATTGCCTGAGGGTAGTGCGGTTCAAGCGCCATGCTGTGCCCCTGGGGTCTTTTTCAGGAGTTAAGAGATAAGCTAGAGAGAAGAACTTAAGGAAAATGTGGGACAAAGGTCGGTGAGAAATGCAGGTGGTCAGGAAAGGTTGGGTCTTGGGGTCAGGCTGGTGACAGCATTACTTGTATGAAAACGCTATCCACAATGTTTAGATTTTCTTTACTGATATAACACTTGCTTTTTGAAGATGGTGTCTTTTTCATGAACGTTCTAACTGCTTTCCTCTAGTAATAGTGCAAGTAAATCACCAAACTTTGAAATCTGCGCAGAAATGTTACATATTTGATTTTATAGTGTCAGGAAGGAAAAATAATTTTCCTATATCTTCCTAAATTCTTGGCTGAGACCCCCTTTCATGTAAGAGAAAAACAAACAAGTTTCATAACATGCGTGTGTCCTGTACACACAGGAAAAAGAAACCCAGGAAAACGGAGTGACTCCCTGAAATGGCTCAATGCACCACCTTGAATACCATCTCCAAATAACAACATAAGATGTGGTTTATAGGAGTTTTGGGGCAAAGCACAGGAAACAGAGGTATGGCTGCTGTGCAGATTTGTTAATGTCTTCTCCATTCATATGGGTTTGTAAAGATTCTGTCATCTTCCTCTTCCTGGTACAGGGAGAGAAACCCTTACAAATGGAGATTTCCCTTCTAAATGTAAATTTCCCTCACGGAAGGTTAATTTATAGTCTTTTCAAAGAGCTTCTCCTGCGTCTGCAATTTCTTAAAATCATCAGCCTAAAATAATACTTATGCCAAAGAGGCATATTATGAGCTGGCAGATTCCACTTGCCTTCAATAGTAAGGATCAGAAAACACAAAGAGGCCATTCATCCTAACTATCTGCTGGTTTATAGTCTGCAGTTAATGTCAGACCAACTTTGTTTACATCATTTTAGACCATTATTTAGACCTCACCCATCATTTATACTCTACAAAAATGTGTATCCTGTCAGAAATTAAAATAAAATTAACATGGCTAAGTTAATTGCTTATATTGATTCTCATATGTCCGCTAGGTTGCTGGAAAACATCATTTGCATTTCAGGAAACTTCTCTGAACTAAATTGTCCCCTTGGGGAGGCCAGAATGGCTTTCCAGTTGGTACCTAATTCCCCTAATACCTCGTTCTCATTGTTAACACTGGTAGGTGCCTGTACCCAGCTCATCCCTGACGTGGTCAATGTTGTATCAGTAGTGTTTATGAGAGCACTTGAGGGTAAAGTGCCTGCACACCCAAACAGAAAATTGTCTCTATTTTATCTATCAGTTCAGCTCGAGGAAAAAAGTTAATTGTAACTGGTAAAATATTTCTGAGACCAGGTCATCAGCTTTGCCTTGTTGACTTAATGAATATGAAATTACAGCTGTGTTAGAGAGTTTTATTTACCCACCTCTTCCCATAAAGGTAGACATTTAAAATAATTGAAATGATTGGGCATATCACACTGAAAGGCGTTGGGAGGTTTGACGTTCCTGAGCAAATCCTGGCCGTGTCAGAGCTGTGTCTTGTGTTCATAAATATTGTATTCAACCGCATGTATTTCTGTGACCACCTGCTCTCTGCCAGGTGTGATGCCAGGTGCTCAGGAAACAAAAGGAAACGGTTTACTCTCAAGGAGTTTATAGTCTGAGGGAGGTGGGCAAGTGGAAGTGCTGGTACGATGACCATGCCACGGTTAAGGCAGAAGGAAGGCAGCAGTTCCTTCAGGAGGGCGACTCCCGCACGGGCTGCGTTTAGAGGAAAATTCCTCGAGCTACACGGATGAACATCTTTCTGTGCCCTCCACAGGGTATCTTAATTCCCAAAGTCAAAGATTATACTCACTTGTGCTCCAAACATTCTCACCCAACATGCATTTGCTATTGGTACCCTCCGCTAACCACAGTGGTTTTCAGGGAACCGAGAGGACTGATCTAATGCTGCCTGGAATAAAACACAGTGGGTATACATTTACTCTCTAGAGGAAAGCTTCCGTAATGGTTTTACTCATCAGTTCTGGCCTACAATTATTTGTACTGATGTGGGAAACAAAGTCAGAAGAAAAATAATTAAATTTCCTTACTACCTACAGACCTTTGACAAGTCCTTGAAATAGGCAAAGTGACCTTCCTCGAGGGACTCAGCTGCCTGGATGTTGACACTTTGCTAAGGGCAAAAGGCAGTCTTAGCCCAACCCCCAGGACCCTATAAGTCCACTTTAACATATAAAAATTCCTTTGGAAACTTCTTTTATCTCTACCCCCAAGATACATGTTGGCAAATCATCCTCCAAGCATATGACCTTCTGATATACATCTGCAGGGTCTCACTGAATAAAGGACAGGCGGGGCTACTAGGTAGGGGCTATGGATCAGACTCAAAAAAATCCCAGAAATGCTGAGGCATTTCCCAGAAATAAGGGAACAAACCAGACCACCCCGCCCTGGGCATGGGAGGTGGGATCTTTTTATGGCAGTCACATTGTGACCAGACCCCAAAGAAGAAGTAAGCCATTAAAGATGCTATCACCATCCTCACTCAAACCAAGACATCACAAGAATCATGAGGCCCCAAGTTCCCTGGTCAGTTCTAAATAAAAGACTGTGGGTGGAAGCCCACCTTGGCAACCCAGTGGGGACCCCTCTCACTCCTGAAAGCTTTTTCTGTATCCTTGCTTAATAAAGTCTACTGCTTTACTCACTCTCCTTTGTCTGCAAGATTCATTCTTTGACTCCCTGAGACAAGAACCTCGCTCTCCTGTTTCAGTATCTCATCCCTTTTAATTATTATTTTATTGTTAATATACAAAAGCATATTAGTACAATGGCATTAGTGTATTATTTGCAAAAATAGATTATACAAGTCGGTCCGTGCTCATTTTATTTAATTCAAAAAATGTGAGATCATGCAGGTTTAGAATATAAAAAAATTGTTACTTCTCAAATCACTTTAGATTTCCTTTGTTAATAATATGAATACTATGTTAATTTCCTAAATGTCCTTCAATTTCCAGCATTCAGAATAATAACGTGATGCTAATAAAAAATTGTCCAGGCACCACGTGATAAAGCTCTACTGTGAAGCATGTCATATCATTAGGCCATTTTTAGGGATGAAACATTTGAGTCCTGACTTTTCTAATGTTCACCAGCTGGTAAGTGGCTCAGTTTTGCAGTCAAGCTCTTCAGAAGCAGGCTTCACAGTCTGGGCCTCCGTCGAAAATCTTAAATTGCCTGTGATTCATATAAGACACATGAAATACAGTCACTCTTAACCTGTTCTCTTTTGTCCTATGGCTCTAAGATTAAGGTATTTTACCATTAAAAGGCAGTTAAATAGGAAAATTGAAATGGATGATTATTAGATAAGACTGACTCCACAGCCTCCAGGAAAACGTAACTGTGTGGATTCCTGGTAAGTATGGACAAAAGAAAGATATAACCTAAAAAGCCTTCTCTCTTTAGCAGAATTCATTCCACTTTTATTTTAATTCAAGTCATCAATAGAGTTAAAATAGCATACGTAAATTTAGGACTTGGCAGTGAGACAGAGAAACAGGCTCCATGAAGAACTGCTTTTTTGCTCCTTTTCCTGCTTCTGTTCTTGGGAGGACCTGCACCCTTGCCTTGCTGGTGGCCTGTAGTGCAGATAACATACATTCTCCTTGTAAGAGTCAAGGACTTATGACTCCTTTGGAGTCTTCCAGCACAGCAGATAACATCTGAGGAGCGACTGCGGGAGGTCATCAAGTATTCCAGACCACCAATGCCAGACGTCTTGATGCCAAGATCCCGGTGCCAGGGAGTGAGTGACTTATGGAGGACACCTGGACACTTGTCTTTGTTCTGACTGGTTCCTGGATGCCTGAGAAGACATGTACAGCAGACCACAATCCTCAATAAAAACCCCAGAAATCCAGCAAAGGAGACTCTTCTTTCTTTCTGAGTCTCCCAGACACTGTCTGCAATTCAGTAAACTCTGCTCTCACTTCCTCCTGACTTGCATTTAATTTCTATCCTGCATGAAGCCAAGGAGCTCTTGGCTGGTCCTGCAGGACCCCCTCTGAGTCCTTGGACCTGGCCTGCCTACCTCAGATGCATCAAAACACATATCCACTTATAGAATGAATGGATAATGAGAACAAATAAATGAGACCCGAACGATACAAACTCTTCCACTGCCTGTTCTCTCCTGGAACTTTCCCAGGAAGAGTCACAGACATCCGGCTCTTTGTAGATCTTTACCAGCTGCTGGTATAACCACTCACTTTCCCACAGTTTGTATCTTTGTCTCTTCCCTGACCCATGATGAAACTCTGATTCTGGTTATGTTGTCTTCAGCCTCCCCGGACCAGACAGTATCCTAGGCAGTCTTACTTGTAATAGCTCACCTTCAGCAAAGACTTTATTGATAGTGCAGGGGAGGAAAAATAGTTTCCCCTTTAACTTTCTAGGTTCTTGGCTAAGACTCCCCACTGATAAAAGACAGATTAAGAAGAAAAAAACAAGCAGAAGTTTCATAACTTGCACACCTCCTGTTATATACATGGGAGATACCCAGGAAAACACAGTGACTTAAATAATACCTCCAACTAAAGACAAAAGATTCTGTCAGGGAGGGGAGCCAGTTTGGGGGAGCTGACCAGGAAAAGCACAGTACACAAGGGCAAGGTTTACGTGCAGAGTTAAGTCCTTGGCTTCCCCATTGATGAGAGTTCTAGAGATCCAGTCATCTTTCTCTTACAGATACAGGGAGAGAGACACCTTTACAAAGGGAGATGGAGATTTCTCTTATAAATGTAAATTTCTCTTACAAAAGGGTAATGTCTACTCAGTTTTCAGAGGTTCTTTTTTTTCTTCTAAAGATTTTATTTATTTATTTGAGAGACAGATACAGAGATGGGGAGAGAGAGCACGAGTGGAGGAGGAGAGGGAGAAGCAGGCTCCCCCTTGAGCAAGGAGCCCGATATGGTACTCTGTCCCAGGACCTTGGGATCGGATCAGGATCTGAGCCAATGGCAGACACGTAACCATCTGAGCCACCCAGGTACCCCTATGTCTCCTTTTTTAAAAAAATAAGCAGTTCAAATTAATCCTTATGCCAAAAGGCAAATTTTGGGGTGGTATATTTGCTCTCCTTCAATAGAACTAAGGTAAATTCAAAATGGTATATTTAGTATGGCAAAGTATGAAAAACAGAAAATAAAGAAATCACAAAGGTGATCATCTTTTTTCACTTTTATGATTTTATTTCCCAAGCTTGATTTCATTCAGAGTGACTTGCATTCACATTTTTCTTTGCACATAGACATCAGCCTATGATTAAGAGTCAAAAATCAAACTGATGTCAGCTTATCTTCTTCATAATATATTTTTAAAAGGCCCACAAGATCTGGTAGTCAATACCCTTTTCATTAAGTATGATGTCTATTTGTTTCTAAATGTGTCCTTTAAACGGAAATGAGGGAATAAAAAAAGACACTTTTAGATAAGAAAGCCAATATCTTTGCTTTTAAAGCTCTAACCACAAGTAGAGATACTTTTAGACACCCTGAGCATGGAACGTGCATTATTTTTACCTTCCATACTGTTTCAATGCATATAAATCATTATTTGTAATTATCATTGACAAACTTTGTTCTTTTCACCAAAGAAAATATCCTGCCACTTCTACTACTGATTCTATGTTCCAACCCATCATTTCTTAACCAGAGTTAAGACAAATGGCTGCTAGATGACAGAGGACAGGGCTAAGCTGCTAAGTGTGACAGGGCCACACTTCTGTTGCCATGGTTTTCAAATGAGATGCTCCCAGGGTCAAAGCAGATTCTTGCTGTTCTATTCATCACCATTTGACTACAAGAGCCAGGGAGCACATCTCAGATCTCTCTTGCTCACGAAGGCAGATGGAATGAACATAAGTGATTAGAAAACACCACCTGCTTGGTGCTTAATGCAGGAGGAAAAAAGCAGCTGTGGCATTTGGGATGGAAAACACATTAGCCTGGGCTCAGCATGCCACTTATATAACCAACCATAAAAATTGCAGGTTACTGAGGGTGTAGGATGAAATAATGCATGACAGACACTGGTTTTCTATTTGGGAATTTCCATCTCTGGACTATCAAGCACAGAGTAACTGATGAGGGCTCTATGGAACATCCTTTAGATCTCAATACTTGCTATTAGGAATATCAAAATAAGAATTCTTGTGAAAACAACAAGTCATCTCTAAAGTGCATCAGAAGGTAAAACGTGGCCCACAGAGCACGCAGTTTGCAGGTACTGCTGTGCTGTTATAAACAAGTGAGGGAAAAGGTTTTTTCAGCAAGCTTTCACTGATGTGACAGCTCATAACCCCCAAAATTTTCATTTACCTCTACAAGTAGATAAGAGGGCTACAGACCATGTGGATTGAGACTTAAATTTTGTGCAAACACAATTCACTGGACTCATTAAACTTTGAATGGACAGATTAATCACCAATAAAACAAACGTTGGTTCTCCCTTTCCGGGTGTCTCTCACCTCTCTTAGCATGCTGCCAGGAGGATGAACAATCAAAAGCCTTTTAATTACTTTATAATCTCTTTCAAGGTTTCACCTTCAATTAGTTAACTAATGCCTAAAGTGATAAATTTGCATGTGACTAGTGGTTTTAAATTTTATAAAAAAATAACTTGATCTTGAATATAATAATATATGCATATTCTCACTTTAAATACAGAAAGAGTATACACAATTATTTAATTATAGTTATTTTTTCATTGGTATAGGTTAAAAAATCTAAAAGTACTATATATTTCAAAATTGAGCAAGTGAGTCATTATTACAAAAACAATTGGAGCCAGGTTTTCTCTTTATTTGCTACCTTCACTGAGATATAATTGACACACAACACTGTGTGAATTTAAAGTGTACAACATGATAATTTGATCATTTTGATATATTCATCAAATATAATCATATATATTATTATACGTGACTGCCACAATACGGTTGATTAAAACAACCATAATGTCACATACCTTTTTGTGTGTGTGGTGAGAACATCTAAGATTTACCCTCTAAGCAACATTTACATATACAGTACAGTATTAACTCTACTCACCATGCTGTTACATAGGATTCCCGAACATATTAATCTGATAACTGGAAGTTTGTATCCTTTGACCACATGTACCCATTTCCTCTATCCCTTTCACCCCTACCCCTGGCAACCACCAATCAACTCTCTGTTTCTTTTTTTTTTAAGATTTTATTTATTTATTTGAGAGAGAGAGAATGAGAGATAGAAAGCACAAGAGGGAAGAGGGTCAGAGGGAGATGTGGGACTCGATCCCGGGACTCCAGGATCATGACCGGAGCCGAAGGCAGTCGCTTAACCAACTGAGCCACCCAGGCGCCCCTCAACTCTCTGTTTCTGAGTCCAGTTTTTTTAGATTCCACAAGTAAGTTAGACTGATCGTACAATATTCATCTTTCTCTGTCAGACTTATTTCCCTAAGCATATGCCTTTGAGTTTCATCAACCTACTGATGTCATTTGCAAATGGCAGGATTTCCTTATTTTATTTTTGGCTGAATGATATTCCATTTATATATATCACATCTTTATGCATTCATTCTTTGATGGACACTTAGGTTCTTTCAAGTCTTGCTATTGTAAATAATGCTGTAATGAACATGGTGCTGCATATACCTCTTTGTATATGACAGTGATCTCATTTCCTTCAGATATATACCCAGAAGTAGGATTACTGGACAATACTGTAGTTCTGTTTTTAATTTCTTGAGAAATGTCTATTCTGTGGCTGTACCAATTTACATTCCCACCAATAGGGTACATGCATTCCCTTTCATCCAGTCCTTGCCAGCACTTGCTATCGCTTGTCCTTTCGACAGGTGTGAGGTGATATTTCATTGTGATTTTGATTTGCATTGCCCTGATGATTAGTGATACTGAGAACCTTTTCATGAATCTGTTGGCTATTTTTATAATCAGGTTGGAGAAATGTCTATTCACATCTTTTGCCCATTTTTCTTTTTTTTTTTTTTTTTTTGCTGTTGAGTTATATGAGTTCTTTCTGTAGTTTGGATATTAACCCCTTATCAGATAGATGGTTTGCAAATATTCTTTCCCGCTCTGTAGGTTGCCTTTTCATTTATTGATGGTTTCTTTTACTTGTGCAGAAACTCTTTAGTTTGTAGTCCTATGTGTTTATTTTTGTTTTATTGCTAGTGCTTTTGGTGTCATTTCCAAAAAATCAGTGCCAAGACCAATGTCAAGGAGTTTTATGGTTTCAGGTCTTATGTTTAAGTCTTTAATTTATTTCATGTTAATTTTTGTTTAGCGGCATAAGACAGAGGTTCAATACCATTTTTCTGCATGTCGTCATCCAGTTTCATCAACATTGTTTTTGATGAGACTATCTTTTCTCCCCACTGACTACTCCTGGCTCCCTTGTCAAATACTAGATGACTGTGTATGTGTGCGTTTATTACTGGGCTCTCAGCTGAGTCCCACTCATCCATGTGTCTTTATGTGAGTACTGTCCAGTGCTGATTACTATAGCTTGTAACAGACCATGCAATCAGGACGTCTCACGTCTTCAACTTTGTTTTTTATCAAGACTGCTTTAACTATTTGGAGTCTTTTGTGGTTACGTACAAATTTTACAACTTTTTTCTATTTCTGTGAAAAAATGCCATTGGGATTTTCACATGGATTGCAATGAATTTATAGGTGGCTTTGGGTACAATGGAAGTTTTAATAATGCTAATACCTCTCATCTCAGATCTTGTTTCCTAATACCATTCTGCATTAAAAGAACCATTTTGTTACACCGTAAGTTTAAGAAGAGGTCAAGAAATCATGGGGATATGAATGAAGAACAGGAGAAAGCTGGAAGACATCTCACCATCTAAGTCTGATAAAAGCTGAGCATCAGAATCCTTAATAATATTAATGTACTATAACCCATTGCATACAATTGTAATCATGAGTCCCATGTTCATATCAGCAATTACTTAATTAATTAAAATAAATAATTAAGAAAGAAGAGAATGCTCTTGCTATGGTAGAATGCCAACTAATGAAGGTAGAAAACATAAGAGACTTAGAAAATACTATTTTGGCATCTATAACTGAGTCAAGCAAGAATCACCAATAAAGGTAAAACTAGAGGATTAGTTTGATGAATAAAATACACCTGCAAAAATATATAGTATCCTCTCAAAAATTACTTATTAATTACCAAAAGCAAAGTAATAACTACACAACGGAGAATGCTGGAGATCATGCTCTCAACCAAGTGATCAAAGTGCACATCACCAGGAATGAAATCGACACTCTGCCTCTTGATATGATGCCCAGGGAATGGCATGGCACTATTTCTGTGGTGTCCTGTTCAAAACACATTAACTAAGTCTCATCAGGAGGACACTGAGGCCATTCTACAATGTAACTCTTGAAAGGCTAAAGAATGGTTCTAGATGAATGAGATTAAGGAGACAAATAAATGAAATATTTGATAGTAACTTGGATACTGGATAAAAAATAAAAATGAAAAACATTATTGGAGATATTGCAGAATTTGAATATAGACTATGGATTGGAGAACATTCATGTCAATGTGTTTTTGATAATTGTACTGCAATTTCTTATGGGAAAGTAATTTTATTAGTAAATATGCCCTGAGACACTTACAGGTAAAGGATTATGATGCCTGTAACTGTCACTCTGATGTTTATAACATAATATGTATGATAAAACAAATAGGAAAAATACTTAAAAGTAGTGAGTCTGGGGTGCGTGGGTGGCTCAGATGGTTAAGCGTCTGCCTTCGGCTCAGGTCATGATCCCAGGGTCTTGGGATTGAGCCCCACATCGGACTCCTGGCTCAGTGGGGAGCCTGCTTCTCCCTCTTCCTCTGCCTCCCTCCCTGCTCATGCTCTCTTTCTCTCTCTCTCTGTATCTCTGTGTCTCAAATGAATAAATAAAATCTTTAAAAAAAATAAAAATAAAAATAAATAAAAATAGTGAGTCTGGGTAAGCACTATTGATATTTTACATAAATTTGATATTATATAAACAAAAAGACAGAAAAATGCATTGCTTAGAAAAAATAAGCAGTAACTAAGAAAATAAATGAGAGAAAAAGGAAACATCCATGAGGAATAGTGGTTTTCAAATATTACTCATTTATTCAAATATTAAAAACAAACACAAATAAACTTAAATGAAAAAAATAAAAGTATTAGATTGAAAAGTCAGGAAAGGAATCTTTCTGTCCCTTTGTGTGTTATAGAACTTATACAAAAACTTATTGACGTAGGCATTAAAATGATGCCATCGCTTGTATCACCTAAAGATACCAGGAAAGACATTTGAATAAGCCTTGGCAGAAATGCTGCAAATAAATGCACACAGCTATAATATTTAAAGACTTTTCTTTTTATTTGACAGAGAGAGAAACAGCCTAGAGAGGGAATACAAGCAAGCGGAGTGGGAGAGGGAGAAGCAGGCTTCCCGCCGAGCAGAGAGCCCGATGCGGGGCTCGATCCCAGGACCCTGGGATCATGACCTGAGCCAAAGGCAGACACCTAACGACTGAGCCACCCAGGTGCCCCACATAGCTATAATATTTATAGTGAGAATGTCTAAGTACCTTGCAGTTGTGGAAAAGTAATTAAACAGAAGAAATTGCTTTTACAGCTTGGATTCATTTAAAAGTGTTGTTATTAAATTCAGTTGAATATGATTCCAGCATCGGGCATTCTTTAACAGTACCAGTCTGTACAGCTAAATGCCAGAACTTTCTGTGGCAAAGACATAAGCACTTCTATACCGAATGCCCTGCTAGTCAGAAACAATTTATCCATTAACAATGCATCCCTGATCTTCTGAATGCTGGCTCAGCTCACAATGGTACTCAAACCAAATAAAAATGCATATTGTAGAAACAGATTTTATGCTTATAAAATTTAGATAATTTGTGGCAGAAATCCTAGATAAAGCACTGAAGAGTTTATTCTACTGGAGGTGAAATTATAGTTTTGTTAGCTTGATGGTTTTTATTAGTATGTTTGCTTTGTTTGTTTAACTGCATTTACTGGTTAATTTGAATCAGATAAATGTAGATCAAAAAGAAAGATAACTATGAACTTGCCTAATGCCTTTACTGACTTTCATTTGCCTGGACCTCCTTTGGTCTCATTACTGGGATAGTGTAGTCTCATTACTGGTCTGGTTTGCATTAAGAAACAGATTCTGCACCAGCCCAGGTATGTGTGATTCCTCTGTCTTTGTAACTTTGTCTTGGTCTTTCTGGCAGTTAATTTTCTCAACTTCAAAATGGAGTGGTAAGATAATTTGAATTTCTTAAGTGTAAAGTTTTCAGGGATTCCAATGATGGAATCTTGTACCACTGGCTTAGGTAGCTCAAAAAAATCTTTGCAATCTCATCGGTGAAAATTCAGTGATTGTATATGACTATTGAAGCACCAGGCTAATTAGCAGTTACGCAGATGCTGGTCTGACTCCCACTACTTTTTCTGTAATGTCAGCACAGCCAGAAGGCCGGTCAGTTTACTTTCTACACATGGCACTTCAGCAATGCCTTATCTAGGAGAGACATGGATCACACACGTCTGTTCTCTCTTCTCCCAGATGGGAGGATGTTTCTATGTGTGTGGTGAAGGGCATCTGTAGTATGAATTCTGGAGTAAGCACCACCCATTCCTATGTTAGGATTTCTCATGCTTTGCTTGTCATACCTCTAGCTTAGGTTTAATGTGCATTCCCCAGAGGTGAAAAACACCTGGTTATCATCATCATTTTGCATAAACATCTCAAATATGTTTTTTAAAAAATTTAATATTTTGAAATACCATTTTGGTGGGTGTTTTGACTTGCAATTGTGCTACATTTTCCTATTTTTAAAATATTTCCTCTGATGTATAAAAACAGGATACAGATTTTAGTGCCTTTTCTCATGAGTAAATTAGCCATTTGAACTTTGTGACATGTTTTTATATGATATATAAGGGGTCCTTTTTATCATAAATGTGGTATGAAACATTCTCAAGTTTCAAAATCCCCTGTATCTGTTTTCTCCAGTTCAGCTACCTTTCCATGCTTGAGCCAATCCCTCGCAGAGCATCCAGGTCCTCAACATTTGTACTTATAGGAAGCTAAGATGATTTCAATCTGAACACTTTTCTAAAAGCTTAACTGACAAAATGAACTAGTCATGCTGGTTTGCTCATTAAAAAATGGCATTCCGGAAATCAGGTCTTCTAATGATGACAGAAAACCTATCCATAATGAATTGTGGTTTATGACTCTTCGGTAGGAACAATAATGGCCTCCCAAAGATGCCCATGTCTGGAGCCCTGAATCTATGACCATGTATGTTACCTGGTAAAGGAGAATTAATGTTGTAGGCAGAGTACAGGTTACTAATCATCTGAGGTTAAAAGAGGGAAATCATCCTGGGTTATCCAGGTGGGTCCCACGTAATCACAGGGCCGTTTAGTGTGAAAAGCAGGGGGTGGTCCGCATCAGAAGGCTGTTAAGGGAGAAAGATTCATCTGGTGATTGCTAGAAGGTAGGGATGGGAGGTAAACTAGAAGCTGGAAGGGCAAACACTTCCTGAGAAGGAACACAGCTATGCTGACACTGACTTTTGGCCCAGTGAGACCTGTTTCTGACTTCCCATTTCCAGAAGTGTAAGATCATAAAATTGTGTTGATTTAAGCCACTAAGTTTGTTGCAGTAGCTGTAGGAGAGTCACGCAGGCCCCCTGCTGTTGGGAGGCCCGAGAGTTTCACAGCCTGATTCTGTTCACTGCATTGGCTCCATGGGACTGTGAATACACACTTTTAGATCAACTCTTCTTCACGTGTACCACAACATCTCGAAGCTAGCATGTGATAATTTTTTTTTTTTAAATCATTGGATACTTGCTTTGAGGAAATTGTTTTGGTATCTGGTGAATAAATGATGAAAGGTGATTAGAGGCAACATTATACATCATTGGCTGGTATGTGCTTGGGCCAGTAATCACCATTATTTAGAAGCAGTGTCAGTAAGCTCAATTTTAAGAAAAAGACCACAAATCATTTGATTCTGTAACTGCAACTCGTGTCCCTTACACTTTGCTGATCAAAACTGTATTAAATTACTGTGGCCTAATATGAGATAAAAATATGTTATTTCATTAGGCCGTAAACTATAGCCATAAACTACTGAACAGGACATAGCTCTTAAGGAACGTAGCTTCTAATGAAGAATACAAAGGAGGAAATAAATACCCCAGATGTGGTGTAAGAGCCACACTGAGTGTGAGTACGGGATCTGCCCCATATAGAGACACGTAAGTGGAGAATCTCATGAAATCGGTGGTCATCAGTAATATCAGAAAAAGTAACAGGATGGTTGGTTTTACTCTACAAGAGTCAGTAAGTTTGTCTTCTGCATTCATTTTATAATTAAGGAATCTGGAATACACAATGGTTATTAATTGTCCAGTATTAGAAAGACAACAACCAGGAGGGTTGAGAATGACATTCAAGACTCCTGACTCTCAGTTGAACGTGCTGTCCAATAACACCGATGCTGCTATAAATGTCTCTCTTTTGAAACAGTGTTATTTAGAATTCAAAATTTTAAGATCAATTATTCTCACTCATTTTTCATTATTACCTTATCTTTTTAAGTTTCACAAAACTGCTGTGAAATATATCCAATAAACATTTAAAGAAACAAATAGAAAAACTAATCAAATGGACTTACAAAGAATGAATAATTTCATATAAGATTCATAACATTGCTTGATGGTCTTATGAGTCATATACATCCATGCCAGTGGGTGGTGTATGTGGAGGCTATCTGACAACTCATTCTGCCTTTGGTAGGCGTAAGGAGAGAGATGTTTCTGTAGCTACCGTAACTGTTAAGGTATTACAGTATTTAAACGTACTTGGTCAAATTTTGTGGTATTATATGATTTACAACCTGAAATAATTTTATCGTATGTTCTAAAAATAATTCACTGGAGGTTGGAAAAAAACTTTTTCTCCCAATCTGTGCTACTACAAGATGGTGGCTCATTACTGTGACAAGTACATCTTTCAGGACTACCTGCAGGCTAATACCCAGGGTAAAATGGGCCACTCAGAACTGCTCAGCAGGAAGAGAGGTCGTGTCATCACAAACACATTCTTAGAGCAAACTGACACTCCAGATAATTGGTACTGAGTTCATGAGCTTACTTAACTAGCTAGTCATAATGTCCTTACCTCCCAAAATGTCTCTCAGATCAGGTATAAGCGCAAGTGAGGAGCGTCTGATGAATGTCATTTCAGGGCTTAGTTACTAAAGAAGGCTAATTTTATACAAAACATAAGGTTAATCTGATGAATGCTGGGCATCTGGAATCCTAGATCTGGGTTTGAATTACATCTTTGCCAATCACTAGCTTGACAAACTTGAGTAAGTTATAGAAATATTCTATAAGTTTGACTATTTTTAAAAATTTTTAAACCTTAATTATTTTATTTATAAATCAAGAGTACCAGTGGTTAATAATAACCAATACTGATTGATTTATTATGTGTCAGGCACTGTGTGAAGCACTTTATTTTTTTTTAAACTTTTTTTGTTGTTAATAAAATTTATTTTATATAGCATTATATTAGTTTTACCTACCACACAGTGATTCAATATATGCATATATTACGAAAGGATCACCACAATAAGTCTAGTTAACATCCAGTGCCACACATTGTTACAAACATTTTTTAATTTAGTTTTATTTATTTTTCAAGTTTTTTAAAATTTAAATTCAATTAGTTAACATATAATGTATTATTAGTTTCAGAGGTAGAGTTCCGTGATTCCTCAGTTGTATATTAACACCCAGTGTTCATTGCATCATGTGCCCTCCTTAATCACCCAGTTACCCTATCCCCCACCAGCCTCCCCTCTAGCAACCCTCAGTTTGTTTCCTATGATTAAGAGTCTCTTATGGTTTTTCTCCACCTCTGGTTTGACTATTTTAGATGCCTCATATAAGTGGAATCATGCAACATTTGTCCTTCTGTAACTGGCTCATTTCACTTACCATAATATCCTCTAGGTTCATCTATGATGTTGCAAATTGCAGGATTCCCTTCTTTTTTAAGACTAGATAATATTCCACTTACTTATATCCATATAGTCTTTATCCATTTATCTAAGCAGAGAACGAAGGGTAGTTGCTGTGGGCTGGGGAGAGGGAGCTGAGCTGCTGTTGCTGTTCAGCCAGTAAAACGTTTCGGTTATGCAAGAAGAATATGTTGCAGACATCTGCTATAGGGCATATGCCTGAAGTTATCAATACTCTATTGTGCATTTAAAACTTAAGAGGGTGTATCTCATGTTAAGTGTTCTTACTGGAAGTAAAAAGGACACAAAGATGCTTTTGGAGGGGATGGATATGTGTATTACCTTGGCTGTGATGATGGTTTCACACATGTATGCATTTGTCCAAACTCATCAAATTGTATATATTAAATATTAAATTTATTTTGACCATATTAAATATGGTCAGTTTTGTATAACAATTATATCTCAATAAATCTGTTTAAGAAGAAATATTTTAAACCTTGGTTTTATTCATTACACACAAGTAGATTAATGCCTTCCTCATTGGGTCATTTTGAAGTTTAATGTATTCGTTTATTCATTCAACAGATATTGATTGAACAATTTATCTGCATTCAGACTGTTCTGGGCAATGTTTGGACTTCACTGCAAATTAGATTTTAGAGGCAAAAACTAAATATATCAGAAGTATATTTTATATTACAATATTTGCTTTGAGGGAAAGAGACTGAAATAACAGCTTGAGAGAGAAGGCATTTTGGGTAAGGTCATCATGGAAAGCCCTCTGAGCTGGGACATTTGATAAAATATTCAAATACATGGAAAACTAGGGGAAAGGAATAAAACTATCAGAATAAACTAGTCCCTAGTAAATAAAAGTCTCGGAACATCCATGAACTTAGAGAAGAGAATGTGGTGATAAAATGGGTAATGGCTAAGAGTTGATAATGGACTGTGTGACCACAAGGCTCCAGCATAAAAGAGAAAGCTGGATGTCATGTGCCCGGGGCCTGGAAAGAAGGTGGGATCTGGGTATAGGTGAACAGTAACATCTCTGCTGTGTGATCCATGCCCCAACTCCCAATTTATCAGGGTTCATCTCCCCTTACTTCTCATCTTGAAGTGTATTCTTGATCTGCAAAGACTTGTGCTGTGCCACCCACACGGTGAAACTCTACACTCACATCCTTCAGTCTTTCTACTTCACGGCTGCGTTCGAGGCCACTCATATATGAAGATTATCAAAAGTGCCATCTCTTCACGATGTTCCCTCTGCACTCCAGAGCTGAATTAATGATGCTCCTCTGTGCACCATTAGCATATATTTATCATAGCACCAACTATATTGATATTTCTTAATAGAAGTCTGTTTTTATCTTATCAAGATTTTATTCTAAGCAATCAAAGATATGTATGTATTTGATAATTGCTGCATGTTTATTACCTATAATTTAGAAAGAAAACTAGATTTTATGACAGTCCTCAGTGTTATTCTTGCAGTTATTTATTGGAAAGTCAGTGCACCCATTTAAAGTCATCCTTGCCTTCTGCAAGATAATCCACACTATGGAGGTTAAAAACACGGTCTCTGGACCAGGCTGCCTAATTTTGCATCCTGACTCCAGCAATGATTTGCTGCATGAGCTGTAGCAGATCCAACCATTTCTATGTCTTACCTGCTTGGTCTGTAAAATAAGAAAAGGATGGTACTTACTTCTTAGGTTGACTTTGAGAATTAAATGAATTTAGTGGATAGTTAGTACACTAACTAACTAGTGTTAGTTAGTTAGTGCACTAGTAGTACAATGTCTAGTACATTGTAGTAGTGCAATGTCTGGTTTAGTACAATGTCTGGATTATAATAAACAACCAATAATATGTTAGCTGAAATTATGAAAGGGTGTCAGTATCAGAAGAGTATGAATGATAAGCATTTAAATATAACCACTCAAGATACTACAAAAAGTATCAGGAAAAGTCTGGTTAAGTCAAAGCAAAATGAGATGCCATTTTTGAACAACCGTGCAGTAATTTTAAAATGTGAGATAATACCTAGTACTGGTGAAAACCAGAGAAGATAGTTACTTTAATAGTGCTGTTGGGAAGGTGCAATGACTCAGTGTTTTTGGATTATGCAAAGCTGCCTCGAAACCTAGAAGGCACGTTCCCTTCAACACGCCAACCCCACTAAGCAGGTAACACTAACGAAAGTTCTCTTTGCTGAAAGACAGACGCCATCTGCCACCACAAACACAGTCAGGTCACTGCAGTTTTATAAGGGTAAAATGCCCACTAGGAGGGAATGATTTAAATGAGTAGCAGTGCATGACTATGATGCAGGACTACACCGTCATCAAATGAATGACCTAGATCTGCTTGTGCTACTTGGAAAGACATATGAATATATAAAATAATATTTGTGGACATACAGGATTTCTTCACAATAGAATTGCACACTTACAAAAATTTATTAATGGTGTTAACTTCAGGGTAATTAAATGTTGGAATGATTGTTTTTGTTTTATTTTTTCACTATTCTAAAATACTATTCTTTTAAAATGTATAAATGGATTAAATTTGTCAATGGCACTGTTGCTTGAGCTGGCTTTAAATGGCCAAAAGTGGATGTGATATTTTGACTCGTAATGGAAAATTAATTTGGATTATAATGACACATAAACACACACACACAGTATAATCATATTAAAGCTAAATACATACAGTATTGTAGTAACTGGCACGTAGTAAGTGCTCTCTCTATATTATCTATTATGATTGTTATCTTTATTAATTTTGATCTACTTAGTTGAACAGTACCTTATTTCTGAAGAGGAACAGATAGACCTGTTATTAGATATGTTTAGAGAAAATAACCTCTTTAAATAAAAACAAAATAAATAAAAATAACCTCTTTTAAAAAATAAAAGTTTCCAGAATAAAGTATAGTTCAAAAAGTCTTTGAATAAAATTTCCTGATTACGTTGTTCTAGGAGGACCAGCATGTGTGAATCATGTTCCTCTAGTTTTGACTGTGACCATGAGATCATGCTTTGAATTCTGAAAATACTGCAACCTTAGGCCAGTTTGATGGAATTTAGAATATTCTGAAAAGGAATGGTTTTAATTTCTGCATCTTCCTATAAAGTCTACTGGGACATTTCATCATAAAATCTCTCCCACCCTGCAATATTCTATCATAATTACTACAAGAGGTATCAACAGGGACAGGCTAAGGCAAACAGTGGGATGGAGAGTCCCAAGGAGATGAACTGGAGCGGGAACTCTATTCCGGAAGTAAGTGATTTTAGGGAGGAGCGAGTCCTATGGGCAGTAGGTGTGTGTGTGCTAATAAAACACTCTGTTTTCTTTAAGCAGCTTTCCTTTACAGAGCAGTTACATATGTTGCTTACTCAACATTTTTTTTGTTGTTTATTAACACATCTCTGATCATTTTTCTTCCCATCTTACAGGTTAAAAGATTTCTTGTAACTTGCTTTCATTAGGAAACTTGTTCTCATTACAAAGTATATAGGAGGTACTAAGCTTATGGCAAATTTGCATTCCTTACAAAGCAAAACTCCTGCTTGAGTTGCTCGGTGTCGGCTCAGGGACCTCACAGATGCAGCAGCAACATGCGCTACCACACAGGAATCCAAGCACAGGAGGGAGAGTGCCTGTGCATGCAGTTCAGAGGCTGGGAACAGTCTCCTTTTCTGCCTGCCTGTGCCAACTGCATCAACATCTCCTTGAAAAGATATAGCAGTCACGTCTGGGAAGAAGTGCTCAGCAATGACATGCCCTCAGCGTTCTGTTGTCAAAAACAATACTGTGAAATTCCCAGCTAGATTCCTTTATGCTAAAGTTCTCAAAACAGATGCTCCTAAAGCACTGCATCTAAAGGCACATTTTAAAAGATTTATTTATTTATTTATTTGAGAGAGAGAGCACGAGTGGGAGGGGCATAGCGGACGAATCTGAAGCTGACTCTGCGCTGAGCATGGAGCCTGATGTGGGGCTTGATCTCACGACCTTGAGATCATGACCTGCGCTGAAACCAAGTGTCTGTTGCTCACCCAACTGAGCCACCCAGGCGCCCCCTATATGCACGTTAATCCAAATGTAGTGAATGTGCTGATGATGGCAATACACAAGGTACATGCTTTCACGTCTGCTCAAGGAATGAATTAAAATCCCACTTTGAAGGATAGTCTATTGGCAACATGGACAAGCCACGATGGATGTAGGTTTTATAAAAAAAATGATGTGTTTGAGGTTTTCCTCATGTAACTTCCTTGCATTGTATAGGCACATGAACTTTCTCTAAAATGAAATACAAAATTTTTCTCTACAATTTAAGTTATTTTCACTTATTGTAACAAAACCATAAAACAAAACTTTGTAAGGCATTTGACAAATGTCACCTTACTGTTGCATGAAATACATGACAGAATTAGATTTAAAAAAAAAAACTAGATTAATTTAGACTCTCATTTACCTGTCTAAGGTCTTCCTAATTTTCAAGGACATTGCACTACTATTCTTTTCTTAATCTAAAACTGATTTCTTTAATGGAACCTTAAAAATATTCAAAAATAAAGCCAAAGTTTAAGCAAAACAGTCTTTAAGGCTCCTCCCAAGGCTTGCTTTATAATTCTTTTCCTTCTAACAACCAATTTATCAGTCAACACACTTGGTCTTTTTTTGGTTTCTGATTGATCTCAGGATCGTAATGTTAAAGAGTTTAAGCTACATTAATGGTGTTTATTTAACTGTTGTGAACTTTGTGCTCAAAGTAAACAGACTGGCACAAAGTGCTGTGGTTTTGTCAGCCATCCCTATAGTATCTTTCTTCAAGGAACATGAGCAGAGCATTTGACTACCATGTAGTCATCTTTAGCGATATGATGACAGGTTTGAGGGCTAGACTCGTATGAGGACCGTAAATGTATCACTTCATCTCTTCTGCACAAGACATAGTTGGTGCTCCACAAAGGTTTAGGGGATTAATATGAAAACCTCAATTGAATCTTGAGCATCAGTAATTAAGTGAAGTATTACTAATAATGCAGGTTAAAATTTTGAAAGACATTCTCACTTACATTCCGATACTATGGAATGAAAAAAATATATACATATAAAAACACACATGGTTTTAAATCTTGTAGTGATGGCATTCGGGAATAAAGAAATAGCACTGGACTGCATTCTCACATGAAGAATTAATTGAGGATGGAATAATTATGTAGTAAGTCCTGGGGTAGTTAGTTCATCATGATAATTAAGGCAGACTTTATGCATAATGATTACCTTGATCTCGTATTTCCTCTTCCTATTTCTAGACTAGACACATTACAATATATCCCAAAACTGTACTTTGGCTTATCAATAATGAAATGTCAGACTTCAGTGTTTCCTGGCTTATAATGGACTTTTAATAATTGTAACAAACAACTAAAATAATAGCATTAAAATTATTTTCCTTTATTTTATTTTAAAGATTCATTTATTTATTTGAGAGAGAGAGAGAGAGAGAGAGAGAGCACATGAGCGAGGAGGGGGCACACTGTCCCCTGAGCACAGAGCTCAGTGTGGGCTCGATCCTAAGACCCTGACTGAGATCATGACCTGAGCCAAAATCAAGAGTCAGATGTTTAATCAACTGAGCCACCAAGGCGCCCTTAACTCATTTTAGATAACATTTTCAGTAATATTTTATTCATTTAATGCTTATATAATTTTCTAGGTTTCATTTTCATTTAATATAACAATGTATCTGCTGTACCATATTCTTATTAAATATCAGTACAACAGACACCCCAAGAAAGCCTCTCATCAGCTGGAAGGAAGTTGACTTTAACTGTGTTATGTTTTGCTCATATAATCTGCATGTACTTGACAATGACCATAATTTATATGCAGAGCACTCTCACACTGACTTGATAAATGCTCCCAGAGGAAAACCTTGCTGCCTTCTACATTATTTTCTGCTTCCAGGACCATCTCTATCATATAATAGACTAATAAAATAATTAAAGAGTTTGAATATTATTTTCTAAATAAATTGAGAAGCACAATGCAATATTATTCTGCTTAGGGTTGAAAAAGTTTAAATTAGCCAAGTATATCAGAAGTGAAAGTGGAAGGTGCAATGTATAATTGGTCACTTTATCTGGGCAAAACCAATATAACAAAGGTGAACTGAGATACAGTTTTACTTTAAATTTTTTAGCTACAGAAAAAGACTTTAGCACTTATGGATAGTAAGTATTTATAACAGAAATAATTATTAATGTATTTTCAGACAACACAAGTAATTTGAGACTAAGAAGTATAGAAATGTGTACAGCAATCCTTAATAAGTCTGAAAAGAATACAATAGGAAAGAGGTAAGCATTGAAGACCTGGTTAGCTTCCTGGTTAAGCCATGTAGGGTGTTGGGGCGCCTGGGTGGCTCAGTCGGTTAAGCCATGTAGGGTGTTGATAAATAGTCATATTAAGAAAAAAACTACCCATGTATATATATAAATATATATATATATATATATATATATATATATATATATATATATATAAATAACACTTTGTTCTGTTAGACCCTAACAGACATTGGGATATCTCCAGCCATTTTGCAGAGGAGTTAATACGTGATAGAGTGATTTGGAGCTAGTGATGATTATGACTCAGCCAATGACAGAGAAGAGCAGGACCCAGAAGAGCTGGTTGCTAAGAAAACAAGCAGTAAACATAGTAAAGTTGATGTTTGACCTGCACTCATCAACTGAAAGGTGGTGTAGGAAACATTCACTTCCCCTGTGTCTCTCCTTCACCCTCACATTATTACCACACTCATAATGCTTCTGAAACCAGGTATGTTTTTATTTATTTGTTTTCCCACACAAAGAAATTCTGAACACCAGCAGGTGCCCTTCAACTTAATACAATAACAACGCTAACTGGAGTTAACACAGACCCCACAGGGTAGGGGCTCAGTCCCAGAGCAGCAGGGGCTTATCACCAGCAGTGGGTCCCCAGGTTACTCACAACTTCTGTCCAATTTGGCTACTAATTAAAGTTTCCCATGACCCCTCCCTTGGATTCAATTATTTACTAGAACAGTTATCAGAACTCAAGAAAACACTTACTTACATTTGCCAGGTTATTACGTAGAAAAAGATACGATACAGGGTACAAATGAACAGTCAGATGAAGCAATAACATAGGGAAAGGCCTGTAAGGTCTAGCGCTTCTGTACCCATGGAGCTGGGGTAGGCCACCTTCCAGTGTGTGGACATGTTCACCAGCCCAAAAGTTCTCCAAATCCTGTATGTGTGAGGGTTTTATGGAGGCTTGATCACACAGGCATGATTGAAAATTGCCTCTATTTCCAGCCCCCCTCCCCTCTCAGACAATGGGCAGTGGGGCTAAAAATCCTAAGCTTCTAGTCATAGATGACCAGGCCCACCCAGGAGCCTGTCAAGAGCAACCTCATTAAAACAAAAAACATTGTTATCTCCTAAGAAATACCAAGAGATTTAAGAGCTCTGTGTCAGGAACCCCAGGGCTAAGGACAAATATGAGAACAAAAGATGCTCCCAGTACTCTTACGATTTCTTAGGAAATGATAAGAGTTTTGGGAGCTTTGCATCAGGAACTGATGGCTGAGTTCTAGAAGAAAAGATTCTCCTATCATCTCTGTTTATAAGAGTTTTAGGAGTTCTGTGCAGGAACAAGGAGACAGAGACCAGTATACGTGTTTCTTATTATTTCACAGGTGGCAACGGCTTAAGGACAAATCATCTGCAGCAGTGAAAGAGGAAATTCAGTATCTAAAATAAACCTGGAAAGCTAAAACATTCCATTTTCTCTGTCTAATCTTTCTCTAGCATATGGAATTGTAACTTGATACATCTATTACTGATAATATGTTTCACAAAAGGATGAATATGGAGATTATTAGCCAGAGCTGCAAAAGCATGTTGAGGTGAGTTTGGAGACAGGACTTGACACTGAAGGTCCATGTCAGGAAAGAATCTGGGAAAAGGCAATTGGATTAGATGAGGAAGCAAGAACATTAAAATAAATGTCTTTTACTGGAGCGTCTACTGTACTAGAGATCCAGCTATAAGTGTATCACCTGCATCAAATATAAAAATGGTAGTAGAGAAAGAATTTTAGTATGTCTTTATCAAGGCCCTCATTTTGATTGGGAGTTCATTGTATGTAGAGTTTATTGGAAAGTTCGGTGGGATCTTTCCTAAATCCCACTGCCCCTGATAGAAGGCTTAATAGCTCTGTAGAAGCTATGAAGTAGCTTCTGTCGTGCAGATTGTGAATATGTCAACCCCAATCAATGCACCTTGAAAATATTATTTGTAAAAATACTCTATGAGTAAAAGCTAATGATACTTTTTGGGGGAGATTTTCATATCTAGAATAAACTCAAGTGAATATGAAATCCACTTCCTTATATACTAATCCTTAGTGTTGGCCCAAATCAAGGTGCAAACACTTTTTAATCCATCAGTGTAAGTGTCCTAGTTTCAGAGTGCAATAATTCTTTAAAATTGGGCTTCTGAATTCATATTTATATATGCATTAAATACAGAAATATGTAGAAGTCATTCTTCATGGGTAGCAGGTGGCATAGCAGAGGAGGGAAGCGTGGGAAAACTGAAGCTGGATTGCCTGGATCCCCATCCCATCCTTGAGAAGTTGGGTGACTCTGGGTAGTATATACGTAAATTCTCTCAATGCTTGCTCATATATAAATTTTTAAAAAGATAAATAACCATATTGTGGGGATTAAATGTGGTGATGCATAAAAAAAAATCTTCCACGCATCTGGCACAAAGTAATCCCTCAACAAAGTGTTTAATAGTAAGAGAGATCCGTGTGGAGAAATGGCATTGTGGGAAATAAGAAATATGCAATGCTCCAGGCACTAAATAGATGTTTAACCTTGAGCATGTGTCAGCCTCTCTGGGCCTCTGCCTTATGATTCCTTCCACCTCATTGATTCAATAATCAGTTGAACATGAAAACATGTAGAACAATTAATTCAGGGAGAATGAAAGTAAAGGAAAGCCCTAGGAAATGTCAACAGACGAACATACAACTCTATAAATGATCTCACATAATGTCAAAAGGAAATAATTTGAGGATGGGCTACTTATTCAACAGATATGTTACTGCAAGCGAAACTGTCTTTGTGTTCTCCGATTGTTGGCAGGAAGCATCGTCATATTATCATAATTAGCATACAGTAGCTTCTTAAGAAACATAAAACTTTGTTTTGATTAGATACTATCCTCAATTCTAAGGGATTTTGAAATAGTGGGTCAGATAAAGATACTAAACGTTAAGATAAAGTACTTCCCTGGGAATTCATGGAATGTCATTCTTTCATCCATAGGGTTTTTTCTGGTAGCTGTTCTCTCACAGCAGTGCTTCTGTGCTTTCTTTCCTGGACAAACAGCATCTTCCTACAAAGTCAATTTTGTTTCAACTTCTACAGCTAGTTTGGGAGAGTTCTATTACGAAGAGGTCTTAGCAACAAAAAACCACTGGAGTATCATAAATATTAGTGAAACATTTTAAAATCAGGAACCAGGTTGTAGAGGCCACTACCTTTTTATTCAGTATTATATGAGTTACTAGCTGGCCTAATTAACGTGACCAAAACAGACAATCAAAACTACACAAATGACACTGTAGAGATGAAAAGAAATAAATCAAACTGTGATTATCAGTAGATTATATACAGTCTACACAGATTTATTTTAATTAAGAGGTTTTAGTATTGCTCTTTAGAAACAGGACAAATGTACAAAATTTAATTACACCGCTTTAGACCAAAAATAGATTTTGAAAGAGAAGAGGCAAATATAAAAAATTTATATAAAATAGAGAGCAGTCATTTTTTGAAAAAGCTATTTAAGTACTTGGGGGAGGTGGGGGGGGAGCAAACATATTTATAGAAAGACTAAAAAGAAGACCTACATAGGGATGCCTAGGTGGCTAAGTTGGTTGAGCATCTGCCTTTGGCTCAGATCATGATCTCTCCCAGGGTCCTGGGATCAAGTCCGGAATCAGGACCCCCGCTCAGTGGCGAGTCGGCTTCTCCCTCTCCCTCGGCCTCTCCTCCCTCTCCCCTGCTCATGCTTTCTCTGTCTCTCAAATAAATAAATAAATAAAATATTTAAAAAAAATAAAATCAAACCATTTATCACAGGGCATCATACAAACTGAATATACATGTAAAACATTAGAGAAGTTATTTGCATCACATGTAAAAATAGCTATAAATTACAGCTTAAAAGACATCACATGCAAAAGAAAAGTAATTCAGAAGGGAAAATATGAACAGATTCATGAATGGAGGATACTGATGTCTAATAAACAAAACTAGAGATACAAAATGATTAGCAAGATGCAAAATAAAACCACAATGAAATACCCTTTCTACCTGGAAGAACAGCAAAATTTTAAAGTAGGTAATACCAAGTATCAGTAAGGAATGAAGGAATAAGACCTCTTACCCACCCTGAGGAAGGTCAGTCGTTAAAACTACTGTTTATTATTCTTACTATCTTTTATTATTGAAATATAAATGATATACTGTGAAATCCACATTTTAGAAGCTCATAATTTGGCTGCTCTTAGTATATTCACAAAGATGTGCAACCATCACCACTACATAATTCAAACATTTTCATTACCCAAGAACTAAACCCCGAGCCCACAGGCGGTCAGCTGTCATCCCGTCTCTTTCTCCACCTCAGCCCCTGGTAACCACTGATCCACTCCCAAGGTCTACATGCAACATTGTATATAAATGGGATCGCCCAACGTGTGGCCTTTTGTGTCTGGCTTATGTCGCATACCATTGCATTTTCATGGTTCATTAGGCTGTAGCATTTAGCAGCGCTTAATTACTTTTTATAACCTGTATTCTGCAAACTTGCTAAACTGTTCCTTAGGTGTAATAGTTTTCTTAATTATTATTGGTATTAATGTTTCTTTAAACATTTGAGAGAATTCACCAGTGAAGCCACTCTTTTGTGTGGGGGAAATGTTATTATTATTATTATTTTAATCTCTTTACTTCTTCTAGGTCTATTCAAATTATTTCTTCTGGAGTCCACTTTGGTCATCTGTGTCCTTCTAGGAATTTGTCTATTTCACCTAGGTTACCTAATTTGTTGGCATAAAATTGGCTTTCATCTTACACTATAATGCTTTTAAGATTTGTCTATGTTATGTCATGTATCATAACCGGTTGCTTTTTAAAAACTTTGAGTAGTATTTTCATATATATCACCATTTGTTTATCTACCAACTTTCCTTTTATTTCCAGTTTTTGGCTTTTGTGAATAAAGCTGCTAAAATATTCTCATACAAGTCCCTGTATAGACAAACACTTTTATTACTCTTGGATTGATACCTAAAAGTTGGATTGCTGGGATGGATGTTTCACGCAGTAAGAAATTGACAAAATTTTTCTCTGAAGTTGCTGTACCATCTTGCATTTCCACCAGGAAAGCATGAGAATTCTGGTTGTTCCATGTGTTCATGAGCACTCAATATTGTCAGTTATTTTATTATGGCTGTTGTTGTTCTTAGATATACTAATAAGTGTAAAGTATTATCTCACTATGATTTAAAATTACATTTCCAGGGCGCCTGGGTGGCTCAGTCGTTAAGCGTCTGCCTTCTGCTCAGGTCATGATTCCAGGGTGCTGGGATCGAGCCCCACATCGGGCTCCCTCCCCGGGGGGAAGCCTGCTTCTCCCTCTGCCACTCCCCCTGCTTGTGTTCCTGCTCTCGCTGTCTCTGTCTCTGTCAAATAAATAAATAAAACCTTAAATAAATAAATAAATAAAATTGCATTTCCATAATGACTAATGATGGTGTCTTCTTATAGCTTATCTGTCATTCATAATAGTGAGGCTTACATTTATTCTTAAATTAAAATGAAAACCAAATAATTTATACAAGAATATGGAAAAATTATTTCTGGAGACTTTGTTAAAATTGGAATTACCAAAAATTATAAAACAGAATGAGGAGCGCCTGGGTGTCTCCAGTCGGTTAAGCATCCGACTCTTGGTTTTGTTTGACTCAGGTCATGATCTCAGGGTTGTCCCTCTTCCTCTGCCCCTTCTCTCTCTCTCCCATTCTCTCTCTCTCCCAAATAAATAAATAAATCTTAAAAAAAAAACACAGAATGAAATTATTTTTGGGCAGTAAAATATATGACAAACTCATCAGAGAAGGCATGTGGGCTCTGCATACGTTGTTCAGGAAAATGCTAGAATTCTGAAAGGGAGTTCCCAAACCTGTGAACTGGGTTCTGTTTGAAACAACATCCTAATGTCCTTAAAGTAGGTCAGCAAAGTAGGTTGAATTTTTGGAATGAGTTAAAGAGCTCTGCATTATATCAGGAATTTACTTAGACCCTCAAATCCAACAAGACCTCAATGGAGTGGTTAAGCTTTATACTGGTTGTAAATTAAGTAATTTGGAAGCTACACTTAATCCTCCAAGGTATTACGTAGAGAATTTCAATCACAGTTACTGACCAAATAGTACTCTAGATACCTGAAATATTCAATGCAGTATTCAAAAGTGACTTAAAGGAAAAGATTATACACTTGATTTTGGCTTAGAAATTATTACTTCATTGCAACTTTCATTAACTTTACTAAAGTTATTATAAATAGTTCGTATTTTATTTCATTTATTTATTATTTTTAAAGATTTATTATTTATTTGAGAGACAGAGAAGGTGCATGAGCAGGGAAAGGGGCAAGGGAGAGGGAGACAAGCAAACTCCCTACTGAGCACAGTGCCCACCTCGGGGCTCAATCCCAGGACTGTGAAAACATGACCTGAGCCAAAATCAAGAGTCGGACACTTAACCGACTGAGCCACCCAGGCGCCCCAATAGTTTATACTTTAGAATAAATTAAGGAAAAGCTAACATTTCAGAAACTTTTATCAAAAGTAATTATTTTTATTCAGTAGTGTCATGTTAATCAAAATAACGAACATAACTATTTTTATATTAATTGAAAAAATATGCTAATCTGAGATATTTCTTAAAAACCACAAAACAGCCCAACAAGTTTTGGAAAAGGCCAAAATGAGGCCAAAATTTATTATACTAAAATAATAAAAGTATCATTTGACACTAATGAATATTATGATCATGAATATTAGGTCCATTTTAAAAATCCACTTGTTATCACTTCGAATTGCCTGGACTTGGAATGGCTGCCTTATAAGAAATTCTATTCCACAGACTTAAAAATATCCGAAGAAAATAATATAATTGTTCATTATGATGCATTGTGGAGAAGACCATTATCACCTGGATGGGTCTTGGTGAAGTTTCCCACCAGTACTAATATTTCATTATTCAAGAATAGGTACACAGGGATAACCCTTCTTTTCTTTTCTTTTTCTTTTTTCTTTTCCCTTCCTTCCTTCCTTCCTGCCTTCCTGCCTTCCTTTCTTTCTTTCTGTAGGGAAATATTATCTTGGATCACACAAAAGTATAAAATATATTAAGTTATTCAGTCCTTTTTGGTTTTTAAATGAATATGACAACATCAGATTGTTTTCTACTCAGAAATCTTAGGTTAATATTGAAAAAGGAAAGGTGTAACGTGTTTTGAAAGTCTGAAGGAGTATGGTAATGATCTGTAAGTATCCATTCTTCTCTCTTCTCTAATCCATTAACTTCAAGATTAAAGAAGCACAAGTGGCTGCCCAAATGAAAAGCACATTTTGCTGCTTCTCTCACTGCCACCTGTGGACTTGCAGCCCAAGTCTGTATCAGGGCTGGGGGTGGAAAGGACAGGTGCATCTTCTGAATAACATTCCCTCCAGATACTCCTCAACCCTCATGTGCTCTTTCCCCTCTTTGCAATCTGGAGAGCAGACATCAGCCAGTTTCTACCACATGGGGAGCAGCACACCATGGAATGGTAGACAAAACCGGGTAGAATGGCGATAGTTCTAACAGATGATAATGTCACGTGGGTGAGAATATGGAACAACTACAACCTCTATGCACGGTTTGTGGAAGAGCATAATGGAAGAAACATTTTGGAAAATTCTTTAGCAATTTCTTTTTTTTTAATTTCAGATATATTTTATTTCTTCAAATTTATTTATCAAGAGTGACTGAAATAAAAAATGTAATTGGGGGCACCTGGGTGGCTTCACTGATTGAGCGTCAGACTCCTGATTATGGCTTAGGTTGTGATCTCAGGGTCATGAGATGGAGCCCCAGGGTTCTGTGCTCACTACCGAATCTGCTTGAGAGTCTCTCTCTCCCTCTGCCCCTTCCCCATTCTCTAAATACATACATACATACATACATAAAATCTTTAAGTGTATATACATATATATATATAATTGAGTCCCATCATCATGGAAATGGCTTTAGGGGAGAAAACTGGTCAGCTGAATATTACTGTTTCCCATTTTCAACCAGTAAAGAGTTGCCATTGATAGACAGCCAACAGGCTGTCAAGAATGCCCACGAGATATTATATAATACAACATGTTTGTTCACAGAGGGAAAAATTAGGCCGTAACTTCTGTGAACTTGGTGATTTCCTCACACAAGGACAAAAGCACCACGCATGCTTAGGAGAATGGTGGAACGTGCACCCTTGGACACAGCTGTGGCTCCTTCCTGGTGGGCAGTCTTCCTCCAGCAGTCAAGCGTGCCCCTGCACCGGGTGTCAGTTCCTCGGCGCCCTGACTGCATCACCTCACAGTAACTAAAAGTGTCAAAGGTATAGGAAGTCAAGGCAGTAAGTGCTGAGACGGATTGTGTGATCATTCAGCGGATGGAGAGGTGCGTACTCTTGGGATCTGGAAGCCTTCCCTTGCAGAGTCATAGGTGCCCAAGTAGGCATCTGGGTAGATAAGAATACCCTGCACAGACACATGAATGCCTTGGTACAGGCCCTCAGTCCCATCAGATTTGTGGATCTTAACCAGGCAGCCCTTGGGGCCTCTGAATTCCCTTTCAGCTCCTGTGTCCACATCAGCTGCTCGACGGGTACGGGCAAATTCAAAAGGATACACAAAACAAGGGTGTGGCCCCAGCAGCACCACCTGAAGCCAGATTCCTTCTTGTCCACAGCACCCAGGAAGATCTGCTTGTGTTATTCTGTGAAGGTGAGGTTGAGAAGCTGGGTGGGGAAGTATCTGATGACATGGGCCAGGTTACGACGCCAGAAGAACAGGACTCCCTGCTCCCTGGGGACTGGAACCACGCAGTTGATAATGATGCCCTTGTGTTGCTTGTCTGCGGTGATTTGCTTGCTGGTATGCTGCACCTGCAGTAGCAGCTTCACCCCTCAGAGGGCACTACATGGTCTTGGAGGTGGCCGCAGCCACTCCACCCCCCAGAGAGAGGACACAGTGGCACCTGTCATGTTGAAAGGAAGGGGAGGCAGCAACTGCAGGACTGCCCTAGGAACCGGCTGGAACTCTGGGACTCTCTTTAGCAATTTCTTATGAAAATAAACATATACCTGCCCTAACACCTAGATAATTCTACACTTAAGTGTCTATACAAGGGAAATAAAAGCATTCAGAGGGAGGGGAAGGGGTACATACTGTTTAATGGGTACGGTTTCTTGAGGAACAGGTTCTGGAAAAGGATAGTGGTGGTGGTTGCACAACTCTGGGAACGGGC
Organism: Callorhinus ursinus; assembly: GCF_003265705.2. Taxonomy (NCBI): domain Eukaryota; kingdom Metazoa; phylum Chordata; class Mammalia; order Carnivora; family Otariidae; genus Callorhinus; species Callorhinus ursinus. Next base: position 605,134 of record NW_027397094.1, on the reverse strand, counting down.
TTGATGCTACTGAATTAAACACTTGAAAATGGTTGGAATGGTAAGTTTCATGTCATGCATATTTCATCACAATAAGAAGATACACCCCTAGAAAGACATCTACAGAGATGTCCATGGTAATTTTACTCATAATAGCTCAAAATGAGAAATAATAAAAACATCCATCAAAAAGTAAATGACAAAACATATTTTCATAAATTCATTATAGTAAGGGTTAAGCAAATTACAGCCACTGGGCAAATCTGACCTGAGGCTTTTGTTTAACCGGCCTGAGTGCTACAAATGATCTTCATATTTTTTAAGGTATAAAAAAATTAGAAAGACACTTATGTGATAGAGACCAGTGTGTGGCCATCAAAACCTTAGATAGTTACTCTGTGACTTTTTACAGAAAAAGAAGTTACTGACTTTTGATTTAGAGGGTAATAACTAATCAATAAAAAGAACAAATTATTGAGACATGAAACACTGTGACTGTGCCTAATACACACTATGTTGAGTTAAAGAATCCAAGCACAAAAGATACATACTGAGCAATTCAATTTATGTGAAGTTCTAGAATGGGCAAAAAGAAGTGAACATCTTCAACATCAAAAGAATTTGATTAAACTGACAACGTCTGCCTCCCTATGTTATCTGTTGAAAAGGATATGATGTTACTTATGTGATAATAAGGAAAAAATGCATAATCAAAATTTAATCACGAGGAAACATCAGAAAACAAAATCCAAGGGTTATTCTATGGAAAAACTGGCTTGGACTCTTAAAAAATAGCGATGTCATGAAAGACAAATGAAGCCTGAGGAATTATCCAAGTTTAGAAAAAACTAAAGTATCAAGACAACTAGATGAAGTGCATGACTAGGGGGGAAATGCTATGAAGGACATTAATGAGATAATTGGAAATCTTTGACTATGGATGGTAGTTTATACAACAAATCAGCTCTAGTTCTTAGGCAAATTGAATATATTGTAAAGTATTCAAAATATATTTAAAATAAAATACATACATAAAAATTTTCAAATATATAAGATGAAATGTTTCTAAATATTTTAAAATATTTGGGGCACCTGGGTGGCTCAGTCGTTAAGCGTCTGCCTTCAGCTCAGGTCATGATCTCAGGGTCCTGGGATCGAGCCCCGCATCGGGCTCCCTGCTCAGCAGGGAGTCTGCTTCTCCCTCTCCCGCTCCCCCTTCTCATGTGCTCTCTTTCTCTCTCTCTCATTCTCTCTCTCTCTCTCAAATAAATAAATAAATAAATAAATAAATAAATATTTTAAAATATTTGAAATTACTGGAAAAGTAGCTGCATAAAATTCTTTACTTGAAGGGAACAAAATTCAATCCGGATTATGTGAGATTATGTTTTGATTTTGTAACTCACACGGATTAAGTTGGTATGGTTCCTGCCGCTCTAGATAGTGGCAGAGGGCCAGATTTATGATTTGCTGTTTTTCTCTTCCTTTTACAAGCTTTCTCAGAGAAATGAGGCTTTACAATTTGAGGGCCTTATATGTGCTCTGAAAGATAACACTAAACTGTGTGCCTCTGACCTCATCCATGTAATCTCCCTGGTTGTCATCTAATCCTTTCCTCTACATGCTCAGCAGGAAACCACAAGATAAAAACAGACAGAAGATACTACTTGTAATTGGTAAGTGACCAAAGTCAGTCAGTCCAGGCCTGTCTTGTCCAGTGGCTTTCTCAGTTTCATAATTCACTTTTCTAATCTAAATCATGAATAGAATTAAAACAAACCAAACCAAAAGATGCATCAATTACTGGAAGAAATGCTCCAATGCGATTGATTACCTCCCTTTGTCAATGGCGTTTGTTACCTCAATAATTATTTTTTACCGTTTGGGTCTCATAAATAAACAAGGAAGCTTGTCACAGTTCACTCATACTTATGACCCCAACAGCTATTTATTTACATGTATATACACATACATGTATATACATCTCATCACCACTAACAAAGATTTATTAAGTACTTGTTACATACCAAATTCTAGGAATAGCAAATTAAGGATATATAATCTATTTGATATTATTTAATTGGTGGGGATACTAGATATTAGAGTATCAAACTAGATTTTTAGATATTATCAAAATTACTGGATATTAGAGTAAAATTAAAGTTCCTATTTAATTTACTGTCCTGTCTAATCTGATAATGATGTCTAGATCCCAAGAAATCCCCAAAGCATTGAGAACATAATCTTATCTATAGTAGACAGCTCCTTGACTGGTCCAGTGAATGCCCACTGGCGTTAGGAGACTGGTCCAGACAGTAGCCCATGAGCCCCTTCGGCTTGTGGACACACTCCCATCTCCCAGCTATTCCTATTTATCTGTGTTCTGTCGCTGGACGAGGAAGAGATCATTCACTCGCCTTCCAGATAAATACAGGTGAACTGACATGTCTAGCATGGACTCTTTAAATTGTTCCAGATAACAAAAGATAACATTTTGGCATAGGAGCATAGGGACAAAGGTATTAAAAGTACCTTTAGCTATGAGGAAATGTTACCTAAAAGTGAAGTACTTTGCAGAGCTTTGTGCTCTGAAAATGTATTAAATAACTCAAGAAGTGAAAATGGCAAATAAATATCTTGAGAATCATTTTTATTAACCTTTGGTATTCCCAAATAAGAAGGTAAATTAATGAGAGAAATAAGAAATTATGTTAATAAATTAATATGTGAGCAGGCTGAGAATAAGAAATAATGTCCCTTTTTCCATTAATTAATCATAGATCAGGATGTGAAACTTTACCTCAACAATCTGTTGGTTACATTATTTTGGAAATTTAATGCATAAAGTCATAGAATTTTTTCTGACTTTTCTATTTATAATAATTCATTCTTTATTTAAATTAATAAGCATTTGAGTCTCCCATGGCTTGACACTGTACATTACATCATATCCCTATAAGTATGTAAACTATAATTTGAGAAGCAAAGATAAAGTAAGACAATGAGATATCAATCGATTTACCCAAAGCGAATAGCATCTACTTGAAACAGAGCTCAAAACCCTACCAGTGATTTTCCTAAAAATGAGTGAAGAGTCTTAGGAACACGGGCTATTGTTGGAAGGTAAGCAATGGAGAATATCTGGAAGAAGCCTAGAAATTTTAAGAGCAAATCTATTATTAGTTGGCAGATATATTATTCATGGGGACATAGCTAATAGTGCATACTGTCATTTTCTCAAGATGTGACAGAATGACTTATGTCCAAGGAATAGCTGCTTGGGGTATTTCTTGATTTTTATTATTTATTAGTGCTTCCTTCCAAAGTTTTACACATTTTAATTAATTGATTTATATTTGATGGTGATTTCACTAATCTTAAAAAGGATAAGCTAATAAACATTTTGGAAGTGGGCTTTTTTTTTTCTGGATACTCGATTTAATAAAAAAGCATTCCCAGACCCATTATTCATACATGTCAAAATCCCTGGAAGTGATAGGTAAAACCTAAGATCTTAAGTGCTTCATTAAGAACTTTGTTCTGTGATAAATTCTCCTTAATTTCTGAAACAGTTTTTTGGACTCCTGGGTGGCTCAGTCATTAAGCGTCTGCCTTCGGCTCAGGTCATGATCCTGGAGTCCCGGGATCGAGTCCCGCATCCGGCTCCCTGTTCGGCGAGGAACCTACTTCTCCCTCGGGCCCTCCCCCCTCTCGTGTGCTCTCTCTGTCTCTGTCTCTCTCTCTCATTCTCACTCTCTCAAAATAAATAAATAAATCTTTAAAAAAAATTTCTGAAACAGTTTTTAAAGAATGTAGGTAGGGGCGCCTGGGTGGCTCAGTCAGTTAAGCATCCGACTCTGATTTCTGCTCAGGTCATGATCTCAGGGTCTTGAGGTCAAGCCCCACATTGGGGCTCACTTAACACTTTACAGAAGCTAGGAGGCAGACAGTGCAGACACAGCAGAGGATCCAGGAGCAGAAAATAAAAAAGAATGATAGCAGTGTTGGCTTCCTTAAAAAAATGGATGATACCCTCAACCCAATGTTGGTTCCCTGTTGTATTTCTTTGGCCAGCATTATACTACGTGGCCTCTTTGTGATGAAAGCCTGTTTGGGACACTGGAAGTTTCTAGTAGAAATTATCATCAAGTCAGAACTCTCTGCTATTTGAAGATTGAACTCCCTTGAACAACGACAAGCTGATATAGACCCATTCTAACAAAATGTTTTTTGTGGATAATTTCTTGTGCCCCTTTCCAGATTTTATCTAGATAAGGTGGTTGGTCCTGACAGTTGCTTTCAAGTAAAGGTTGCTGCGTTCTACACAGGATGCTATCCCTAAAGGGTCACTGCCTTGAGGAAATCCAGAGACCGTGTCCTAATGGCACCCGGGTTCTCAACTTCGTTAGTGCCCTGCTTTGTATCAGATAATTCTTAATAGAAAATTTTATGGTAACGTTTTCCAGGCACAACTGAATCACTTGCTGTGCCTTCTTATGGATATTGTTCGGTGTTTAGAAACAATCCTTTTGAGCCATGTAGGCTAAAAATTATGTAAACTTACATCCATGATGGTATATAAGTTAGTCTTCTTCTCTTAGAAATGCAATTTTCCTCTCTCTGTGTGTAAAGTGGATAGGTCCAATCTGATATCACCATTTTTCTTTTAAAATCAGTAAAAATTTACAAAAGCAAGTCAGTATTCTGAATTGTTCTTATTTTCCCAACAGTTGGCCAACATGTGGCCTATAGGGCCACCAGCACTGCAGATGACAGCCTGTGTGTCCTCCCCACCCACCCTCTCCTGCTGTGGTAGTCGTATACTGGAACCTCTGTTATTTGCAGAACCTTACTTGCAGGTCCTAATTCTGTATCGGTTGGGACTATGTTAACATATAAGGAACATGAAATCCACCAAACAGTAACCTTAAAAAACAGTGGGCTTTTTTTTTTTTCTTTTTTTCACTTAAGATGAGAAGATATAGGCAGGTACGGTGATTCCATGACACTATTATGAACCCAGGTTCCTTTGTCTCTGCTCCGTTACGGTACCAGTTGGCTTTTCTGCATCTTACCTCTTGTATATCTGCTATATCTCTAGGTATCATAATGAGTTCCAGGCAGAGAGAAGGTAAAGCAATACAGTGCAAAGAGAAAATCAGCATGTGAACAGAGACTATCCCTTGTTAAAAAGCTTTTTGAGAAATCTTATCCAGCAATTCTTTTTTTTTTTAAGATTTATTTATTGGGTGCCTGGGTGGCTCAGTTGGTTAAGCGATGGCCTTCGGCTCAGGTCATGATCCTGGAGTCCCGAGATTGAGTCCCACATCGGGCTCCCTGCTCAGCGGGGAGTCTGCTTCTCCCTCTGACCCTCTTCCCTCTCATGTTCTCTATCTCTCATTCTCTCTCTCTAATAAATAAATATTAAAAAAAAAGATTTATTTATTTATTTACACAGAGAGAGACATAATGTGGAGGCTCGGGGCAGAGGGAGAACCTCAAGCAGACTTCTCACTGAGTGTGGAGCCGATGCCAGGACCCTGAGATCATGACCTGAGCGAAACCAAGAGTCGGCTGCTTAACGGACTGAGCCACCCAGGCGCCCCATATCCAGCAATTCTTGTTTAAAATTTAATGGCTAGAATTGTAACATGGCTCCTATAAATGAAAGTAAGTTGGGAAAGATGAGAATTTTAAAATAGGAACACAGCAACCCTATGGAGAAAGGAAGAATTGATCAATTCTGTCTTCCATATTTCATATAGTCTAAGACTGTCTGTGGTTCCCCACTCTGCCATGTCAAATGGTGCCTCTCCCTCAGCAAATACATATGTAAAACTGCCCCTTTATTAACTTATATTGAAATTAAGAAGAGTGAAATATCTATATTAATATTTTTAAAAATTACTGCAATGACTTCTTTGAACTTGACTTTCTTCATACAGGCAAAACGGATGACAGTAATTATAACACATGGTTGTCTGTTCTGACTTTAAATATATGATATACTTTGAGGTGCTTAACACTGTACTTGGTGCACAGTATGTTTCCAATAAATGCCTCCTCTAGTTATTATCATTACAATTAGTACCAAACACATGCTACTGTATATCTCTTAAATTTTTGTTTTATTTTACAAAGCTTTCTTCCATTTTAGCTATAAAACCCTTGAAGATCTTCTATAAAACACAGAAATGAAAGCTCAAGTCTATTCCATCCTGCTTATGCTGAAGATAGACCTTTTTCTAGAGAGAAGACATAATCTGTCAACCCAAGAAAATAGAACCTAACGATTTTAATGCTCAACAGGTACAGACTGAAAACCAACTCTTCAGAGCTACACTAATCATGTGCTTTCAATAAAAGGACCTCAAGACAAAAACACCTTCTCTATTTTGTCCCTCACACTAGAATATACCTTTTTTTTGTTTTAAAGATTTTATTTATGTATTTGACAGGAGAGAAGAGAGACACAGCGAGAGAGGGAGCACAAGCAGGGGGAGTGGGAGAGGGAGAAGCAGGCTTCCTGCAGAGCAGGGCGCCTGATGGTGGGGCTCAATCCCAGAACCCTGGGATCATGACCTGAGCCGAAGGCAGACGCTCAACGGCTGAGCCACCAAGGCGCCCCTAGAATATACAGTCTTCTACGATCAATCAAAAATGTGCCAATCTGATTTTTTTCCTTGTTCTACTGAAAGACATAGGTCATTGAAAATGGGCCTCTTCCTGGTACTAAATGGCCAGCCAAGATGTCCAGTAAAAGATCTGCTCTGCTTTTGAGCCATGAGGCAGTTATGCCTGTGGGTGCAGGAGGATGCTGCTCTCTAACCATATGCGATGGACTGGGCTTGGTGAAGCCTTCAGGCCTTTGTCGCATGTGAGCACGTACTTACCCTTGGAAGGATGCCTGTGTCTATCTCATCATTTTCTACTACCTCCTCAAATATAGAGGTGGTTGGCTCCAACCACCTGATTGTTGGTGCTGAACATTTATCCTTAAGAGAATCTCCTCTGGTTTTCACAATGAATAAGAAATCTGCTTTCTAATCATTCTTAGAAACCTTCATTTGATATTTAACGCTGAATCTTGTGATTAAAAAAAAACAATAACCACCACAGATGAAGCTACTTTAAGCAGAATCCTTTCTGTAGATTTCTCTCTTTAGTCTCCTAAAGCTCATACAAATAGTAAATAGTTTGAAATTAAAATAAACATTACTTTAAATTAATACTTTTGTTTTATATTTTTAAAATGTCCTGTTGCTCTAAAAATGATTGAAAATCACTGGTGTAAATCATATATTTGATTCAGAAACTCAAAGTTTTCCTTTGAACATTAAAGTCAATTGAAAGTACAGATATTTCTGGAGGAAAAAATAACCCTTTATTTTAGCAAATATGTCTATTATTTAAAAATATGTATTTTGGGCACGTTATTAAAAAATATGTATTTGCTCAGTTGGTTAAGCGATGCCTTCGGCTCAGGTCATGATCCTGGAGTCCTGGGATCGAGTCCCGCATCGGGCTCCCTGCTTGGCGGGGAGTCTGCTTCTCCCTCTGACCTTCCCCCCTCTCATGCTCTCTATCTCTCATTCTCGCTCTCTCAAATAAATAAATAAATCTTTAAAAAAAATAGATAAAAATAAAAAATATGTATTTGTTTTGTTGTGGAAAGAACACTTAGAACGAGATCTACGTCTTAACAGATTTTCGAGGTTACAGCACAGTATTACCACCTACAGGACCGGGACATCAGACCCCCAGAACTTCTTCATCCTGCATAACTGGAATTTCATACACACTGATCAGCACTTCTCCATTCCCCTTCCCCCAGTGTCTGGCAACCACCATTCTATTCTTTGCTTTGATGAGTTCTATTATTTTAGATATATCATAAGTGGGGTCAGAGGATTTGTCTTTCTGTGACTGTCTAAACAATATACATTTTTGACTATTAAATAATGCCTCAGTGTACATGTCTGTCGTTTGTTTTTCTAGCTGATATATTATCTTATATATAAAACATTTACATTTGATACATTACTTTCTCCTTTTTTCTGATAACTAAGTGCACTTTAAAAAGTGCATCTGTTTCCTGAACCAGAGTCGGTCACTGTAAATATCAGTGTACAACCACTCAAATGGTGAAATGGCAGGTGTAAAAAGCAAATGAACCCTATTTGTTTCACTGAAATGTTTATAAGAAAGAACACTGCAGGCTTGGTGTGCCAATGCCTTGTTCCCTTTACAGAGATTTTCAACCAAATAATCATTAAGTGTTCTGTTAAACTGTTCCAGTTCCCAACACATGTTCCTAGTTTGTTGGAGCTCTGCATCCTAAACTATGTACTGAGATCCAGCCTACCCACATTGCCACTGTGTGATCATGTCAGATAAATTGGTCTCTAACCATTAAGAGACCTAAGGGAATTTAAGTCTTAAAACTTTACTCAGTCACGTGCAGAATAAAGATCATAAAAAGGCCCAAAAGCTTTAATATGTAGCTTTGAAAATAATTCTTTTAGGTGTGTTAGTATTTCTCCACCAACAATTTAATTTTTTAATGTTGCACACTTTCATTCTAAAATAAATAAACAAAAGTGGGATCATCCAGAGAACTCTGCAGGCATTAAATTTAAACTTCTTTACCAAATTTAATACTACATTCTGCTTAAAAAATGGGACATACACAACACTATGATCCCCTTTATCATTTTAAACAGAAATATTTGCATAGATAAGAGCCTGTACCTACTATAAGATGACATGGTATGTCATACTTGTCTATAAAGATGTCATTAGGTGGTTACCATTATCTCTTGGGTACAAGGTTGATCTTGGGGGGGTAGGAATTCTCTAGAGTAAAAGTATATTTAGGCCAAAGATGACATGGGGGCTTCTGAGGTATACAATACCAGTATCCATGTTTGGATTGAAAAACAAGAAATTCCTTGGAAATTCCAGCAGGGAAGGATGGAATACAAGGAAATAGCTACTTACAAACTGTCAGAAGAACTGAAGGAAAGGTCTGGGAAAGTCACCTCTTGCTCTTACTCTTGTCATATGCAGACTTCCAAATTAGAGCAAAGCACCACACATGGCAGAGCTGAGGTCAATAGTTTGCTTAGGAGCACTGTGGGTGCCTTGAGTACCTCATGCCTGTCCAACTCCTCTCTCCATGCTTTGCTGTGACTGGAGAAACATGGCGTCTGTCTTCAGCCATCCAAACCTCATGCAAGGAACCCCCACTGGGGGAATCTAAACCAAAAAGGTGTCTGGCAAAGTGTCTAGAAACATGATTCCCAGGCTTCCCATGGAGAGTGGGGGAGTGTGCGGGCTCATGTAGTGTTGCCAACAGACAGTGGGGGCATCTCAACACACATATGTCAAGTCCTGACCACACTGCTCGACACATAGCAGAATGTGATACACAGTGGTGCAGTGGTTAATGGTACTTGTGCTAAGTATCTCCCCCACCTTCTACCTGTGTGATGTTGGGCAAGTTATGCAATTTGTCTGAGATTTATTTCCTCTTCCATAAGAAGATATTGTTATCTGCCACACTGTGTGGCTGGAATATTTACACACTTAGCACGGTGTTTGAACACACAGGAAGATCTACAATTGTCCCTCCTCTAAAGTCATATCTTTCAACTGCAGTTTAAGCTACACCTCTTTCAATATTTGCAGCAATTTTACTGCTGTGGGTAAGCCCTCCTCCACTTCATGTTCTTTGCCACCATTTTGCAGCTCAGCTCTGCCACCTTTTCTAGCTACTCTGGCCAGATCAACACAGTGCAAACACAGAAGGGTAAGAGCGGGCGCCTGGGTGGCTCCGTCGGTTAAGTGTCCGACTCTTGATTTGGCTTCAGGTCGTGATCTCAGAGTCCCGGGATCTGAGCCCCACACACTGACATGGAGTCTGCTTGAGATTCTCTCCCTCTCCCTCTGCCCTTTCCCCTCGCCCCCAGCTCAGCTCTCTCTCTCTTGCTCTAAAAAAATAAAAAGAAAAATAGAATATTTTACAAAAGGGCAACAGAGTGGATGTTGTCAAAGCAGTGGACTGAGAAATCTTGTCTAAGAAAGACACAAGAGAATAAAAGGGCTAATGGATAGAGAAATTATTAATTATGGTGAGTTTTGATAGTGGCTTGAAGAATAATTCCATGAAAATATGTGTATGGACAACAAAGAAGAGAGGAGGTTTTATCCGAGAGGCTCTCCAGAGCACACTTGCTTAAAATCATTATGAATAACTCCTGAAAGGTCATTTGAAAACACCATTCTCTGCCCTCCACAGAATAAACTAAACGAATATTAAAACTTTCAGTCATCTGTAGCCTATTAGAATCTCAGATCTAATCCTAGGTGTGGACACTTTTTTGAGGAGTCAGCTACCAGTGCTTAAAATAATTATTTGCTATTTATGGTTTTAGAGAATTTAGGAACCATTATCTTTTTGAAACACATCCTCCTAGAATGATATCTAATATCTTTAATATTTCGGTATTGAATGTGCTTAATATGTATTCCCTCCCCTAAAAAGAGAAAAATTCTGTCTGTTCTGAAATAGTGATCTTTTATCCAATGTAACCTAAAAGGCCAGTTGAAAAGATTAATTATGTAAGATATGTGGTCAAGTATCTATATTAACATTAATAATAAGACTCATAAAAGCTTAAAAAAGAATGAGTCAATGATATTTATAGTCAGCATTATGATTTGTACATCATACTGATTAGCATATGAATTCTAATGGAGTATATTGAAACTAAGTCACGTAAAAGATATTTTGATGTTTGAATATCCAAGTGAGTGTGTTTTTTTCATTGTCTCATTCCCATTTTTCAGTGCTCCTCCATGTACCTGGAACTGTTATGGAGAGTATTAATTTAATATTGTGTGTTCATTAGAATACCGTTTAGTTACCTCAAATCACAAGACAGATCAGTTGTTCTCTAGACTATAGGTAGAAATGAAAGGACAAGATTATTCTTATTGTGTGGATGTATGAAATAAATCAAATATGCAATAAGAGGAAGACCCATAAAGGTTATTATTCACATTGAAGAAAACCACTGATGATTGATTTCAAAGTCTAGATAGGTATTTGGTGCCCTGTGTTGGAAAAAACTGTAAGACAAAAATACTGGAGATAGTACAAATACACTGAAATTGAATATGGAATTACATATGCCTGCAACATCCTTTTCTGGTGTCAAGCTCCATGAAATTTATTCTCTTCAGAAAAATTTCCCGGAACCCTCAAGTGTTAACATTTTTCAGCATTTCCAGTGAGTTCACACTTGCTGGATCCTTTTTAAATACTAATTTCAGAAGGAAAACTTTTGTTCGTTTGCTACAGCAGAATAACCCCAATACTTAATTTTTAATAAACTGTAGATTTAAGTGTATTTATTTTATTGTCATTAAACCCCGTTACCAACAAGCTAGCCAAAGAAGATGGGCTGGTTCACTGTTCATTTATGTCCAGCTTCTGTGTCTTCGACCTAGTTCTCCAAGTCACTTTATACATCTAAGCTAATGGGGCAAGACTGCTGCTTCCATAGATAATTCAGAATTAGTAGAGATGTGTTCTAAAAATACACTCTCCAACATCACACACACACACACACAACATACAAGCACACATATGCCCACTTTTTCTTCATTCTGCATATAATTCCGCAATTATATAGAAACTTCTACAGTAACCTGGTAAATTGATGTTTTCAGTTAACTAAGGTCAAATCTTGGCTAATGGTGGATCCACACTGACCAATCAGTGCAAATGTCTAATTTATTAGAAAAATTTTGGTCATTGCTCTGTTCTAGAGTTTCTGAGTATAGTATCAGTCCCCACAGGGTAATACCTAAGAGACTTAAGTTGGCAGATTTCACACCGAGCATAAGTCACTACAGAAAAGGAATTGCATTTAGTGTCTGTGAAAGCTAACATGCCAAGCAGATGAGTGAAATTTCGGTTCTTTTCTCTTCATGCATTATTAACTATCTTTCTGTTGTTGTTTTTGTAGATGTTCTTGCCATCCTCTTTCAAATTATAGTACTCGGCTAATTCACAAGTTACAGCTCTATTTATGTTGAGATACCAGTGTTTTATGTGACTCTTGGCATGGTTATCATGGTGATGTTTACAAGTCCAGGCAGAAGAATGAGGAAAGATACACACAAAATAAGCCATCAAGTATACTTGGAGAAGCAGAGAAACTTGGAAGGTGCTGTATGTGAAGCTGGGAAACTCAGATCATAAGTGCTCACTGCTGGAGTCAAGTAATTAATTAAGAAAGAATGAAGAACTCTTAGAAACAGAGGTATGATTAGACGATAACTATTACAAATTGTATTACTCTTTGTATTTTTTTAAAGTACCTCATGAAGATAGATTTTGGAACTGAAAGTTAAATTTGTATATTTAAATCTAAGTGCATTATATTTGTAGCAAGTTCATGTTCATATGAAAAATGGTATTTACATAAAAAATCATAGCAACCAGAGATTAAGTATGTAATACGTATATGTTAAATATATTAATGATACTTCATTCCTTTGTATTTTATTTACTTTACTTTGATTCTTTCAACGCTCATTCTGGTTAGTTAAGCATATTTTGCTACTCAGGTGACTTAGTGATCTCAAGGGAGAAAAACCACATTTTAATCATAGTTCTGCATACAAAGAAATTGCACTATTTATTTTGGAATCTACAGATTTTCTCTGTACAGAATTCACTATTTCTTTGCCATAATGGGCTTTTTTTCCTACCTTACTTTTCCTAGTATCAATGTTTTAGCAAGCTATAAATCATATATCATAAAATCCATCCTTCTGAAGTTCACAGTTTTTAGTACATTCACAAAGTTGTGCAACCATAACCACTAATTCCAAAACAACTTCATCCCCCCAAAAAACTCCCAATGACAGTTCCCTCCCCCAGCCCTTGGCAATCACTAATCTATTTTCTGCCTCTCTAGATTTCCCTATTCTGGATATTGCATAAAAATGAATCATAAAGTATGTGGCCCTCAAGTCTGTCTTCTGTTACTTGGCACAGCGCTTTCCCAGTTCATCCATGTGGGAGCACGGGTCAGCACCTCAGTCCCTTTCATGGCCGAATGACATTCCATTACCCACCTGACCATGTACCACGTTTTGTTCATGCATTCATCACCTGGTGGCTTTTATGAATAATGCCTCTATGAACACTTACATACAAGTTTGTCTCTGAACATGTCTTTAATCCTGTTGGGTATATACCTAGCTGTGAAAATGTTGGGCCATCTGGTATCTCCGTATTTAACATAGTGAGGAACTGCCAAATTATTTTCCAAAGTGTTTGCACCTATTCTCATCAGCAATGCATGAATCCTCACCAATACTTGTTATCTGTTCAGTATTAATATTTTACACACTAAATTTTCACCCACCTTTGCCCTCTTTATTTTAACTTTATGTCTTTCCATATTTTTCCTCAGTGAATACAAGTCTCCTCCATCTTCAATAGCTGTGTATACACTTCAAAATAGGTAAGCACTTTAGTTAGTACCTTAAATTGCCCCACTGAATATTCACAACAACCTAATATGATAACTGTTATCAGCTCCGGTTTGTAGTTAAAAAACATTACACAAAGGCCTCAAAAACTTTCCCAAGAACACACAGGTATTCTGTGGAAAAGCCTCTATTTAAACCCATGAGCTTTTGGAGCCCATGTTTTAATGTCCACCTCATATTCTCACATTTTCATTATTTCCCTGCAATTTTCTTTCTGTAATGATTCTTTTCCTGTTGATAAGTAACCTCGTTAACACTCCTTACCACTTCCCTGACATCCCTGTGGGACTGAGAGTCACCCTCAGAGCTATGAACCTGGCTCTTTTGGACCCACAGAGCTTGAGCGCAGGAGGAGGTTCTCTCAGCCCTGATGGGGATTGGCTATTAATCCAGAGGCAGAATGGGAAATGGACTCTGGTCCGTGTGACAAAATGTTCTATGCAAATTCTGTGTACCTTAGGCAAATGAACTGTGATTGTCATAAAAATGAGTATTTGCCTTCAAAATACATTTTCACATTGTGGATGTCAATTAAAATATTTAAAAATGAATTCTCTTTTGGGGAAGATGATAATTATATTTATTTTTGTTGAGAACTTATCATCTGTGATATTTAAATATTTTGCATAAATTCTTTCCTCTTCTCAGGTCAGTTTGTTATAACATTTTACATGCTCAAAAACCAAAGTGTAAAGAGATTACATGATTTGCCCAAATCTCATAGCCCAAAGTGGCCAAGATGGGACTCAATATCAGATCTCTGTGACTATGAAATCCATGCAAAATTATGAATAAGAGAGACATGATTAGACGTAGCACTGTAATTACCTGGGGATGGAATTGGACACATTTTTGTCATTTTGGGGGAATTTTTCTTTCTTTTTACTATTCAGTTGGAATCATTTTGGGGACTAAACAGTATACAAAATAGTGAACTTTGTAAGTATGAATGTTTTCAGATGTTATTTTGTGAAGAATAGTAACTATGCTGCACAGGGTCATCTTAGCCGTTATTAATCAGGAAAGTAAAATAGCACAATACAATCCTGATTGTTGTTCTGGGGCAGTGATAATGTAATTTTGATTGTGTCTCTTTCAATAGAAATCAAAAAGTACCAATGAATGGCAGAAAAAAAAATCTATCCTTGAAAAATTAATGGATCTGAAAATGAATCCATCTTGCATTCATCTAAATTCATTGTTTTGATATTTTTTATTAATCACAAATAGAAGAAAACAAGGAACATACGTAAGCTATCTATATAAGTTTCTTTCTGAGCTGAATAGTTCAGCAAACTTCAAAAGAAAAGTTGGATAAACCAACCATGAAAATAGGCCTGATGCTTTGAAAAACTAAGCTTTTATATGTCAATTCCTGAACTTACTTAACCTCTAAATGGTCATTATTTTTCAAATACCTGACAGAGTGATTTCGACTGTGAAATTTCTCAACCAGTGCACCCACCTCTACCCAACTCTCCGAAATATGGAGACAAACATGTTAGCTAACTAGACATTTTGCCAACTAAAGATGCTAATACAGTGACATGTTTTCTAAAAGAAAGTACTACAAATGACATAAAAATATTTTATACAATAAGGAGAATTGATCCCAATTTGAATAGTTAGCCTAAGTCAGATACTTTTGTTTCTGAGCGGTAGGAACTTTATCGTAACCTGCCTTCTCTGTGCAGACTGGCAACTAGGATTGTTTCAGCATTTCTTTTGTCTTTTTTTTTTTAAGATTTTATTTATTTATTTGACAGAGAGAGACGCAGCCAGAGAGGGAACACAAGCAGGGGGAGTGGGAGAGGGAGCAGCGGACTCCCCACGGAGCAGGGAGCCGGATGCAGGGCTCAATCCCAGGACCCTGGGATCATGACCTGAGCTGAAGGCAGACGCTTAACGACTGAGCCACCCAGGTGCCCCTCTTTTGTCTTTTAAAGATAAGAGATTTTCTTACTTTGCAGAATCATTCCACACTGAATTGCTTGTCATTTGTTCATTGATAAAAGTGAGATTCTAAGTGTTAAGAACTAACTCTGGAATAGTGGAAGTTCTCCATGTTAGCAGTGTTCTGAAGAGCAACACTAAAATCATATGATACTATACATGAGTTGAATGCTCATATATAAGCTTTTGGTTTACTTTTTGTTTTAATTTACATGGGGCATGATAATAATTTTGTATTTTGGTATTCACATTTTGATGTTGATATATCACCAGTGTAAAACAGTCAATATAGTTATACATAAATGAACATTTACTATCTCAGTCACAGAGGAAACATATTTTTAAGCATATTTTCTATATGCCACACTAAAGGAGAAGGGCAATGAATGATATGGATCATGTAGGAGAAATGGTGAAACACCACGTTAGTTCTGTGGTAAATATATTAATCTGCCCTGATGTAAAGCTTTACAATAGTAAAGCATATTCACCTCTTAGTCACTTTTTTTTGTTTTTAAAGATTTTATTCATTTATTTGAGAGAGAGAGAGCATGAGAGATAGAGAGCACGAGAGGGAAGAGGGTCAGAGGGAGAAGCAGACTCCCCGCTGAGCAGGGAGCCCGACGTGGGACTCGATCCCGGGACTCCAGGATCATGACCTGAGCCAAAGGCAGTCACTTAACCAACTGAACCACCCAGGCGCCCACAGTCACGTTTATATAAAGCAGACGGAATTATAGAAATTCAAGCATCTACATTCCCTGATGAATTTTAATTTCTATAATATAAGCCTGAAATAAATAGGACAGACGCTTGAACGAAACCCCATACCATCATATAATATTTATTTATAATATCTCTTAGTGTATATAAAATTTTATATTTGTAATGGTCAGTTATTATATGTATCTTCTGAATTTATGTTTTATGTCATGCACTTTGGATATGGAATGTACTCTCTGTATCAAACATCACTATTTAAACATAGCACTCATTTCAAACCAAGCAATACAATGTTTAAAGCAGTTGTCATGTAATCAGAAAGATATTTAAAATCACAAATGAGAAGGAAATATTAATAAACTCAAACTGAAAACCATTAAGAGTAAAATTTCATATACTAATTTTCATATGTTTATTAATTTTGCTAAAATAAATCCCAGTTATCAAAATGTTCCAGGCAATTGAAAGGAGTGGCGATGTAAAGTGGTAGATGCACACATTTCAGTTTAGAACTGGAATTGACATTTGAGTGTATATTAGTTTTCATTAATATTAAGGGTAGAGTGAAGTCTGAAGAGGAGCAGAATTTGCCACCCCAAATACTCCTCTTTAGCCTAAGAACAACTTTAGGCTCATTATTTTTAAGAAATAGCAGACACAGCAGAAGCTTTGAAACACCAAGTAGAAGGTACCCTTTTGTAAGAGCCATTTACATTTACAGGCATACCTCATTTTGTGTTGATTTCCTCAACTGCACTATGCAGACACTTAGTTTTTTACAGATGGAAGATCCTGCATCAACAAGTTTTTGGCACCATTTTTCCAACAACATTTGCTCATTGTGTCTCTGTATCACATTTTGGCAATTATTGAGCATTTTCAAACTTTGTCATTATTACATTTGTTCTGCTGATCTGTGATCAGTGATCTCTGATGTTGCTATTGTAATTGTTTGGAGGTTCCATGAAATGCACCCAAACAAAATGGCAAAATTGATCAATAACTGTGTGTGTGTTCTGACTGCTCCACTTATCAGCTGTTCCTCTCTCTTTCTCCTGGGACCTCTGTATTCCCTGAGACATACCAATATTGAAATTAGGCCAATTAATAACACTGCAATAATGGGCTCTCAGTGTTTAAATGAAAGGAAGAGTCACATGTCTCTCACTTTAATCACAAGCTCGAAATGAGTAAGTTGAATGAGGAAGGCATCTCTCCAAAGCTGCGACAGGCTGAGGGCTAGGCCTCTTGCAGCAAATGTTAGCCAAGTTGTGAACGCAAAGGAAAAGTTCTTGACGGACATTACAAGTGCCACTCCAGTAAACACACGGATGAAAAGCAAGCAAAAGAGCCTTATTGCTGATGTGGAGAAAGTGTCAGTGGTCTGCATAGAAGGTCAAACCAGCCACACCATTCCCTCAGGTCAAAGCCTAACCCAGAGCAAGGCCATGACTCTCTTCAGTTCTGTGAAGACTGAGAAGTGAGGACGTGGCAGGAGGAAAGTCTGAAGCCAGCAGAGGTTGGTTCATGACATAGAAGTAAGAAGTCGTCTCCATAACATAAAGGTGCCAGGTGAGGCAGCAGGTGCTGATGGAGAAGCTGCAGCAAGTTCTCCAGAAGATCCAGCTGAGATAATTCGGGAAGGCGGCTACACTGAACAACACACTTTCTATGTAGATGAAACAGCCTTCTACTAGAAGAAGACACCATCTGAAACTGCCATAGCTAGAGAGGAGAAGTCAGTACCTGGCTTCAAAGCCTCAAAGGACAGGCTGACCCTCTCGTTAGGGCCAATACGGCTGAAGACTTTAGGTTGAAGCTAATGCTCATTTACTGTTCCAGACACCCTAGGGCCCGTTAGAATCATGCTAAATTTCCTCTGCCTGTGCTCTAGAAAAGGAACAACAAAGCCTGGATGACAGCACATCTGTTCACAACATAGTTTACTGAATATAAGAGACCTATTGCTCAGAAACAATGATTCCTTTCAAAATACGACTGCTCATTGAAGATGTACCTGGTCACCCAAGAGCTCCCAGTGAAGATGTTCAACGAGATCGATGTTTTCATGCTCGCTAACACAGCATCCATTCTGCATCCATGGATCAAGGAGTCATTTCAATTTTCAAGGCTTATTATCTAAGAAATACATTTCATAAGGCTACAGCTGCCATAGATGGTGATTCCTGTGAGGAATCTGAGCAAAGTAAATGGAAAACCTCTGGAAAGGATTCACCATTCCAGATGTCATTAAGAACACTTGTGACGTGGGGCACCTGGGTGGATCAGTCATTAAGTGTCTGCCTTCGGCTCAGGTCATGATTCCTCGGGTCCTGGGATTGAGCCCCGCATCGGGCTCCCTGCTCAGTGGGAAGCCTGCTTCTCCCTCTCGCCCTCCCCCTGTTTGTGTTCCTGCTCTCACTATCTCTCTCTCTCTGCCAAATAAATAAATAAAATCTTAAAAAAAAAAAAAAGAACACTTGTGACTCATGGGAAGAGATCAAAATATCAACATTCACAGGAGTTTGGAAGAAGGTGATCCCAGCCCTCATGGAGGACTGTGAGGGGTTCAAGACTTCAGGGGAGGAAGTCACTACAGATGTGGTGGGAACAGCATGAGAATCAGAATCAGAAATGGGGTCTGAAGATGGGATCGAACTGCTGCCATCTCATGATAAAACTTGAATGGACAAGTTGCTTCCCAGGGATGAGCAAGGAAGTGGTTTCTCGAGAGGAGTCTATTCCTGGTGAGGATGCTGTGGAGATTGTTGAAGCAACAATAAAGGATTGAGAATATCACGTAAATTTAGTTGGTAATACAGCAGCAGGGTTTGAGAGGATGGACACCAATTTTGAGAGAGGTTCTACTCTGGGTAAAATGCTATCAAACAGCATCATATGCTACAGAGAAATTGTTCATGAAAGAAGAGTCAATCGATGCAGCAAACTTCACTGTTGTCTTTTTCTAAGAACTTGCCACAGCTGCCCCAACCTTCAGCAGTCAGCACCCTGGTTGGTCAGCACCCACCAATATCGAGGCAAGACCCTCTACCAGCAAAAAGGTTACGACTCACTGAAAGCTCAGATGATGATTAGCATTTTTTAGCAATAAGGTATTTTTAAATTCAGGTACTTTTTTTTAGACGTATGCTATTGCACACTTAATAGACTGCAGTATAGCAGAAATATAACATTTTATGCACTGGGAAACCAAAAAATTCATTTGACTCACTTTATTGTAATGTTTTATTTTGGTGGTCTAGAACTGAACCCACAATATCTCCCAGGTGTGCCTCTACTGGGGAAATCTCCATTTATAAGTGTCTCTTTCGCTGTACCAGGAAGAGAAGGATGATTAAATCTTTAGAATCTCTTACCAATGGAGGAGGCACCAGGTTCCAACCTAGCTCTGCTTAAAACCCATACACCCTTGTTACTTGTTACTGTGCTTCTCCTGGCAACCTTCCATTAACAGGCTTATCTCCCCCCTCCCATGCCCCTCCACCTGCTTATCTTTCTTTTGTCATTAGCTGAGGGTAATATTGAAGGGAGTGGTTTGGGCCATTCTCAGAAGTTACTAAGTGTTCCTGGGTATCTCCATGTATACAGAAGGTATATATGTCATTATAATTCTCTTTGTTTTCCTCCTGTTAATCTATTATTACGGGGGGCGGGGGGAGGGGTCACAGCCAAAAACCTAGAGGGATAAAGGGAAAACTATTTTTCCTCCCCTATGAGTATCATTAGAAAGGATGAAATGATAGTCATTGTAAATTATGAATGAAAAATGGCAAACCAAGATGAATGTCCAAGGCCAGGAGTGCCTCAGTCTGCTGCTTTGTGTTTCAATATGCTCTTATCTCATAGCCTGTCACGAATTTCTCAGCAAGTCACTACTTAGGTGTGGCAAAATAGTCTCTATATCTTTTCTTCTATCATCCCTAGTATTAGTGCATTATTTCTATGGGCACATGTACTCATTCTGCTATTTTTATAGCACTGTATGTGTATATGAAAACACAGAATTTTTTAAAAGATGAAATTTGAGAATAAAGAAACATCTCTATTAAAATAAAAACTTACCAAAGGTTGCATTGATTCAGGTCCCTCGAGAAGCAGATATGCAGAGACAGAATTTCTTCAAGCAAGAGTTTTGTTGGGGAGCAGTGCCTGTGAAGGACTGAAGAGGAGAGAGAGAGAAGTTAGGAGCAGCACCTATCCCACAGTGCAGATCTGAAAGCTCAGAAAGGAGAGAAGAATGAAAGAAGGGTTGAGCAGATAAAAGTCTGAGACCCTGGTGCAGTTCCAAGAGTGTCCCCCAAATTGGTGGGGGCAGTACCTGGACTGGTGGGAAAGTGGGAATCCATGCCTGCAGCACCCATCCATAGTTTCTATCTTTGCTGTCATGATCACTTCCTTCATGGGCCACCATGCCAGTTCTGGGGTAATATTGACAAAGGTGGCTAATGCATTCTTGGGAGTTCAGTGTTTCTTCCATTGTGGAAGTTTAATATATAACAGAAAAATCTTGACTCCTTACACCTATTTATATGTGTTCATAGACATGCTTCTGCCCCTGGCTTTGTCTCTGCTCTTTATTATATATGACTAACTGTTCAAGCCACAGGACACTTGCCAGGGCTGTGTGTGTGTGTGTGTGTGTGTGTGTGTGTGTGTGTGTGTGTGTGTCCAGGGCTGTGTGTGTGTGTGTGTGTGTGTCTGTGTGCGTGTGTTAGGAGAAATTAGCATCCTTTCCAATCCTTAGTCAACCAGAAAATCCCAATTTCCAGAATGAATTTTCTTGCATTTTGAAATGCAGAACAGGATTATTTTAGTTTTGTGAGGTGTCAGTTTTCTCCTAAAGTTGATAACAGAAACAGAAAAGTAATAGAAAAGAGAAATTGTTTATTTACATATTACCATTTTCTTGAAGGGACATATTTATTGAAGATTTATGTAGGTTTTTTTTTCATTTTACCTCAAGATAAAGAGATTTTAACTGATAAATTTTAATATTAAAGTTTTATTACCAAATGGGATTGTTAAACTTTATTTATCAGTTTCTATACTTAGACTTTCCAGTTGATTTTACCCATCTATGTATTTTATTATGATGTCTAAATTGCCTCTTCTCAGATAGGCAATGTTTGTTCTTGACAGAACATGGATAAATGTTGCTTGGTTCATTCATCTTTATGCTGTTTTATACTTGGACAAAGGGAAAAGGTAAAGGAATATTTTCTGTTTCAGTTTTTGTTACAAAATCCTATGTGCCAACATTCTTGTTTCCGCTACTGCAACAGAAATGGAGTACTTGACAGGCAGGTGTTATTGGCTCACTTTATTTCTTAGTGGATGCCACAAGAAGGCTGTCCCTATGAATATTCTATCTTTGCAATGCATTCATTGTGATCTTAGAAATAAACCAACATGAAAGAAATATGTAAGTCACAAGTTGTACCCTATCCAGGGGAGGGGCTCTCTGGAACTGATCCCTGGAGGCTCCCTGACAGGTGTGCTCCCCAGGTATTCACAAGCTTTTCCTAGAAGAGGAAGCTGGGCAGTATATCTCCTTGTCTACCACCGACAGTTTCATAAGGAGGATTTGCTAGCTAAAAGCATAGCAGAGACTGCTAGCTGGCTCTCCAGGAGTCATAAGATTAATTCAACCTTTCTTTTTTAAAACTATATTTTCCAGCCTCTCATTTACAACCCTGCAGTGAAGTTCCAGCCAGTATGTACAGATACAGATGGAGATTGTAGTGTGTGACTTCAAGTAAAGCAAAAGCAGGGCTAGAGGTCGGTCAGTATCTGCCAGGAATGGTTGAGCCAGAAAACAGAAGGGAAGCGAGGTCCCTGGTGACATCATGGTTTACATGTATCAACACTGACTGCCTCTAGACTTCTTCCCAGAGAAAACTAAATTCCTCGTTTGCTTAAGCACTGTTGGGAGAACTTTGAAGTTAAATTCCATTACCAATGGATGCAAAGGATTGTACATTTCACATTTTAATGATTATTACTAAAATTTTCTCAAAAAGGGACATGTCAGTGTGCAGCCCACCACTGGTGCTAAAAGGTATTTTTACCTCTTACTTTCGCAAATACTTAATATCGTCAATACTTTAATTTAATCTGACAGTAGGATGGGGAAAAGAGTTTTATTTTCTTTTCCCAGTGTTGTTTGGAATTGTCTTTCTGATCAGCAGTGAAGCTAGAGATTTTTATTTTATTAGTCACATTTACTTCTCTTTTATGAATTGCCTGCTGTAATAATTTTTCTTGCATGATTTGTCTTTTTCATTCTATTTTTAAGAAGTTCTGAAATGCTTTGTTATGATTTTGAGCAAATTCATTACACAACTAGACAGATTGTGTTCCTAGGCTTACTTTGAGACTCTTAAGATGTTGTTATTCAAATTTCTGATTAGTCGAATTACAAGAATGTGTTACTAACACCTTCAGTTATCTCAGAATAAGAGTGAAAGTTAGGAATATCACGATTTAACACTACATGTATTTCCTCCAGTAAATAGAGGGGAAAAGTGTGTGATATGCTCTGCAAAATCTTTCCTCCAACCGTTAAAGGTATTTTGGAAGACAAGTTTAGTTCATACCTCCTGGAATAATAAGAGATTGTAGAAAAACAATAACCAGAGGGACAGGTTTTCTTAGAAGAAGATTTTTTTCATTTGGGTTTACATTGTTCTGTCTTGTTCACCCCCTTGGGGAACTTACAGATGTTTTATTTGTCTCCAAAAATACTTAATAGAATCTTACAACCCTCTTTTTTCCAGTGATAAAATAGAAATAAAATAAAAATAAAACCAGCTAAACAAAAAGAAATATTTATTTCAAAGGAGCAGAAATAAGAACAGTAACTTGGACCTTTTACTCAAGAATAGAAAAGGATGAAACACTTCACTTTTTGGATCCAGCATGACCTAGAAATCAAAGCCTAACCAGGATATTAAAAAAAAAAAATTACAGATGAAATTCTTACGTACATAAATGCAAAAATCCTAAAAACATGTTGACAAACTGGAGCTGGTGGTTTTAAAATAGAAATAAAACATCGTAATTGAGATTTAGTTTCTGAAATGAAAGATTGGTTCAACATGGGAAAATGTATCAATATTTTTACCACATAATCAGATAAAAAGACGGATAAAAGGGATGCTCATAATAAGAGATGCAGAAAACATGAATATGAGCTCATGCTTAGTTTAATGTAGATGTAGCTTGCTGCATACATAGTATTAGAGATTTACCTATATGGGCTAGCTGATAAATACAGACAGCTACAGATATCTATCTTAGCTTACAGAACGAGGCTATATACATATATATATGTAACTATCATCACATCTATCATGTATGTATCACCCAGACCTTGTTTTCAAAATGCAACTATCCAATTAAAAGGAACAGGAACTAGGACTCCTTGGAGAAAGGGGTAATTCTAAGACTAGGTCAGAAGAAACATACAAGATAAGCCTGAAGCATCTTATGGAGTTAAAAAGTCAGAATAGGTATAAAAAACACACAGGATATGTCAAAAAAACACAAACAAAAGAGCTCCCAATGACCAAAGCTGGGACAATTGGAGAAACGAAATAAAGTATGTAATATTAGAATAACCCAAAATATAAAACAAATGTCCAGGATTCTACAGTAATATAAATAAATGATTGAATCAATGAATGAATGGGAGAGAATAGCCAGCTTTCCCACGTAGAAGAATCCGAAGTAATTTGTGTAGATACTGCCCCTTACGTCAGTGAAGTATAACTCTCCACTCTAAGTGTGGGCTGAATATAGTGACTTTCTTCCAAGAGTACAAAATGGAAATGGGGAACAAAAAGAAAAAAGCTTTACAGTTGAAAAGCCTGATGAGCACTACCTTAGTCAGATGGTCAAAGTGAACATCAACAGTGATTAAGTCCTGCTGCTAGTAGTTACCTTTGATATGATGTGATGAAAATGGTACTTTACCTCTGTGGTCTTCCTCCCCAAACCCAGAGCCCCAGTTTAATGATGAAATCATCTGACAAATCCCAACCAAGGTACAACCTATAAAAAATACATGATCAATATTCCTCAAAACTCTCAAGGTAATCCAAAACAAGGGAAGTTTGATAAACTATCACAGGCAAGAGCCAAAGGGGACATGATGACTAAATGTGATGCATTATCTTAGACAGAATCCTAGGACAGAAAAGAGGTATTAGGTAAAAAACTAAGGATGTGTAAGAAAACTGTGGGCATTAGTTCTTTATTGAAGTTGTTTCATATAAAGTGTACCTACAAAAATCAATTCTATTACTTCATTGAACAGAAAATTTTATTTAAAATTGATACTATTATACAGTATCATAGAATACCTAGGAATAGGGGCGCCTGGGTGACTCAGTTTGGTGGCCGACTCTTGATTTTGGCTTAGGTCATGATCCTAGGCTTGTGGGACTGAAGCCCGAGTTGGGCTCTGCGCTCAGTGTAGAGTCTGCTTGCCCCCCTCTCTCGGCTTCTCCCCCAACTTGTGCTCTCTCTCTCTCACACTCTCAAATAAGTAAATAAATAAAATCTAAAAAAAAAACCCTAGGAATAAATATAATAAAAAATGTGCAAGACCAGTACAATATAACATGGTTAAAAAATATATGCTTGAAAAATACCGTAATTATAGATTAGAAGACTCAGTATTTAGAGAATGTCGGTTCTCCCCAAATTAAACTATAGATTTAAGACAATCTTAACATAAATTTGGCAAATTTAAATACAATAAAAACATCCATTCATCAAAACCAAAATAAAACAAATTACTACTAAGGAATCAGAGACACCATACACAAAAGTAGGAGGAAATAGAGACAAAACCCTTATCCAACAAATGAATTAATTTAAAAAGTAAAGATAACTAAAAGTATCAGGAAGTCAGGCTCAGCCTGCCTGAGTTATCTATAAAGCTTCCTTCATGGTATCAGCACATCTCAAAGCCAGACTATGGAAAGATTTGCTTCCACGATCACATGGTTTGGGCAGAGTTTGGTTATTTTAGTGGTATTAGACTGAGGGCAATGTTCCTAGCTGGTTATTGCTAGAGATGCCCTCAGGTCCTTTGGCTTCCCCAACATTTTGTTCTTCGAAGACCACAAGGGAGAAATTCTGCTAGCAAGATGAAAATAACAGTGTTACATATCCCAATAGAGAACTGACATTCCATCACCTTTGCTATATTCCATACTTTCGAGAGAAGTCACAGTCAATGGGAGGGGATTACACCAGGAGATGGGATACACTGGAGGCCATATTAGAGACTGTCTATCACAGAACAAACTTAGAATCAATAAGAATGGAAGGCATCCTTATGAAAAAAAATACATTTGGGTGAAAGTGAGCTAAGGCATAAAATATTGCTGCTAATTCCCATATGCAAAGCCAAATTTCTCTGGCAGATCTTATCTACCACTGTGAAGACATGACCTAAATATATTTGCATCTAACAAGGTATCTCTCTGTTTAGGCTCTGAACATTCAGATTAGTTACCTTTGTGGCACCAAGTTACCAGATCTTCCTTTACCTAATGTTATATCCAGAGCCAGGGGTGAATGCAAGAGCAGTTCAGTCTAAAGAGTTGTGAGAACAGCTAAGCTGCAGTCCAGTTGTGAGACAGCCGCGCTATCTGTATAAGTAGATATGTATATTGACAACACTACCATTCATATATTTTGAGCTGATCACTCAGTTTTCAAGTGTCAATGTCAAAATACATCACCAAATAGTAATCTCTTTGTTCTACATCCTCTAGTTCCATAAGGATGAATCACTCAAGGCAGAAATGTACACTTCAGCACCAAATATCAAGGACTAATTGTTAACTTGAGGTCAGAAATATGTTAAAATAAAAGGAAAACAACATTTTTGCTATCAATAATTTTACCTACTTCATTATTTGAGATATTTGGAACAGTCTCTCTCAATCTTGATTTGTAGACATGTTGTTAGGTGTTTTAAAAAAGTACTGAACTATCCTGTCACTAGACTGAATGCTTCTTGGGGATTGTTTTCCTTCCCCAGGAATGTCTTCCTTCCTGCATTATAACAGTGAATTGAGCTTGAATACTCTATGTTCCAAATCTGTCATAATTTCATATTGGTATGCAAATAAAAAAGAATAATAAATACTCGATGCATAACTTATCACCCTTTGTTTGAATAGTTTAATTCTTGATCGAGGTCATCTTTATAGAACAGTTAAAACATGTGGATGGATATTAGGCTTTTGTTTAAGTATCACTGTCCCCTATTCAAACTTTCTCTTTTTAATGTCTTTTTAAGACACTTCTTCTGCCAAATCCCTTTGTTTTCATAAGAAAATGTCAAATCCACCTCCAGGTTAGGAAATTGTTGAAAGACATGGTTCTACTCTAAATTGGAAAACTGAAATAGATAATAATCCCAGCTATTTGATACAGACTCTGACTTCAAACTCTGCACTGCTTAAGGAGTTTAGGTCAGGAAACACATTATACTGAAAGGATTATCTGATATGGGAGCTCTCCCTATTTCTCTATAGATAGTTTTAAATCTACCCTTGCCTCATGCCACACCAAAACTGGGTGCTCAGAAAATATTTAGCCAATGTGTTGGTTCGGCTTTAAGGAACCATCTTTGTGCTATTAATGAAGGCACGTATGGAAGGGTGTTACGGCAAAGAACCTTCAACTCTGACTTCCATATTTGTGGCATGCATTACAGTCCAATCCATAGTGTCCTATAGGACATACATTACAAAGTGTCCTAGAGAACATGAGAGAGCGTTCTTTTAGACAGTAGTGAGAAAAATAGTTTTGCTTCTCCTGAGCAATAACCTTTACTTTATGGACACCATGGATCCCATAATTAACCATGTTTTCCTATTCACTTGCTGGGAAATATGGAATGCAAAAGTAATTCACATTAATAAGTGATATGATTTCCTGAAGTGGGCCCTGTATGTTAGATTTAATTCTGGTTTCATGTGATTTTTCTCATTCAACCACTGGCTGCATCTGATTTTCCTACTCTTTGTCCCCCTTTCCTTACTTCCTTTTTAAAATGAAGACAGGAAGGGCACCTGGGTGGCTCAGATGGTTAAGCGTCTACCTTCGACTCAGGTCGTGATCCCAGGGTCCTGGGATCGAGTCCCACATCGGGCTCCCTGCTCCTTGGGAGCCTGCTTCTCCCTCTGATTCTCTCTCTCTCTCTCTCCGTCTCTCATGAATAAATAAATAAAATCTTAAAAAAAAAATAAAATGAAGACAGGAAGTGAATATTGTAATGGCATATACACTATATGAAGTCAATATATTTCTAGTGAATATGCATGCATAATGAATATATAATTATAGATATAAATTTACATTGCAATTATAAATATATATCAAGTCTTCTCATATTCTCGTTCTGAAGTTTGGTTAACAATGTATTTGCTTGTTGACACTTGAATTAGATGAATATAGAATGTGAGGAGCAATGATAATTAAAATGATTTAGCCTTACTATTGCCTTCACTAAAACACATTTAAAGTTTTCTACATTACCTGAGGATGTTCTGGCCTCTGTGTGAGTGTGAACAGACACAGAGGGTAAGGCAGTCAGCATCAAGTAAGAGACTCACCAGCAGAGACCACACGGTTTAGCTACTGTTTAATTACTTGTGCAATATCATTTCACCTCTTCCTAACACACACTTTCCTCTGTCTACAAACCTTTAACGTTCTTTTCTGTCTGAAAATTTATTTTCTTTCTGTCAAGATCCCCTGCAGTAATATCCCCAAGGGATCCTTCCCTGTAAGGTGTGCTCCTTTGCTGACATCTAATATATTACATGACGATAAGTTGTTTATATTATATAGTCTGTAGCCTTGCTCATCCATTTTTGAGATCAGAAAACATATCATTACCATATTTTTAATGAAGTTTCTAATATGATGCTTGTTCTAGTAAAATTAAGGAATATATGAATGAAGTATCACTCATATTTCATAAACCTGGTGGAATCAATAGCAGTTAATTTTTCTAGTGGGTAAGTTGCAATGCATTACAAAAACTAATTCCATGTGCTATTGCTGTTCATGTAACGTCCCTTGCACAAACAAAAATAAACAGAATATTTATAAAAATGAAAATATAAACTGGTTAATATACTAAAAATGTCCAGAAATAGCAGGTACAGCATAAAATTATTAAATAAATCTGATTGAAACTAAACTGAAGTGAAGAGTATTTGATTTTTGGTAAATGTTTACTAATTTAATATCAAGACTATGCTGCAAATATACTTAAATGTTGACACATTTGGGGGTATCTGCGTGGCTCAGCTGGTTAAGCCTCTGCCTTCCGCTCAGGTCATGATCTTGGGGTCCTGGGCTCAGCAGGGAGTCTGTCCCTCTTCCCCTGCTCCCACGTGCTCTCTCTCTCTCATAATAAATAAATAAAATATTTAAAAAAATAAAAGTTAACACATTTTATTTTAATATGGCTAATATCTGTGTATGCTGTTTATGTGAGAATAGCAGCAACCTGTATTATATATTGGGTCTTTTTTTTAACAATAGTAAGCTTTTTTTGCTGCTGTTTGTCATCAGAGAAGTTAGGTTCATTTCACATTTTACATAGAATATAGCATTACTGAGAAATAGGCTAGAGTCCCAATAGTATATATTAGTAAAAAGTGTTAAATTAGTAAGAAGAGCAAGGTCAGAGTATAGGCTGATCCATGAAAACAGCTGGATTTTCTTTTCTCATGTAAAGACTGAAATCCTATTGAAGATAAAAATTATTTGCTGGTGACCTAGGACGTCTCAAAGAGAGAATGCTGTAGCTGGCTGACTCATGATTAAATTATCCTGGATATGTGCCATAACAAACTTCACAAATTCCAGATGATTTTCTTCTTTTCAAACCAAAATCTTTCTCTCTAAATAAAGGAGATTTCCATGGCAGAGTACTGGGATTAAAATTAAAAAGAGAAAATCAGTGTGTTATGTTGTTGGAGCAGAGAAAAGTATTATTTGATATATCTACATAGAAACCCTGCTACCTAAAGTCATTAAACTTCCTTAGTTTTAGAGGCATCAAGTTGTACACTAAAGACAAATGAAAAATTCTAGAATTCTGGTTGTATTTCTGTGAGAAAAATTCTAAAATGTAAGTGCTAAGTTGACTTATTTTATTGTATTTACCTTATTACATAGAAAATATTACATTGCACAAATATACTCTTATGGTATAAAAACCCTTCTTATATTAAGTATTATAATGTATTAAAATTTTAAAAGGGCCAAGAGAGAATGACACAGTTACCACAGACAACCAGATGATTCTGCATTTCCATATTCATGGTCAGAAAGGAAAGTTTATTAGAAACTGTTACCCTATACCCAGGGTTTTAAATGTTGTTATCAGAAGGTATGTGGAATTTAAGAAACAAAGCAAATGAGCAAAGGGGGAAAAAAAAGAGAGAGAGAGAGAGGCAAACCAAGAAACAGACTTTTAACTCTAGAGAACACACTGATGGTCACCAGAGGGGAGGAGGGTGGGGGGATGGGGTAAATTGGTGATGGCGATGGAGGAGGGCACTGGTGATGAGCACGGAGTGATGTATGGAAGTTTTGGATCACTATATTGTACACCTGAAACTAGCATTACACTGCATGTTAACTAACTGGAATTTAAATAAAAACTTTTAGAAAAGAAGGTATCTAAACATCCCCACGGATGTTTTAATATGACTGCAAAAATGGCTTCTCTGTTTTTCTGGATGATTGGATTCATTATTAGACGTTCTATCCCATATCTCCTATACTAAACTCAGTTTTAATGGACCTGTATTCAGAAATGTTTGCAGGTTTTATACCAGCTTTGAGCTGGAACATTAAAACATCAGTAATGAAACCAGAGCACATTTTCTTTTTTAATATAATAAAAACACCTGTTATCCCAAAATTAACCAAAATCTTAAATTTTCAGGATTTTCCGTTGCATTCTGCACTACTAAGAATGAGGCATACAATAAGAAAAATTATTTAACGTCAAGGATTTACCTTAAAACTAGATGATTTTTCATTTCTAAAAATACTGAAAACAGACAGATCACAAGTGAGCCCTGTAGAGATGTCTACCTTTTGTTCCTTCACCTTCCAATCTTGCTAGGGAAGTTCCACAAGAGAGAAGAGGAAAAATAACTGGCTGGAGATATGCAAACAAGGAATTCATAGAGCTGCTTTGC
The DNA here is from genome assembly GCF_003265705.2 of Callorhinus ursinus. Taxonomy (NCBI): domain Eukaryota; kingdom Metazoa; phylum Chordata; class Mammalia; order Carnivora; family Otariidae; genus Callorhinus; species Callorhinus ursinus. The sequence goes on along the minus strand of NW_027397094.1, from coordinate 574,634 downwards.
TATCTGACATTACTATATACAACTGCACTCCTTAAACAAAAAGAAACAAACTTTAGGATAAAGAGCCTCATAATAGTCTTATTTAGGTTTTGTCATTAAAAAATGTATAGAGACAGGGGTGCCTGGGTGGAACAGTCGGTTAAGCATCTGACTCGGCTTCGACTCAGGTCAAGATCTCAGGGTCGTGAGATTGAGCCCCACATTAGGCTCCATGCTCAGTGGGGAACCTGCTGGAGAGTCTCTCTCCCTCTCACTCTGCCCCTCCCACTCACACTCTCTCTCTCAAATAAATAAATAAATCTTTAAAAAATGTACAGAGATCATGATTTAGATAAAGCAAAAATCAGGAATTCTAAGAGAGAAGCTTAGTATCATCTTGTTCATTCCACTGAATAGTACAGATATTTTTTTCAACCACAAACATTCATGATCATCACTTTATCTACTTGCAGACCGTAGTTATATAGGCTGAGAAATGATTAATAAGCCTTTTCTCAGCAATTCATATCCAAATAATAGCTTCTGGCTTATACTATCCAAAGTTTGGAATTATTTTGTCTTTGACACACGTGTTAACGAAGTATGATAAATTAGGCCAGTTCAACATCTGATCTCCATTCTGACACTTGGTCACTTAGGATAAGCACCTGTAGTCTTGACCATGCTCAGTCCGGTTGAGTAGTATATTACAACCAGATACGACTGGGATAGATAAGCAGGTAAACTTTGGAGAAACTGGTCTGGATTAGTCAGAGAACATCCTATTCAGGATCTTAATTAGAACTAAAAGACAACTTGGTCCTGGGGGGCAAGTCGCAGTGTTTCTCAGGGAGTAATATATTTGACACGGACAACAGTAATTGCAGTCTGTTTGTGACAGCAAAGAAAAAACCCTGCGTAACTAAAAATGGTAAGTGCAGCCATGGTAATTGCAGGTACTATACATTTGACCTATGTCTTTAATATTCTTGACAAGTTTAAGGAGAAATTTAATTAGTAAAACTTCCAAAGTTATTTTCTAGCAAAAAAAAATAAGAAAGAAAGAACACTCTAACTTAATTACTTATTGTCAGAAAAATAAAGTGAGTTGGCAGTTAATTTTGTCAACAATGAATTTGTTCACAACAATTTTTAAAGCATCTTCCAGGTATATGTTTTTGCAAAGATTACTGATACACATGGGTTATAATTAGAATCTCAAAAGTTCTTCTTGGTTATTATATTTAATTTGTTGAAATAATTCTAAGAGAGGACATTGACAAATCTAAGCAACAGGGGTGAAATGAGTTGGACTTGGATTCATTTCAAATGCCTGGGGCCTTCCTTTTGGAACACATTTTAGAACGGGACAGAGGAGTAATAATGACTGAGTATCCACGATGATATAAGATGAATTATGTTCAGGACATAGTGTGAAATAGTAAATACATTTTCTCCTTTCCTTTCATGTTCTATAAGCTTCTTAAACTTTATGTGTATTGAGGTTACCTGCAGTATTACTTAAAATGCAGATTCCCATATTCTAAACACTAGAAGCTTATTTAGTGGGTCTGGAAACCCTCCTTTTTTTTAGAAACCCTCCTTTTTTAATAAGCACCCCAGATATTTCTTCTATAGAAGTTAAAATATAAACCAATTAGCAAAACACTGATCTAGAAAATGTGAATGAACTACAATTGCTGGTTTTGTTTACAATGGTGTCCGCTGTACAATGCTGAGTGGTCTGAGAAGGTGTGAAAGAGTTGCCTTATAAAGAACACAAGAGCAGTAGAGGAGGAAGTAGATAATTTCTCCAATGAGGACAATAAAGGTAAATGCACTACAGCTGTCACAGGAAGGGCGATTTTAGGATTGGATCTATACGCTTAGAAATACATTCTGGTTTAAGCTTTTAGCTTTAGGAAGAAAAAGAATTACCTTTATGTTTCTCTCTAAGCTGTCTGGTCCCACTTCAACAGGGGCAGAATTGAGAGAGAATCGGGGATGACTCCCTCTCCAGTGATAAAGACTGTGTAGTCCATCCTCCGGAAAGGATTTATTTATTATGACAGATTCTGGATGGGGACTACGGATGAAGCATATCAACTATAAAAATGCAGTAAGAAGTAACTGAAAATGATGTTTCTTATTCCTTTTTTGACTTGACATAAATTGTATATAAATATACAATTTTTCTGTATCTTACAATGAATTTATATTCTTGGAATAGCTTATAGAATCAAAAGCAAAAAAAATTCTCTAAATGTCCCATTTACCTATGATGAGTATTATTTACATTGGGTGGCAGCATATGGTACTAAAATGTTCTTAAAGTGAGAAATCTGTGATTCCTTAATAAATCCCTTCCCAGTAAAGTTCCAAAATCTCTACAATTCAGGTCTTTAGAAGAAAAATTACCCTAGCTATCTTACATAAAAATTGTAATAGAAAGAAAAAGAACAAAGCTAGGAAGGGTGAATTCTGCCAATAACAATGATCTCAGGAGAAAGAAAAAACTTATGAGTAAGAGACAAAAGCAAATATTTTAGAATAACTATAAATCTGTTTCATGGAGATCTTCCAAGTGGAATTCTGTGTGTGATGTGTTTAGTTCCCTCCTGATGATATCATAAATCTTCAACAATATTACAAGTGACAATATGTTTTGTGTAATAAATAGCATAAGGTGTCACAAAAATCAACCCAAGCACTTATTTCCAGCCTTAGAAAGCATAGATTCAACCCCTCAACCTTAGCTTTCTAAAGGCACCCTGACCATTCATCTTAAATGGAAACTCTAGGGAAACATCATTCACATCTATCTTAAAGTGTATAGTGCTCCTTTAGAACAGGCTGCTGGCCAGTACAGGCAAGTTCTGTGTCCAGACCTCAAGCAGACAGAGAGGACTATCCTGTCTACAATCTTGAGCAGCATTGTGAGAGTCTGATCCAAATTTTTCATCTTTTATCTTCCCAGACAGCAGGAAGAACACAAGTAGATAGGAGCTGTATGGGGACGGTTGTGAATGAGAGGTATGACTCCCTTTAGAGTGGAATACATAATGAGTTAGGAGAAGATACTCCCAGGAGTGAAAGATCGTCATGAATCAAGAAAAGTGAAAGGAACTTCTTGGAATAGATGGATGAACCCTTATCTATAAGGGACAGACCTGCGTTGGTGACGTGACTACAAATCAAACAGTTTCCCTGTTTATAAATTGTATTCCGACCCAAGGTTTAAAAGTTGGGTACGTGTGCTGAGGTAAGTGATCCTAGAACATGTGCATCTTTCATGATGGATTACACATCACATTCATATCTATCCCAAAACAATGAGAACGTGGATTTTAGGGGAATAACAATTTTAGAAATGTAATCGAAACACCTGACCAACTATTTTGCAGTAACTTCTGTAATTTTTTTCTTTTCCTCTATAGGACTTGCAGGTTTCATTTGAAGAGATAAAATGATTTATCTTTTAAAACTGTCCTGTTATCAAATGATATACAGAGAATTGCATTTGTCACTGCCTCTTTCAAGTGGATTTCTTTTAATAGTAGTAACCAGTGACCCAGTGCTTTTCAAAATCATGTTTTGAATTAAAAATTAATCTTCCTAATATTTCTGTCATTTATTTAACTCATGAGGCTTTCTGATTTCTATATATGGAATACTTTACAGAAGGAAGGAATGTATGCTATTTGAAATCAGAAAACCTGTGTAAAACTGTTCTTCATAATTTATCTGCTCTATGACACAGGATAACACCAACATGTCAACAGAAGCCCTTCATTTGTAGTATTATAATTATATAACAACAGGGAAATATTAGCATCTAGACTCCGTTTGTTGCCATTTTGCAGAGAATATCAATTGTGATAATTTATATAAAGCCATATTGTAAAATGTTAAGTCCTGTATAATATTAACTAAGAAGATAGTTATGGTGGTGGGAAGCCACATGAAGAGATCTCTTTGAATTTTATTTTTTTAAGCTTTTATTTAAATTCCAGTTAGTTAACATACAGTGTTATTAGTTTCAGGTGTACAATATAGTGATTCAAAAATTCTGTACATTACTCAGTGCTCATCACAACAAATGTACTCCTGAATCCGTATTACCTATTTCCCCCAACCCCCTACCCACATCCCCTCTGGTGACCATCAGTGTGTTATCTAGAGTGAAGAGTCTGCTTCCTGGTTAGCCTCTCTCTCTCTCTTTTTTTCTTCCCGTTTGAGCATTTGTTTTGTTTCTTAAATTCCCCATATGAGTGAAATCATATGGTATTTGTCTTTCTCTGACTGACTTACTTCACTTAGCATGATACTCTCTAGCTCCATCTGTGCATTGTTAGAACTTTGCTTTTATGTAAATCAATGAAATAGTTATATTCAAATGGCTCATTTTGAAACAAGAAAATTAGTTTAAGAAATAAACAGTCCTCTTATGTAGCTTATGTTCAAATCATAGGCAATGATGGAGTCAAAAACCCATAAATATTTTTAACTTGAGAATATTTTACCAGTTATTATCACTGAAGTAAAAAATGGCTAGCGATCATTTCAACCTTTGTAATATGAAATCTGGGTACCTAAAACTTTTGATACAATGTATCTTTATGCCAAAAAGATAATACCACGGAAGTATATAATCAAAACACATGAGTTGAACTTAAAATTCAAAGAGATGAGAGTCAAGTCAGTGTGTTCTAACTTTTTCTGCATTACTAAAAGCATTCTGCCATTTATCTGTCCTGGATTATCTGTGGACGTGTGTGTGTGCGTGTGTGTGTGTGTGTATAGTGGTGGTGGTGGTGGATGGGGGGCAAGTTCATTCCACATTCTGGGAAGGATGTGAGGAAATAAAGGAAAATCTTTCCTGTCACAGTATGGTGCAAACGCTACCATGAACAAACAATCATTTTGACTTTTACTAATTTAGCATGTCAAAAAAGACATTCTTTGCTTACACCTCTCATCAGTCGCCTTTAAAATAACTATATGAGTTAATAAGAAATTATTTGACTTTGTCAGGAAAAGATGATTTATTAATTTAAGCATCTGAAGACTAAGATACAGTTCTGTGAGGTGCTCAGTTTATTAATGGCCTACGCTTTTCTTAATGTGTGAAAGAATGTTACTATTCAATAGCATTCTTTATAATAGTATTCTTCATCACAAGGTCCAGAGCTTAGGTCTTAGGCTGAAAAGAGAATTCGGGTTTAACTGATAAGCTTGTAAGTCTGTTCAATAAAATTGTAAAAAATGAATATATCTATACTCAATTCTGCATGTGGATTTTTTTTTTTAAAGATTTTATTTATTTATTTGAGAGACAGTGAGAGAGAGAGAGCAAGCACATGAGAGAGGGGAGGGTCAGAGGGAGAAGCAGACTCCCTGCTGAGCAGGGAGCCCGATGCGGGACTCGATCCCGGGACTCCAGGATCATGACCTGAGCCGAAGGCAGTCGATTAACCAACTGAGCCACCCAGGCGCCCCTGCATGTGGATTTTTAAACTGTTAGGGAAAGGGATCACTGAGGATGCAGAAAGTTAATCTGATTCAATATGTCTGTGATGAAAAGAAACTGGCTAAGTACAAATTGGCAATTGGCATGCCTAATATAAAGATGTTATGCCTTTATTTTTGTTCATTTAAAAGGGATGTAAATCCTTGTTTTAAGTCACTATGTTTGTAAAAATTCATACAGCAGCAATAGGAACCTAATACAAGTGTAACTAATTTCACCATGTAGAGGTCAAACCTGCAGTGGATGGCCAGGCTATAAAATGAACACAGGTATTTATTGCTCTATATTATCCCATATACTGTCTCTTTACTTTGTGAAAATTAAAATCTTATCTTTCTTCTTGACCCACTCACTCATGCTCCCTTGACTGTAGCTAGTCATATTTACTTTCACAAGCTCAATTTTCTAGCCATTCTATTTTACCTATCAATTTAAATAATGTGTATGAAACTGATTTTCTCTGAAATAAAAAGTATGAAAGACTGTATTTCAAATAAAAACAACTGACAATGATTACCTCATTTTTGTCACAATGTGTGTGAAGACTGCATGGACAAAATGGTCTTGGGTTGATGAATTTCAAGCACAGGTATTGAACTCAGATATATTGAAATATATTTCTCTGTTAGAGTTCTCCAAAATTCACTCCCAAAAACATGTTTAAAGTAACAATTTATTTTGAATAACTGGTTAGCAAATGATGTTTCATATTCTTGAGTCATTCTTATCAAATGAGAGCTACCCTCTAAATTCATTTTTTTTTTCATTTTCAACTTCTTGGTTCTGCTTATATTGTCCATTCATTTATTCATTTACTCCACAAATAGCTACTGAGTTGCTACACCCTCTCAGCCAATGACTGAATCACTAGAGAGGCTTCTGAAGGTAAGGTAACATAAATATTGGAAAACCTCTCTTCATACCCTTTCTGAAATCCTTCCTGTTGGTGTAAGCCCCAACCTTTTCCTTGAGGCCTAGGATGTGGTATCATGAAAGGCAATACACTGTGATAGTAGTAACATGGGCGTTGGGGTCAGACTGGATTGAAATAGTAACCCTAACATATTATAACTAATTTGACATGGAAAAATATGACACCTTGTAACCTTAAGTTTCATCATTTGTGAATCTGGGGAATAACACTTAGGTAGCATAGTCTGTTTGAAGATTAAATGCAAATATAACGCACTCATTTTCTCCACTACTTCTGTAATCATTGCTTACAGAACTCTTCATGTCAGGCTGGCAAAAATCTATACCTTATTTCTAGGCATCATATCCATGTTCAAAACAGTAAGTAGAGGAAATGGTGGTAAAATTACATCTTCTTTTTTTTTTTTTTAAGTAAGAAAATCAGGGGCGCCTGGGGGGATTCAGTCGTTAAGAGGCTGCTTTGGACTCAGGTCATGATCCCGGAGTCCTGGGATTGAGCCCTTCCCTCCTGAGCGGGAAGCCTGCTTCCCCCTCTCCCACTCCCCCTGCTTGTGTTTCTTGCTCTCGCTACTTCTCTGTCAAATAAATAAAATCTTTAAAAAATAAAAAAGTAAGAAAATCAGTATGAAAAGAAAGGTTACTTAAGGCTCAAATTCTGTTAAACATAGCTCATTAGCCAGAACTGCTATCTAGATAGTCAAGCCTTACTTCCAGGGAAGGTAGACAAACAGAATCTCAAGTAGAATCAGGTGGATTGTAAGTGTAGTTAGTCAGAAAATGGCGGCTATCATGCTCAATTTTTTGGAGAACCAAACTTGACTTGTTTTAGTGGGTCAATTTCTCTATAATACGCTGTCATAGCACCTGGTCCCTGTCCTTCTTAGTATTTAACACAATCATAAACTTATATTCATTAGTGTAACTTTTTATTCATTAAGTTTTTAATTTTAATTCCAGTACAGTTAACATACAGTGTTATATTAGTTTTAGGTGTGCAGTGTCATGATTCGACAATTCTAAACATTACTCAGTGCTCAACACAACAAGTGAACTCTTTAATCCCCATCACCTACCCACCTCCCAGCAGTGACCATCAGGATGTTCTCTAGAGTGAAGAGTCTATTTCTTGGCTTGTCTCTCTCTCTTTCTCCTTTTTTTCCTCTTTGTTTGTTTCTTAAATTCCACAGATGAGTGAAATCATATGGTATTTGTCTCTCTCTGACTTATTTCGCTTAGCATTATAGTCTCTAGCTCCATTCATGTATTGCAAACAGCAAGATTTCATTTGTTTTGGTGGCTGAGTAATATACCACTTCTTCTTTATTCATTCATTTGTTGATGGACACTTGGGCTGCTTCCATAATTTGGCTATTGTAAATAATGTTTCTATAAACATAGGGATTAATGTATGGCTTTGAAGAGTCTTTTTGTACTTTTTTGATAAATACCCAGGAGTGCAAATACTGGATCACAGGGTAGTTCTATTTTAACTTTCTTGAGGAACCTCCATACTGTTTTCCACAGTCGCTGCAACAGTTTGCATTCCCACCAACAGTACAAGAGGGTTCCCCTTTCTCCGCATCCTCACCAATACCTGTTGTTCCCTGTGTTATTAATTTTAGCCATTCTGACCCGTGTGAGGTGATAACTCATTGTTTTGTATTTCTTTGATGCCCAGTGATGTGGAGCATCTTTCCATGTGTCTCTTGGCCATCTGGATGTCTTCTTTGGAGAAATGTCTGTTCATGTCCTCTGCCCATTTTTTAATTGGAGTATTTGTTTTTTGGGTGTTGAGTTGTATAAGTTCTTTATATATTTTGGATACTAACCCTTTATCAGATATGTCGTGTACAAATATCTTCCCCCATTCCATAGGTTGTCTTATAGTTTTACTGATTGTTTCCTTCATTGTGTAGAAATTTTTATTTTGATGTAGTCCCAATAGCTTATTTTTACTTTTGTTTCCCTTGCCTCAGGAGACATGACTAGAAAGATGTTGCTTTGGCCAATGTCAAAGAAATTACTGCCTCTGTTCTCTTCTAGGATTTTTATGATTTTAAATCTCATATTTAGGTCTGTAACACATTTTGAGTCTATTTATGTGTATGGTGTAAGAAAGTGGCCCAGTTTTATTCTTTTGCATGTAGCTGTCCAGTTTAACCAAAAACATTTGTTGAAGAGACTTTTTCCCATTGCATGTTTTTGCCTCCCTTCTCGAACACTAATCTACCATGTAAATGTGGGTTTATTTCTGGGTTTTCTATTCTGTTCTATTGATCTATGTCTTTTTGCGCCAGTATCATACTGTTTTGATTACTACAGCTTTGTAATATAACTTGAAGTCTGGAATTGTGATACCTCCAGCTTTGCTTTTGCTTTTCAAGATTGCCTTGACTATTTGGGTTCTTTTGAAGTCCTATAGAAATTTTCAGATTTTTTTTCTAATTCTGTGAAAAATACTGTTGGTATTTTGAAAGGGGTTGCATTAAATGTATAGATTGCTTTGGGTAGTATAGACATTTTTTTTTATTTCTTTATTGTTATGTTAATCACCATATATTACATCATTAGGTTTTGATGTAGTGTTCCATGATTCATTGTTTGTTCATAACACCCAGTGCTCCATGAAGAACGTGCCCTCTTTAATACCCATCACCAGGCTAACCCATCCCCCTACCCTCCTCCCCTCTAGAACCCTCAGTTTGTTTTTCAGAGCCCGTCATTTCTCATGGTTCCTCTCCCCCTCTGACTTACTCCCCTTCATTCTTCCTCTCCTGTTATCTTCTTCTTTTTCTTTTTTCTTAAAATATGTTGCGTTATTTGTTTCAGAAGTACAGATCTGTGATTCAACAGTCTTGCACAATTCACAGCGCTCACCGTAGCACATACCCTCCCCAATGTCTATCACCCAGCCATCCCATCCCTCCCACCCCCAACCACTCCAGTAACACTCAGTTTGTTTCCTGAGATTAAGAATTCCTCATATCAGTGAGGTCATATGATACATGTCTTTCTTTGATTGACTTATTTCACTAAGCATAACACCCTCTAGTTCCCTCCACGTCGTTGCAAATGGCAAGATCTCATTCCTTTTGATGGCTGCATAATATTCCATTGTGTATATATACCACTGCTTCTTTATCCATTCATCTGTCGATGGGCATCTTGGCTCTTTCCACAGTTTGGTTATTGTGGACATTGCTGCTATAAACATTGGGGTGCACGTACCCCTTCGGGTCCCTACATTTGTATCTTTGGGGTAAATACCCAGAAGTGCAATTGCTGGATCGAATGGTAGCTCTAATTTCAACTGTTTGAGGAACCTCCATACTATTTTCCAGAGTGGCTGCACCAGCTTGCATTCCCACGAACAGTGTAGGAGGGTTCCCCTTTCTCCACATCCCCGCCAACATCTGTCGTTCCCTGACTTGTTAATTTTAGCCATTCTGATGGGTGTGAGGTGGTATCTCATTGAGGTTTTGATTTGGATTTCCCTGATGCCGAGTGATGTTGAGCACTTTTTCATGTGCCTGTTGGCCATTTGGATGTCTTCTTTGGAAAAATGTCTGCTCATGTCTTCTGCCCATTTCTTGATTCAATTATTTGTTCCTTGGGTGTTGAGTTGGATAAGTTCTTTATAGATTTTGGATACTAGCCCTTTATCTGATAGGTCATTTGCAAATATTTTCTCCCATTCTGTCGGTTGTCTTTTGGTTTTGTGGACTATTTCTTTTGCTGTGCAAAAGCTTTTTATCTTGATGAAATCCCAATAGTTCATTTTTGCCCTGGCTTCCGGTGCCTTTGGCAATGTTTCTAGGAAGAAGTTGCTGCGGCTGAGGTCGAAGAGGTTGCTACTTGTGTTCTCCTTTAGGATTTTGATGGACTCCTGTCTCACGTTTAGGTCTTTCAACAATTTGGAGTCTATTTTTGTGTGTGCTGTAAGGAAATGGTCCAGTTTCATTCTTCTGCATGTGGCTGTCCAATTTTCCCAACAACATTTGTTGAAGAGACTGTCTTTTTGCCATTGGACATTCTTTCCTGCTTTGTCGAAGATAAGTTGACCATAGAGTTGAGGGTCCATTTCTGGGCTCTCGATTCTGTTCCATTGATCTATGTGTCTGTTTTTGTGCCAGTACCATACTGTCTTGATGATGACAGCCTTGTAATAGAGCTGAAAGTCCGGAATTGTGATGCCGCCAGCTTTGCTTTTCTTTTTCAATATCCTTCTGGCTATTCGGGGTCTCTTCTGGTTCCATACAAATTTGAGGATTATTTGTTCCATTTCTTTGAAAAAAGTGGATGGTACTTTGATGGGGATTGCATTGAATGTGTAGATTGCTCTAGGTAGCATTGACATCTTCACAATGTTGGTTCTCCCAGTCCATGAGCATGGAACGTTTTTCCATTTCTTTGTGTCTTCTTCAATTTCTTTCATGAATATTTTACAGTTTTCTGAGTACAGATCCTTTGCCTCTTTGGTTAAATTTATTCCTAGGTATCTAATGGTTTTGGGAGCAATTGTAAATGGGATCAACTCCTTGATTTGTCTCTCTTCTGTCTTGTTGTTGGTGTATAGGAATGCCACTGATTTCTGTGAATTGATTTTATAGCCTGCTACTTTACTGAATTCCTGTATGAGTTCTAACAGTTTTGGGGTGGAGTCTTTTGGGGTTTCCACATACAGTATCATATCATCTGCAAAGAGTGAGAGTTTGACTTCCTCTTTGCCGATTTGGATGCCTTTGATTTCTTTTTGTTGTCTGATTGCTGTGGCTAGGACTTCTAATACTATGTTGAATAGCAGTGGTGAGAGTGGACATCCCTGCCGCGTTCCTGACCTTAGGGGAAAAGCTCTCAGCATTTCCCCATTGAGAATGATATTCGTTGTAGGTTTTTCATAGATGGCTTTTATGATATTGAGGTAGGCACCCTTTATCCCTATACTCTGAAGAGTTTTGATCAAGAAATGATGCTGTACTTTGTCAAATGCTTTTTCTGCATCTATTGAGAGGATCATATGATTCTTGTTCTTTCTTTTGATAATGTATTTTATCACGTTGATTAATTTGCGGATGTTGAACCAGTCTTGCAGCCCAGGGATAAATCCCACTTGGTTGTGGTGAATAATCCTTTTAATGTACTGTTGGATCCTATTGGCTAGTATTTTGGTGAGAATTTTTGCATCCATGTTCATCAAGGATATTGGTCTTAATTCTCCTTTTTGATGGGGTCTTTGTCTGGTTTTGGGATCATGGTAATGCTGGCCTCATAAAATGAGTTTGGAAGTTTTCCTTCCATTTCTATTTTTTGGAACAGTTTCAGGAGAATAGGTATTAATTCTTCTTGAAATGTCTGATAGAATTCCCCTGGAAGCCATCTGGCCCTGGGCTTTTGTTTCTTGGGAGATTTTTGATGACTGCTTCAATTTCCTTTGTGGTTATAGGTCTATTCAGGTTTTCTATTTCTTCCTGGTTCAATTTTGGTAGTTGATACATCTCTAGGAATGCACCCATTTCTTCCAGGTTATCTAATTTGCTGGCATAGAGTTGCTCATAATATGTTCTTATAATTGTTTGTATTTCTTTGGTGTTGGTTGTGATCTCTCCTCTTTCATTCATGATTTTGTTGATTTGGGTCATTTCTCTTTTCTTTTTGATCAGTCTGGCCAGGGGTTTATCAATCTTGTTAATTCTTTCAAAGAACCAGCTCCTAGTTTCGTTGATCTGTTCTACTGTTCTTTTGGTTTCTAGTTCATTGATTTCTGCTCTGATCTTTATTATTTCTCTTCTGCTGGGGTTAGGCTTTATTTGCTGTTCTTTCTCCAGCTCCTTTAGGTGTAGGGTTAGGTTGTGTATTTGAGACCTTTCTTGTTTCTTGAGAAAGGCTTGTATTGCTATATACTTTCCACTCAGGACTGCCTTTGCTGTATCCCAAAGATATTGAACAGTTGTGTTTTCATTTCCATTGTTTTCCATGAATTTTTTTAATTCTTCTTTAATTTCCTGGTTGACCCATTCATTCTTTAGTAGGATGCTCTTTAGCCTCCATGTATTTGAGTTCTCTCCAATTTTCCTCTTGTGATTGAGTTCTAGTTTCAAAGCATTGTCATCTGAAAATATGCAGGGAATGATCCCAGTCTTTTGGTACCGGTTGAGACCTGATTTGTGACCTAGGATGTGATCAATTCTGGAGAATGTTCCATGGGCACTAGAGAAGAATGTGTATTCCGTTGCTTTGGGATGGAATGTTCTGAGTATGTCTGTGAAGTCCATTTGGTCCAGTGTGTCATTTAAAGTCTTTATTTCCTTGTTGATCTTTGGCTTAGATGATCTGTCCATTTCAGTCAGGGGGGTGTTAAAGTCCCCCACTATTACTGTATTGTTGTCAATGTGTTTCTTTGCTTTTGTTATTAATTGCCTTATATAATTGGCTGCTCCCATGTTCGGGGCAGAGATATTTACAATTGTTAGATCTTCTTGTTGGATAGACCCTTTAAGTAGGATATAGTGTCCTTCCTCATCTCTTATTACAGTCTTTGTTTTAAAATCTAGTTTGTCTGATATAAGGATTGCCACCCCAGCTTTCTTTTGGTGTCCATTAGCATGGTAAATGGTTTTCCAACCCCTCACTTTCAATCTGGGGGTGTCTTTGGGTCTAAAATGAGTCTCTTGCAGACAGCATATCGATGGGTCTTGTTTTTTAATCCAATCTGATAGCCTGTGTCTTTTGATTGGGGCATTGAGCCCATTTACATTCAGGGTAACTATTGAAAAGTATGAATTTAGTGCCATTGTATTGCCTGTAATGTGACGGTTAACTGTTTGTTGTCTGTGTTCCTTTCCGATCTTTGCTGCTTTTAGGCTCTCTCTTTGCTTAGAGGACCCCTTTCAATATTTCTTGGAGGGCTGGTCTCGTGTTTGCAAATTCCTTTAGTTTTTGTTTGTTCTGGAAGCTTTTTATCTCTCCTTCTATTTTCAATGACAGCCTAGCTGGATATAGTATTCTTGGCTGCATATTTTTCTCGTTTAGTGCTCTGAAGATATCTTGCCAGTCCTTTCTGGCCTGCCAGGTCTCTGTGGATAGGTCTGTTGCCAATCTAATGTGTATACCATTGTAGGTTACATATCTCTTCTCCTGAGCTGCTTTCAGGATTTTCTCTTTGTCTCTGAGACTCGTAAGTTTTACTATTGGACGTCGGGGTGTTGACCTATTATTATTGATTTTGAGAGGGGTTCTCTGTGCCTCCTGGATTTTCATGTCTGTTTCCTTCCTCACATTAGGGAAGTTCTCTGCTATAATTTGCTCCAATATACCTTCTGCCCCTCTCTCTCTCTCTTCTTCTTCTGGAATCCCAATTATTCTAATGTTGTTTCGTCTTATCGTATTACTTATCTCTCGAATTCTGCCCTCGTCATCCTGTAGTTGTTTCCCCCTCTTTTTCTCAGCCTCTTTATTTTCCATCATTTGGTCTTCTATTATCACTGATTCTCTCTTCTGCCTCATTAATCCTAGCATTTAGTGCCCCCATTTTTGATTGCACTTCATCAATAGCGTTTTTGATTTCGACTTGGTTAGATTTTAGTTCTTTTATTTCTCCGGAACGGGTTTCTCTAATAACTTCCACGCTTTTTTCAAGCCCAGCTAGTATCTTTAAAGTCATGATTCTGAACTCTAGGTCCGACATCGTACTAATGTCCGTATTGAGTAGGTCCCTGGCTGAAGGTACTACCTCTTGTTCTTTTTGCTGAGGTGATTTCTTTCGTCTTTTCATTTTTTCCAGAGGAGAATAGATGAATGAGAGAACGAAATGCTAACAGGTTTACAACGTCCCCAGCAAATATACTGTATACAAATCAGAAAAGACCTGAAACCAGGGGAAAAGAAAGGGAAAGAAAGAAAAAAGAGAAAAAAAAGAAAAAAAAGATAAAAACAAAAACAGAACAATACAAATAAAGCAGAATATGATCAAATATGTTCAGGCTAGTGCATAGATCAGTGCCACACACTAGATTTTGGGCGTATTTTGGTCTGTTAGGAAAAAAATGCCCCCTCCAATTTTAAAGGAAGAAAGACATATATGTACAAAATAAGGGTTGATGCAATGAAGGGATGGAAGATGACTGTAAAGATGAAAATTATAAAGGATTTTATAAAAGAACTTGATAAGAAGTTGTTTGAAAAAAGAAAGAAGATTTAAGAAAAAAAAAGAAGAAAAAGGGAGAGACTGTGATCAGGCAGGAGACTAGAACAAAGCCATACACTAGTGATTTAGGGTATATTTTGATCTGTTAGAAGAAACTGTATCTCAAAATTTTAAATAGAGAACAACTTATATATATATGCCAAAAATAAGGGTAACTACTATGAAGGGATAAAATATGACTGTAAAAATGAAAAATAAAAATTTTTTTTTAAAAAGGGATTGATAAGATGTTGGTTGAAAAAGGGAAAAAGAAAACTAAAAAAAAACAGTTAACAAAAATTAACTTTGATGAACTAATGAATCATGGTAAAAAAAAAAAGCCATGAATCTATGTGCAGTATTCCCCTAGCGCTGGAGTTCTCCCGTCCTCCTTGATCGGTAAACTTGGTCTTGGCTTGCTGGCTGTTCGTGCTGATCTTCTGGGGGAGGGGCCTGTTGCTGTGGTTTCCAAATGTCTCTGCCGGAGGCTGAATTGCCCCGCCCCTGTTGGTCCGGGCTAAGCAAGCCGCTTGGGTTTGCTCTCAGGAGCTCTTGTTCCCTGCAAGCTCTCGGTACAGCTTTGGAGGAACAGGGCAAAAAGGGTGGCCTCCCAATCTCCACCAGGAGGAGCTGAGAACTCGGGGCCCCGCTCCTCAGTGTGACCCCATAGACAAGCAGTCACTTCCGTGTCCCCGGTCTCCGGCCGCACTCCGTGCTCACCCGGCCTGTGACCGAGCGTTGCTATCTCTGGCACCCGACCCCGTGTGGAGTCTCCAAACCCAGCAGATCCCTGCGGTGCACTCCCGCGCCGCTCCTCCCCGGGGGAGGAAGGGGAGTCTCCGCGGATCTGCCGCTTGTTGGGTCCCTGCTGGAGGAGCCGTGGCCCGACTGGGCCACGGATCACAGTTTATGGCCACCCCGAGCTGAGAGCCCGCGACTCTGCTCCGTCTCTGCAGCCGGCTTCCCCGCTCCGATACCTGGGAGCTCTGCCGCACTCAGGCACCCCCGGTCTTTCTGTGACCCCGAGGGTCCTGAGACGACACTGTCCCGGGAGGATTCCACCCCCTGCTTAGCCACTGCAGCGACGTCCCTCCGCAGAGCCAACTTCTAAAAGGTCCGATTTTGTGCTCCGCGGCTCTAGCACTTGCCAGAAGCAGCCGGCGGAGGCCCCCTCCCCCGCCGTCTATCCTCCCGAATATCGCCTCGGATTCACTTCTCCGCACGTCCTACCTTCCAGTAAGTGGTCGCTTCTCTGTTCAGAGAGTTGTTGCTACTCTCCTCTTCGATCTCCTGTTGAGTTCGTAGGTGTTCAGAATGGTTTGATCCCTATTCAGCTGAATTCCTGAGACCAGACGAAATCTAGGTCTCCTACTCCTCCGCCATCTTGCTCCGGGTAGTATAGACATTTTAACAATATCTTTTTACAATCCATGAGTATGGAATGTTTTTTCATTTCTTTGTGTCTTCTTCATTTTCTTTCATCAATGTTTTATAGTTTTCAGACTTCAGATCTTTCACCTCTTTGGTTAAGTTTATTCCTAGCTATCTTCTTATTTTTGGTGAATTGTAAATGGGACTGCTGTTTTCTTAATTTGTCTTTCTGCTGCTTCATTATTAGTGTATAGGAATGAACAGATTTCTGTACATTGATTTTGTATCCTGAGACTTTACTGAATTCATTTACCAGTTCTAGTAGTTTTTTTGCTGGAGTCATCAGGATTTTCTATATACGGTATTATGCCATTTGCAAATACTGAAAATTTTACTTTTTCCTTACCAATTTGGGTACATGTTATTTATTTTTATTGTCTTATTGCTGTGGCTAGGACTTCTAGTACTATGTTGAATATAAGTGGTGAGAGTGGACACCTGTCTTGTTCCTGACTTAGGGGAAAAGATCTCAGTTTTTCCCCATTGAATATAATGTTCACTCTGGGTTTTTCATATAAGGCCTTTATTATGTTGAGGTATGCTCCCTCTAAACCGCTTTGTTGAGGGTTTTTTTCAGGAATGGATGTTGTACTTTGTCAAAAGCTTTTTCTGCATCTATTGAAATGATATATGGTTTTTATCCTTTTGCTTATTGATGTGATGTATCATGTTGATTGATTTGTGAATCCTGAACCACCTTTGTATCCTGGGAATAAATCCCATGTGATTGTGGTGAAGGATTTTTTTTTTTTTTAACGCATTGTTGGACCCAGTTTACTAGTATTTTGTGGAGGATTTTTGTATCTATGTTCATCAGAGATATTGGTCTGTAGTTCTCTTTTTTTGTAGGTATCTTTAGCTGGTTTTGATATCAGGGTAATGCTGGCTTCACAGAATCAATTTGAAAGTTTTCCTTCCTCTTCTACTTTTTGGAATAGTTTGAGAAGAATAGGTATTAAGTCTCCTTTAAATGTTTGGTAGAATTTACCTTCACAAACCATCTGGTCCTGGACTTTTGTTTGTTGGGAGTTGTTGTTTTTGATTGTTTGTTTATTTAAAAGATTTTATTTATTTATTTCAGACAGAAAGAGAGTGAGGGAGAGAGAGCACAAGTGGGGTGTGAGGAGGGGCAGAGGAAGAAGCAGACTCCCCAACACAGGGCTCAATCCCAGGAGCCTGGGATCATGACCTGAGCCAAAGGCAGATGCTTAAGCAACTTAGCAACCTAGGCATCCCCCTGGGAGTTTTTTTTAACTACTGATTCAATTTGATTGCCGGTAATTGGTCTGTCCAAATTTTCCATTTCTTCATGTTTCAGTTTGGGTACGTTATGTTTCTAGAATTTATCCATTTCTTCTAGGTTGTCCAATTTGTTGGCATATAATTTTTCATAATATTCTTTTACAATTGTTTTTTCTGTAGTGTTGGTTGGTACTTTTCTTTCATTTGTGACTTTGTTTGAGTCCTCTCTCTCTCTTTCGTTTATTTGATGTGTCAGGCTACAGGTTTATCAGTTTTGTGGATCTTTTCAAAGAACCAGCTCCTGGTTTCATTGATTTATTCTATTGTTTATTTAGTTTCTATATCATTTATTTCTGCTCTAATATTTACTATTTCCTTCCTTCTGCTATTTTTGGGTTTTGTTATTGTTCTTTTCCTAGCTCCATTAGGTGTAAAGCTAAGTTGTTTATTTGCAGTTTTACTTGCTTTAGAGGTAGGCCTGTATTATATTTGTTAAATCCATCTAGTCCAGTGTGTCATTCAAAGCCACTGTTTCCTTGTTGATTTTCTGTTTGGATGTTCTATCCAATGATATAAGTGGAGTGTTCAAATCCCCTACTATTACTGTATTACTATGGATTAGCTCCTCTATGTTTATTATTAACTGTTTTTTGTATTTGGGTGCTCCCGTGTTTGGTGCATAAATATTTACAACTGTCATTATCTTCTTGTTGGACTGTCCCCTTCATGATTATATAGTCCCCCCCCTTTTTTTTTCTGTTACAGTCTTTTTGTTTTAAAGTCTATTTTGTCTGATATAAGTATTGCTTCCCTGGCTTTCTTTCAACCAAAACATGATAAATGTTTTTCCATCCCCTCACTTAATCTGCAGGTGTCTTTAGGTCTGAAATTAGTCTCTTAAGGGCAGAATATAGATGGGTCTTTTTTTTTTAAGATTTTATTTATTTATTTATTTACTTATTTATTTATTTATTTATTTATTTGCGAGAGCGAGAGCAAAAGAGCATAAGCAGGGGAAGTGGCAGGCATAGGGAGAGTGAGAAGCAGGCTCCCTGCAGGGGATCATGGAGGACCCTGGGATCATGACCTGAGCCAAAGGCAGGCACTTAACTGACTGAGCCACCCAGGTGCCCCTTGTTCTTTGTTTTTTCCTTTGTTTTTCTTGTTTTTTTAAAATCCATTCTTTTACCCTCTGTCTTTTGATTGGAGTCTTTAACCCATTTACATTCAAAGTAATTATTGGTAGATATGTATTTATTGCCATTTTGTTTTTTGTTTTGTGGTTGTTTTCTAGGTTTTCTCCAATCTTCTCTTGCTCTCTTTCATGCTTTGCTGGCTTTCTTTAGTGATATATTTGGATTTCTTTCTCTTTATTCTTTGCATATCTATTATTGGTTTTAGATTTGTGGTTATCATTTAGTTTATACAACATCTTCTGCACATAGCAGTCTATTTGAAGTTGATGGTCGCTTAAGCTGAACCCATTCTTTACTCGTTTCCCTCACCATGTTTCAGGTATATGGTGTCATATTTTACATCCTTTTATTTTGTGAAGCCCATGTATGACTTTTACACATGCAATTATTTTCACTGCTTTTGTGTTTCCTGCTTTTCATATTATTTATGGTTTGTCCTTTTTTTTTTTTTACATAGAGAGGCTATTTCTTTTTTTTAAGATTTTACTTATTTATTTGAGAGAGAGAATGAGAGAGAGAGAGCACATGAGAGTGGGGAGGGGCAGAGGGAGAAGCAGACTTCCCGCCGAGCAGGGAGCCCGATGCAGGACTCGATCCTGGGACTCCAGGATCATGACCTGAGCCAAAGGCAGTCGCTCAACCAACTGAGCCACCCAGGTGTCCCTGGTTTGTCCTTTCCACTCAAAGAATCCCCTTTAACATTTCTTGTAGAGTTTGTTTAGTAGTTATAAACTCCTTTAGTTTTTGTTTGTTTGGGAAACTCTTTATGTCTTTTTCTATTCTGAATGAAAGCCTTGCTATAGAGTATTCTTGGCTGCGGATTTTTCCCATTCAGCACTTTGAGTATATCATGATACTCCTTTCTGGCTTGCAAAGTTACTGCAAAAAAATTTGCTGATAGCCTTATGGGGTTTCCCTGGTATGTAACTGACTTCTTTTCTCTTGTTACTTTAAAAAATATTTTCTTTATCACTACTTTTTGTCATTTTAACTACTATGTTTCTTGGTGTGGACCTCCTTTGGTTGATTTTGTTGGGGGATCTCTGTGACTCCTGGATCTGGATATCTGTTTCCCTCCTCAGATTAGGGAACTTGTCAGGCATTATTTCTTCAAATAAATTTTCTGCCCCCTTTTTTTCTCTCTTCTTCTTCTGTGATCCCTGTAATGTGAATTTTATTACAGTTAATGGAGTCACTGAATTCCCTAAGTCTCAGATTGCATGATTTTTTTCTCTCACCTGTCCAGATTGATTACTTTCCATTACTTGCTATTCCAGGTTATTAATTTGTTCCTCTGCTTCCTAGCCTGCTATTTATTTCTTCTAGTGTATTTTTAATTTCATTTATTGTGTTCTTCATCTCTGATTGCTTCTTTTTTATCTCTCTGTTAAGAGTTTCATTGATATCCTCCACTCTTTTCTCAAGTCCAGTGAGTATCTTTATAATCATTACTTTAAATTCTCTATCAGGCATATTACTTACATCTGTTCTCTTAGGTCTCTGTTTTTCCGTTCTTTAATCTGAAACATATTCCTCTGTCTCATCATTTTGTCTAACTATCTGTGTCTATTTCTGGGTGTGAGGAAAGCCAGGTAAATCTCCTGCTCTTGAAAATAGTGGGCAGGGTGCAAACTTTTAATGAGGTGCCACTTGTCCTCTTCCTCTGAGGACATGCAGCCACTGCCAAGACTGGGGATGGCTGAGGCCATTCTGCAAAGCTCTTGAGTGGAGAGTGCAATTCTTACAAGGTAGACACGTTTTCCCCAGGAGGTGACCAGCCACTGCTCGGACTGATGCCCTGCACAATGCCCTGGTCAAGAGATGCGGTACTGGTGAAGTTCATGCTGGTCTTCTTGGGGAGGGGACTGGCAGAACAGGAAATGATGTAAGAATGACTGAAAAGGAGAATCCAAATAGTGGGATGGGGCAGGGGTGCTGGTTGAAGCAAATTAGGTAGTGACTGTAGGAGTCACGATGATTCCTGCAGGTGGCCATATATTTACTGATGGGTGGGGGAAGGGAAATGGTGCTGCCAGCTTCTTTGTTCTTGGAGGCGGCTCCCTGCAATCTTTGCCTCTCAGGATACACCCTGAGATGAGTAAATACGTGTCCTTCCTGTGGAGACAGGTGTTTTTCAAAATGCTGCTTCAATGTGGATCCCTGTAGGCTTTTTGTCATGCTGTCTCTTTAAGGGCAGGGACTCAGCTAGCTAACACTCTCACTGGAACCCACTGACTTTTAAAATTTCAGGCTTTAAGACTTGCTGGTTGTAAAAATTGCAAAATTCAGCCCTTCTGGCTTTCAAAACCAAATGTTATGGGGTTTTGTCTTACCCATGCGTGCTCCCTGGTGTGATAGTGTTTTTTGCCCTTCTCCATGCCCCCAGCTCCCTCTGACTGAGAATGGCTGGGGTCCTTTAAGCTCACCACCTCATCTCTGCACTTGTACTTCCTTCTCTCTTTGATGTGGCCTCTTCTCTGCCTTTAGCTGTGGAGTTTGTTCTGCCAGTCTTTGGGTTGTTCTCTGGGTGATTTATGCGGATGTGACTGTTATCTAGTTGTATCCATGGGGTGAAGCATGTTTAGGGTCCTCCTACACTGCCATCTTCCCAGCCTCCTTATTCTTGTGTAATTTCTAATTAAGGACTGCCTTTTTCATTAAACTGTCAACTCTAATGAGGGCCCAAAGCATGGACAAGGACTCTCCTAGTTTCTTATCCATATCAAATGATTAATTATAATTTTTGAATGACTAAGTGCATGAAGTGACTGCATATTTTAAAAATCATCTGTGCCTGACATTAAAGAATTGCACAAATAATAGTCTGAGTTTCATAATTTTCTTTGAAAATTTTGTTTTTAACATTTTCATACAGTACATTTTCTCTAGTAATGTTAGTTTTCCTTACCTATTACTGTTATCTCCTTGATACACTGCAAGCTTCTTTTTTTAAGATTTACTTATTTTAGAGAGAGAGAGAGAGAGAGAGAGCATGAGTGGGAGGGGCAGAGGGAGAGAGAGAATCTCCAGCAGACTCCCTGCTGAGTGAGGAGTCCCAAGCAGCACTTGATCCCAGGACCCTGAGATTATGACGTGAGCTGAAACAAAGAGTTGGATGCCCAACAGACTAAGCAACTCAGGTGCCCCTATACCACGAACTTCTTAAATGTAAAGCTTTTCTAACATTTCTCTGGATTAAACATTGCACCTAGTACAGTGCTTACTGAATAGAAAACAGTCCATAAGTGTGAGGAAACTGATTAATATTTAATACATAAAGGTATCACTGTTATGAGATTTTAGGGAATTAAAAATATAAATTTTTAATAGAACAAAATAGAAAACACTGTTTTTCAAAGATACTAAGATGTATGAAGTGAATATAATATAGAATTCATACATCGGTTTCTATAAATCACTATCTGTTTCCTTGCAAATTACAAATGGAAGCTTAAACATGACAATTAACTCCACCATTCAGAAAAAAGGGCTATGACTATGCTAAATCTAATCACTAGTAAAAATGTGCATGTTTAAGTATTACAGCAATTGATGATTAAATCCAGATATTGAGTTTTAAGTAAAAAACTCCACTAGAAAGGAAAATTAAAACCATGCTACTAAGACAATCTCTCACATTACTCTCTCTTTCACAAAAGATAGGACTTCTGCTTACTTTTCCTCTATTGAATCATTCTCCAACTTTAACAATCATAAAAGCAAAACAAGTAGAAAAGCAAAAAATAAAATCTTGCTTGACTTCAAATCACACGCGGCCACCACATTTCATTCCTCAACTGACAATGATCAGACTATCTTGACAACCACTCCACTGACAATAGGTTGACAGCTAAATCCGATAGCCAATTCTCATGATATTAGACATTTTAGTAGCAACTGACTCAGCTGAAAATATGTCTCCTTATGAAACACTTCACATGGTGCCTAGGACACCATTTTCTTCTTCTGATCAAGCAGTGGAGCTTATTTCCCACCTCCTTGAATCTGTGTTTGCTTTGTGATTAGCTTTTTCCAGTAGAATGCCATGAAAGTGACCTTACATCAGTCACAGGTTAGGTCTCAAATACCTTTGCATAATTCTTATCTCCTTTAAAACTTGCCTGGATACCACATGAACAAGCCCCTAGCTATCTGGGTGAGGAGTGGCTTTGTGGAACAGAAGATGACTTGTCCTACTTGAAGCCATTTTAAACCAATCAGCCCTTCTTTTACCCCAGAGTTAACCACAGGTGTATGAGAGAGCACAATTGAGACAAAAGTGCCCACCGAGCCCAGTCTAAACCCTGTTTCCTCAGAAGAATAAACTAAATAAATGCTTTTTGTTTATATCACTAAAATTTGGGGTCATTTCTATGACCAATGTATAATTAATTAGTCTAGAAGCATCTCAAATCCCAGACCCCTTCCAGTCTTCCCCATCTTAGAAAACGGTACTACCTTCCAACCATTCACATACACACAAAACCCTGGGTTGTCTTATTTCCATTCTTCATCAAGCTGCACGTTCAATTCATGTCTTAGACTAGGTTCCCTAGCAAGTAGAGTCTGAGACAAAACTATTACATGCCGCAACTTTATTAAAGAGTAAAGGACAAAGGGAATAAATCAGGGGAAGTGGGAAAGCCATCAGGGAATAAATCAGGGGAAGTGGGAAAGCCATTGGAGTTATTTTATCAAGTTGGCCACTACTAAATACTACTGCTTCCTCAATTCCACAGTACAGTTATCTGAGAGGTGCAATAATTGTATTTCAGGACTATGTGGGAGAAAGAGGTAATTAATTTCCCATGTGCTTTACCATTCCAGCTCAGCTGTCTTAGATCAGCTAAATGTTTAGTCTTGGGCTGATAACAGTTGCACACTTCAGGACTATCCATGTGATGCACACTGGGGAAATTCTTTCCTAATTTCACATCTGAGGTTTCACAAGGTTGTCCCAGTTGGGAGACCAAAAGTTTAGTTGCACTTCTGAGAAGTTGGCCAGAACCCATGAAGAACTAATGATGCCTGCTCGCAAGACAAAAAAGAAAAAAAAATCCTTTTCCACCACAGATGCCTCTAGCACCACTGAATATTCTTGGTCATAGGGGTAAAGCCAAAGGGCATCTCATTCATCACAGACTTCATCTGCTACAAAGCCTTCTTTGTCTCTAGGCCCCATTAGAAATGGCAGTCTTTTAAGTTACCTGATAACAAACTTTTTTTTTAAGATTTTATTTATTTATTTGAGAGAGAGAAAGATAACAAGAGAGAGAGCATGAGCAGGGAGGAGAGGGAGAAGCAGGCTCCCCACTTAGCAAGGAGCCTGATGTGGGGCTCCATCCCAGGACTCTGGTATCATGACCTGAGCCAAAGGCAGATGTTTCATTAGAAATAATTAAACTATTTTTCTTAATATATTCATAATCTCAGGGTCCTGGGATCGAGCCCTGCTTGGGACTCCTCACTCAGACTGAGTCACCCAGGTGCCCCTTAACCTGATAAATAGACCTGAGCAGCATTCTCAAGTTCTGAACACATTCCTGCAAAATCTGAAGAGGCTCTCCATAAACTGTGTTGTTGTTGTTGTTGTTGTTTAAGATTTTATTTATTTATTTATTTGACAGAAAGATACAGAGCAAGAGAGGCAACACAAGCAGGGGGAGTGGGAGAGGGAGAAGCAGGCTCCCTGCTGAGCAGGGAGCCCGATGTGAGGCTCGATCCCAGGACCCTGGGATCATGACCTGAGCCAAAGGCAGACGCTTAATGACCGAGCTACCCAGGCGCCCCTAAACTGTGGTTTTTATATAGGAAGTATAAAGTACACCAATCTTTCATTATCTTAAAAGGATAAATTATGGATTTCATTCTGGAATTCTGGAACTCTAAAAACTTTACCACCAAAGCAGTCTTCAGAATTATCAAGGAGGTTATTTTCCACCATGTGATATACCATCCTGGGTGGGTCAGGGGTTATTTCTGAGGTTCCCCTAGACCCTTCCTGCTTTGTGGCCATACCTGGCAAGTCAGTGAACTAATATTGCACTACCTTCTGAGTATTCTTTCCACTGAAACAGCAGGTGGGGAAATAATCACCATGGGAATTTACCTGAACCATTGAACAACCTGTAAGATAAACTTTGGCCCCCAAAAACCAAACTGATAGAAACATAAAGCAGATTGGTGGATGCCAGAAATGGTGATGGAGAAGGGTAAAGTTGGTCAAAGGGTACAAACTTCCACTAATAAGATGAAAATGTTCTGGAGATCTAACATTCAGCAAGACGACTATAGTTAACAATACTGTATTATATATTTTAAAGTTGCTAAGAGAGTAGATATTAAAAGTTTTACCACACACAAAAGACTGTAACTACGTGAGGTGACAACTGTGTTAACTAACCTATTGTGGTAATCATTTTGCAATACACACATACATGAAGTCATTACATTATGTATCTTAAACTTATACAATGTTATATGTCAATTATACCTCAATAAAGCTGGATATTTTTTAAATAAATAGGCAATCAAAAACTTTAATATCTATGTTGCTCCTAGGAACACTTACTTAATAGATATTATATCATTGTGAGTCATGGTACCCAAAGTGCCACACTCTGGCTTTCTGCTCATTACACTAATTATGACTATCTTACTTTGGAAGATTACTTGTGGATGCCTCTCCCCCTGCTATTCTAAATTCCACTGATACTAGAAAGCCAAATTCCTCGGGAGATTCTTCCATTGTTAGGCCAACCAAGAGCAGCCATCAAGCTTCCCTAAGATCTTCCAGCCCCTTCAGCAGTGCATTTCTTACCACCCTGATGATGGGAGTATCACAGATTCTAGGTGTGACCTAATCCATTCAAAATGTTCAACTCTCTGAGCTTGATGACCCCCTATCAACACTACTTCAGGACAGTATTAGCATCTCCGCCCTAGATACTCCAGGCTTTTGTGCCCAAATTTCAAAAATCCATCCCCGTCCAGACTATGAGGCCTCGTTCCAGGTAAACTTTTGTAAGAATATTCAAGGTCCAGTTATGAAAAGAGTGTCTCCACATCCATACATTTTCTCTTTTTCAACCTTATAGTTTGGTCCTCTTCTCTCAGACTAACATCTTGAAAGCACACTCACACACATATATTTTCTCTGCTTCACCAATATTAAACAGCCTTGCATATCCTTTGGCTTGTGATCTCTTCCCGAGTCAGGGATTGTACTCCCCTGATCAGGCTATTCTAATGGTAATTTAACATGAAATCAATAAAAAGTAATGGAGGCTGGAACTTGAGAAAAATAGGCATGATTTTGAGAGGCAGCTGTCAGATAAACTCATTGCCAAACTCCAAGCAAGGAGAAATTATTTTTCTTTAGCTAGGAGAATAGGGCTGCTTCTCCTTCTAAAGAATTAGGGAGAGCCAATACAAAATATGTTGAGTTAGATACCACTGAGTATCTTATTGGATATTACAGCAACATCCTGCAAGATGTTTTTTCATTGCATCACAGACAACTCATTCATCAGGAGGCACATTTGTTCACCAGCCCATATCACACATTAGATATGAACTATACAAGTGCAGATTATTTATGCAGAGGACTTGAAATAAATCCTCAAGTAGTTCACATTTCAACAGCAAAAGGAAAACTCCAGGTGGGAGGACAGAGAAAGACATCAGTTTGACACATGCAGTTGGTCCTGGCAGTCAGGGAACGAAAGAGAGACAAGTCAGGTTGGGTGGATCTTCGGGGGCATATAGGCTGTGTCTACTGCAAACCGTTAGCAGGGCTGTATCTGTGTCTTTAAAATATATTCAAAACAGACGCTTCCACCACTTCCTGACAGCCTTCCCTGGCCTGCATCACCTGCAGACCCCTCTCGGTCTCCACTTCTATCGTTACCTCCCATTTGGACTGCTTAATGTGAATACAATCATCAGGTCCTGTCATTTTTCTGCTCACTGCATCCATCTAAATAAATACACGCAAAAAATAGAAAATAAACTGGGATAAAATAAATCAAAACAGTAATGTTGGTTGTTTCTTGGAGATAAATAATGATTTTAATTTTTCTATATGATTTATTATCTCTTATAAATGCTTTAGTATATTCATGCTACTTTTAAATTCAGAAATAAAATAATTTAAAGCAATATAAATATTTCATTGCCAAAACTGAAGATGTAATATGATCAGTAGTCTAATGTAAAGAAACACTTTTTCCTTTAATTAAAAAAGAACCCCAAAGAAATGTCACTTGTCCTATCCCTTCCTACTCTACATCACAAGAAGAGTACTTTCTGTATCTTCTTTCACACACATGTACAGTGAAAAGAGAATCTAACGATGGCGCTAGGAACATGAGCTGGCTTTCAGTTTTGACCCTCCTCCTGCTCTATACCAGGCTTTACAAAACCAAGGGATGGAGGTATGCAGCCATAAACCTGACTGAGTTTTCAGCGTCATTCAAAATGAGGACTAATAATCACTCTAGATGACTGGAAATATACCAGGACAATTATGCATTTTGGAATTTACTGGTTCAAGGGCAACTAAATATGTCTGCTCCTGCAATTGTATGAATTGCTATGAATATAAATTTTCTTTCAAACTGATTTGGGGAAGAAGATTAATTTCATGATTACAACAATGGACTGTTTTCTATTTAATACTATAGTGAACTGCCTTCTTGGAAAATTGTTTCAGAGATTTAAACTAATAGTCAATTTATTTGAAAAATACAAATGGAAATCACCACCACCATCGTCATCATTATCATTATTCTTCTGCACAAATTATTTGCCAGAAAATATGATACATTGGTTAAAAAAATAACTACTTTTTAGAGCTGTTTCAGGTGCACAACAAAATTGAGCATAAGATACAGAAATTCCTTATATACACACTGCCCCCAAACGTGCACAGGCTCTCTACTACCAACACCCTCACCAGGTGGTACATTTGCTACAATTGATGAACCTACATTGACACATCACTATCATCCAGAGTTCATAGTTCATGTTAGAGTTCACACTTCTAGAACTTACATTCTATAAGTTTAGACAAGTGTATCCACCATTAGAGTATCATACAGAGTACTTTACTGTTCTAACAATTCTCTATGCTCTGACTATTTATCCTTCCTTCCCCACAAGCCCTGACAACCACTGATCTTTTTACTATCTCTATAATTTTGCCTTTTTCTGAATGTCATATAGTGGAAATCAAACAGCCTTTCAGATTAGCTTCTTTCACTTAGAAATGTGCATTTAAGATTCCTCCATGTCTTTTCATGGCTTACTAGCTTTCTTTTTAGTGCTGAACAATATTCCATTGCCTGGATGTACCGAAGTTTATTTACCTATTCACCTACTGAAGGGCATCTTGGTTTATTCCAAGTTTTTGTAATTATGAATAAAGCTTCTGTAAACATTCATGGACAGGTTTTTGTGTAGACCAAGTTTTCAAGTCCTTTGAGCAAATACCAAGGATTGTGATTGCTGAATCATATGGTAAGAGTATGTTTAGTTTTCTAAGAAGCTGCCAAACTGTCTCCAAAGTGGCTGCAACAGTTTGCATCCCCATCAGCAATGAATGAGAGTTCATGTGGCCCCATAAACTCACCAGCATTTGGTGTTGTCAGTATTCTGGATTTTGGCTATTATAATAGCTGTGTAGTGGTATCTCATTGTTGTTAATATGCATTTCCCTGATGACATATGATGTTGAGCATCTTTTCATATGCTTATTTTCCATCCATATATCTTCCTTGCTGAGGGGTCTGTTTAGGCCTTTGACTACTTTTTAATTGAGTTGTTTGTTTTCTTATTAATGAACTCTAAGAATTCTTTGTATATTTTGGATAACAGTTCTTTATCAAATGATACATACTTCTCATGAATGACCTTGTTCCTCAGACTACCTCATGAACTATATGAAATTTCTCTACCCATTTTACATTACTGGTATTAAAACACAGAGTGGTTAAGTTATTCTCAAAACCATTAAGCTAGTCTATTGATTTGAATGGCTTGGGAAGCAGAGGTCAAGGCACAGAAGTAAAAGAGATTTTTGGGAACTGTGAAATACCTGTGAAAAATACATGAAGAGGGAACAATAACACGTAGGGAAGGCCTTTAGGATATGATACAGGTTTGACACATCAGAAGGAGTTTCAGACTGCAAAATACCTTTCAGAAAATCTCAGCCAATCTGGCAGGGGGCTCTGGAGCACAGACTGCCCTGGCAGCCCATCATACTTGGTCTTTGGTTAGAAGGTGTCACAGAGAACTTTAAGTTAGGTGTTAGCAATCAAAAATTCCGAATTAAACAAACAGAATAGATCCCATCCTCAATCGAAGAGTCCAAAGAGCTGGATTAAATCAAATTGCATTTTATATATATTGCACACATTACATACTCTTATTCTCATTGTTGTGTATTTGGTTGTATGTTTGTACTATTATGATTCGGCTGATAAGAATATTTGCATACATAATTTTTGCTAAACAAATATATGCACATCTGTTGGAAATATATCTCCTAGTAGAACTGCTTTCAGAGTTTGCATTTGCTTAGATATAATAGACAGTGGTGAATAACATGCCAGAATTTTATATAAATTTGTGCCTCCCATCAGCAATGTATGACATTTACAAAATTTCGATATTTTCACCAACACTCAGTGCTGTCAATCTATTTCCTTCAATGTCTCTGGTAGGTTTAATGTTTTCTCATTTTTGTTTTAATTTGCATATTCCTATGAACAAAAGTAATGGATTTGAGAATTTTATAATATAGTCATTGCTCATTTGAATATCACGTATTTTGATGTGCCTCTTTAGGTCCAATTTTTTTACTGATTTCCCTGTTTTGTCACTGACTGTAGGAAAATATAAGTACTTATTTAACCCACTGTCAGATAAATGTACTCACAAATACATACTGTGATTTGCATTTTCCCTAGTTATTAGCTCATTTTCATGAAAAGATGTTCTTAATTTTAACACATCCCTTTTAGTATATTTTTAAAAGCCTCTACGGATTGTGCTATCTTAAGAAACTTTTGCCAAAAAGGAAAAAGAAAAGAAAGAAAGAAAAGAAACATTTTCCTACTGCAAGGTCAGGAAGGTTTTCTATGTTAACCTCCAGAAATTTTGTTTTGCTGATCACATTTAAATCTATAATCTCTGGATTGATTCTTATGCTGTAGTTTGAGGTAGTTGTCAGAAATCATTTATTTAGATTTGAATATTCAAATAACTGAACATCATTTATTGCAATGATCATCTTTTCCAAATCCAAGGCAAGGTCATCTATCTTAAAAACCAGGTGGTTATATATGTGTGTGTTTCATGATTAACTATTATGTTCTACTAATTATTCTTCCTTGCATCAATACCAAGCTGCCTCCTTTATCTATAACTTTATAATGCATTTTGATAACATGTTTTATAAGTTCTTCTTTTTTTTCTTCTTTGAGGAGCAGCTTGCCAATATCTACAAAATAAATATTCATGTTTGTAATTGAAATTTAACTTAGTATATTGATAACCGGGGTTGAATTAACATCTTTATATACTGTGACTTCCAAATTACTAATATGATATATTCCTACATTTATTAAACTACATATAGTTTCTTTAATATTTTGCAGTTTCCAGTTTAGAACCCTATATATCTGTTATTGTATTGATTCCTTGGTATTTGTTGATTTTGAGTCACTGCAAATTGAATCAAGATCAAGCAGCGATCTTGATAATACCATTTTTAAATTTTAGTAATTTAACTCTAGAATCATTTTGATTGCTTTATTTACAATTTTATTTTGATTATTGATTAATTTTTAATGTTACCACCATTGTATTCTAGGACAAATCCTACTAGATTGTGACGTGTTTTATTTAGTCTGTACAGATTTACTCTTTAGAGTCAATTTACTAATTTTTTTTGTCAATTATGGGGAGAGAGACTAGCTTGTGATTTTTCCTTTTTATAAATACTTGTTATGATATCATATTACGAATTGTTTCCTTTTACTTTTCTTTTTCTATAATATTAGTTATATATTTTACTTACACATTTGGTAGATTTGTCAGTGAAATAATGTGTACCTGGAGTTTCTTTTGTGGGAAGAATTTTAATAATGGATTAAACTTCTTTAATGGATGTTGAACTATTTAGATTTTCTATCTCTCCTTCTGTAAATTTTGTTTTCCTCCCAAAGGTAGGGAAAGCCCTATCTAACTATTCAAATTGATTGGAAGAAAATTGTTCAAATATTATCTTTTTAGTGCATGTAGAATCTTGTAGTTTAAGTACCTGACATCAAGCTTTTGATTGCTGAGGCATCCATCTCAAAAGACATCCATTTTGAGTCAACGTGTTGCCAGCTGTATGCACAGCCAAAAGCAAACAGCCAGATCAGGAAGCAGCCAGCCCTCCCACCTCCACAAAGATCCCCCCGCGGGAAACCGACTGCATGAGTGACCCTGCCTC
Organism: Callorhinus ursinus; assembly: GCF_003265705.2. Lineage (NCBI taxonomy): Eukaryota > Metazoa > Chordata > Mammalia > Carnivora > Otariidae > Callorhinus > Callorhinus ursinus. Next base: position 543,636 of record NW_027397094.1, on the reverse strand, counting down.
CACTCTGCCATGATGTCTCAGAATTCTCAATCTCATGCTTCAGATTATCTAAACATGAGTGCACCATGAAGTCCTGATACCCCACCCCTGGATTCTAGCCCAGGTCTGTGTTTTCTCTCTCTCTACCTGCAGACCTTCCGTGTGGCCCTCGGACATGCCCTCCACCCTCTAGAAGATGTAAGTGATAGATCCCTGAGTAATATTTGCTGCAGTGTGTCTTGCAGTCAAGAGTAAGAACCATGATGCTAGTAGCTCTGATGAGGGAGGGCTGGCCCAGAGGACACATCAGGCCTACAGAGTCTTCTTTTCTGATAAAAGTAATGTGGATTTCCTCCCTTTTTGGTTCATCAGTCTTACTAGAGGTTTATCCATTTTGTTAATCTTGTAAAATAATAAATTTAGGCCTTGTTTGGTTTTACCTGTTTTATAGTTTTTTCCTAATTCTTCTATTCGCTTCTACTCATTTGTATTATTTTCTTATTTTGTGGGGTTGATTTGCTATTCTTTTCTAGATTCTTAAGATACAACATTAAATCAGTGATTTTCAGATTTTCTTCATATATATTTATTTTCTTTCTAATAGTTCTATATTTCCATATTAGCTATGATTTAGCTGTACCTGGTAAGTGTGGATACGTCCCGTCCACATTATCACCCAGTTCAATGTGATTTGTATTATCTTATACGCCCTCCTCTTTACCCTCTACTGATCCATGTTTTCTTCATTTTAGTTGTCAGAATTAACCCCTGGAACCAACTCTTAACACATCTGCCTGAAGACAGCTCATCCATACCATCTCCTTATTTCTATTCCACTCAAGTTAGGAGACATGTTGTTTGAGAGTATCCATAAATTCTTCTCAGATACATATGAAAACCCTCATCCATATCACACTCGTCAGTTAAATAAATGAAAGGGAAAGTATTTCAAAAGAGAGATGTAGGGTGCCTGGGCGGTTCAGTTGGTTAAGCGACTGCCTTCGGCTCAGGTCATGATCCTGGAGTCCCGGGATCGAGTCCCGCATCGGGCTCCCTGCTCAGCGGGGAGTCTGCTTCTCCCTCTGACTCTCCCCCCTCTCATGTGCTCTCTCTCTCTCAATCTCCCTCTCAAATAAATAAATAAAATCTTTAAAAAAAAGAGAGATGTAAATTATTATTATACCATTAGTGCAGAGCTACAAAACATTTTTGTTTTCTTTTACAGGATTAAGAACTGTTTCATAATTATTTGGCTTTATGAATTCTTGCTTGGTATTTCATAATTTAGAGCTATCAGAAGTCTTTACACTGATAGATTTCTGAGAGAAACTATTGCTGACATGATTTTATGTGCTCCATAACATACCAATGCAAAATTAGGGATGTTAACTATGCTACAGATAGCAGTGAACTTCATTTCATCCACCAAGCCAGAAATCGAAATGCCATATCCTAAAAGAAAAGCCCTTGGGGATATCTGTCAACTGGAAAATGTTTTTCTGACATAAGTACTCTGCAGTCTATTGGCCGTAATTACTTTCTTCTGAGTTTATAAGCTAGCACTCTACTCTAGAATTCTGAAATCTATTGGAAGAGAACACTCACTTAGCAAGGAAAAACATCTAACCATCGATGACAAACCAGGGAGAAGCCATCTTGGCCACCAGATGAACATCTTTAGTCAAGAACTAAAACTAGTTTAATAATTAGAAAGTGGGGCAATTCTCTGAAGACTTTTCTTTTTTATAGATCTCTCTTATCACAAAGCTGATGAAAATCAATCGCAGTACAGGAAAGCCACAAAAGTAACAATTATGAGAAATAACCAGCCTAAAGATGGAGGTAAGATACTTTTTTTTTTTAACCATTGGCTACTTTTGTAAATAATGTTTTCTGCTTAATAAATTATGGAGCTTATAAATAGTCCCATCCATAAGGGCTGATATTCCACATTTTCCACAGGAATGTTTGTGGTATGTTCTGCTTTTAGCTATTTAAAATAACTTTAAGAAGACTTTCTACCCATAATATTTTGTACATGGGAAGCAGACCTGGTTGCATTTTTACCAACTTAGTCACTTTGTTTCAGGGAGATAGAAGGAATTTTAGTGACAAAAAGATAAAAAAAAAAACCTCACAAGTTCTCGGAAAAAAATGAAATAGAAGTTATATATATATATATCACAAATGTATTTGTAAAAATAACTTTCTATTAAATTTTGTTCTCGAAAATTCATTTGAATTTTACATACATAAAATTTTACATATCTATAATTTAAAATAAATACAATTTTGTAACTCCACAGAAGATGACAGATTATTTTTATTTATGGCCAAATGTAGATAATTATAAACTTTTTTCAGATGTACACAACTATGGGTGCCCCCAAATTTACAAATTAGCAAAACCAAAAATGCCTAAATAGTAATGCTAATTAAGAGCATTATTTTAGGAGGACAGCTGACTTTTTTCATGTTGGAAATAGATAACTGACTTGGGGATTAGAATGGAGTGATGTTGTTCCAGGTTCTGTGGTGTTTTTAATCCATTTTTCTATATTGACTACAATTATTCTGTTGCAAAATTTATATAACTGTATTGTAGAATATGGAATTGACCAAGGCTTCATACTTAACCAAATCATAAGAAAGTTATTGTTACTTTTAGGATGTGCCACTTAATAACGTTAAAGCCATCCAGTTCATTTAAATATAAACCAAAGCTAAAATTTCCAGGAAATCTTAATTAAATTGGTATCCACTTCAAATGTTTTTACAATACAACAGCATTCATTGCATGTTTACTATAGTGTCATAGTAGGTATTAGTAACTTGGTACATAAAATATATGAGCAGAGTCAAGCAACATTCTCCTAAAAGTTTCCTCATGATGCACATCATTGTTTTTATTTGGCTTCCTAAACTACAGAATGCTCTGTGACACAATAATTCCAACTCTGTGTTCTTTAAAGTACTGAAAAGGTCTGTTTGTCTACTGTCAAAGATGAACACTAGTTAACGTGGTCAGGGCAGACACCAACCCGTAAGAGCCACTGCAGTAGAGAAGACAGACCTGTGGACCTGCAGGAACCCAACTGAACTCTGATTCCGAAGCAGGTGACTGGGCATTTTACAGGAAGGATGGTGGAATGGGAGGTGAGAACAGAGCTTGGTCGAGTCAGGGAAGTGAAAAGTTACACAAAGCAGGAGGAGAGGAGGCTGGTCCCTGTGGAACCCACGGGAGCCCTCTCTTCAGGTGTTGGTTGAAACATACAGCAGATAAATGCTATCTCTGGTCTCTATCTTTATTTTATCTTATCAAGGTAACACTCCAGCTACTTATGACTATATCTTTAAGGGAGCATCCATGTACTAGTGTTGACATTTTAAGGATAAAAGACTAGGGATTATGCTCTTTCGGCTCCAAGGCTGACATCTGATTCAGAAAAATAGAATGTATATATTAGAAAGGTTTTCAAAGCTCAACTGAACTACCTACCCATCACACTTTGATAGTGCTTACTATATCCCATGCACTGTTTTATGTGCTTTATAAAAACAATCTTATTAGTCATAAGAACCCATAAGATGCTAGAATTACCCTTATTTTACAAATGAAGAAATTGAATCATAAAACACTGACTGCCCAATACCAGGTAGCCAGTTACTGAAGAATGTGGGATTCGACCCTCCTTTGTCCCCCATTCCAGAGTGAGTTCTCTGTAAGAACCACCCTCTGCTGAAATCTTGGCCCCTCCTTAGTTCCTGAACCTGTTTCATACCACTAAGGAGGAAAGAACTGAGGAAAAATCAAGTATCAAAGATGAATGCAGAATTACCTGAAAATAACTTACTGTTTCATTTACTGAATATTTATAAGTGCTTCTTCAATGCTCAAAAGCACACATTTTATCAAGATGAGCCAAAGGGTAATTATGTAGCTCTGGTTTCCACATCTTCATTGTCTCTTGACCACATCACCTCTGTGCCTTCCCCCTCCTCGAATCCTATTCCCGAACCCACAGATTTGGGCCATTCAGAAATTTTAAGAAGAAGCTACAGTTTTCTATAAAACATTACATTAAAAATCAGTTTACGGATGTATCCTGACAACTAATCTGGTAAAATAATTTAGATATTCTTCAGTGTGTAATGTTTTTATTATAGTCTCTGACTGAAGTCAGTGGATATTTAAAAATCTCAGAGGATACAACACCCATGGAGAACAGGCAGACAAAACTAATTTCTCAGAGTTAGAGGAAAATAATACTTTCAGATTTCTCACTCTCTACAAGTGATGATCACACATTACTGGCCTCTTTTGTATGCCTCAGGCTACATAAGAAGCACTACTTGAAAGTGAAAGTTCACAAGAAAAGAAAAGACACGTGTTTATTTGTTTTCCCTCTAAAATCCTCACAACAATGACAAGTCATTTCCAAATCAACTTAACATACATATAAGAAGAGTTGTGCGTGAGACAGATGGAAACTATATGCTGGACGTGCCAGTGAACACGATGATCAATTTTAGAGAATTTGATACATCCAAGTTACTGCTATTATTCTATTCATTCTGAATTCCTATTCCAGATGCAACAAATGAGGGTCACCCCAAACTGTTTTTACTCAATCTGAGTTGCTTTCATAAGGCTCACACTTTGATAGTATGATTACTGCCTGTTAAAACAACAGCTAGAAATTGACTTGCAACATTTAGACAACGAGCTTCAAATTGATTGAGTGTTGGCCTTTTTGCTGGAGTATTACTTTGTTCTATATTTGAGCAACATTTCTATCACTCAATTTCTAGGTGCAGGTTTAGGACTGTAGTCAAGGAGAGAAAAAAAGGAGGACTTTTAATTGACAATTAAAAAGAGCATGGAGCCTACTTAAAAAAAAAAGAGAGGGAGATTGTAGTATTGTAACAAAAAACTATTGTTTTGAATGAAAAACTAAACACATGCTACACATGCACACACGTGCAAATATACACACTGGCACGCACGCACACATGCACATACTTTCTCTTCTCTGCTACTTCCCTGTACCTTAGGAAGACATTCCTTATTTAATGAAATATTGCTGCAGCCAATGGTCATTTGAGGGCTTCTTTTGAAAATGTGAAACAAAAAGTGTGCAAAAATGTGGTTTTAGAGACTTCAAAATCAATTCTCTCTGCTTTTTGGAGGTATTGATATATAATTTCATTCTTAATCTGTACTTAATGTGAAAATTATTTAAAAACATGTAATAATAACAAAATAACATATATTTAAATCACTGGTTAACTTTTTGACTCCTTACTCTTACTCTTACCCTAGCATGGCCCAAAGATTTGTAATACTTTTGGCATGTAAGATGGAAGCTTTAGGTACTCATGTACAGACTAAGAAAGAAATTCTGTAAATCCCTTTCTCTATTTTACAGGGATATTTAGCCTCGGCTCCCTACTTTGAAAATTAAGGAGCTGATAAAGCTGGATATTTAAATCATCAGTGTGGTCTACTTCTTGGCAAGTCCTCTGAAGTAGGTCCAGCACCATTCTTTATAATGTGCAGATAAATACTACCTATTACCCTATCTTTGGATATCAGACAGGACTCTGAGACTCAGTTATCTACTTTTTCCTGTGCGGTTCATAGCCAGGCATTTAAATATATGGGGTTAAAACCACAGGCATTCGACTTTATCACTTCGACTTCCTTGGTGATTCTACAGCCAAATGGAGTCTGCTTTTTCTTTTCTTTTATCTTTTTTAGATTTTATTTATTTATTTATTTATTTATTTGACAGAGAGAGAGAGAGAGAGGGAGGGAACACAAGCAGGGGAAGTGGGAGAGGAAGCAGCAGCTTCCCACCGAGCAGGGAGCCCGATGGGGGGCTCGATCCCAGGGCCCTGGGATCATGACCTGAGCCGAAGGCAGACGCTTAACGGCTGAGCCACCCAGGCACCCTGCTTTTTCTTTTAAACTTCATATGAACTTTTCCCATAAATCTTCAAGCCCATAATCACACTTCATTTTGTAAACCAACCTTCAGTGTGTCTGCCTTTAACCATAAGTTTCTTTTCTCTGGAAGAAGGCTCTCCTATTCATGGATACACAACGCAATCAGAATGCATTATTTATGAGCTTGGATTGCCTGGCTCCCAGCCATAATACACCCATTACAATCTCTGAAATATTAAGATTTTTTTTAAAAAGTTGATTTTACTCTTTAAATAGGCACATAGACTAGCTCCGAATGTGCAGCCTTAGGCTTTCATGACCCTGTGAAAGAGAACGCTTATCACTCAAGGAAGGACTCTCAAGTGACAGTCTGTCCCTGTGCATCATCCGAATGATGTGGCTTTGATGATATATTGCCAAGTGTTGCATATCAGCAAGCACTGGGGCGAGGAGAGAAGTCACTTTAATCAATTATTGGTGTTATGTTTCATCACAGTGTCACCAGCTGGCACTCAAGAACACAAACCTATATAGAAGAGGTTATGTCACCGCTATTTTCCTTAGTCGTATCTTTTTTTTTTTTAACTGTAAATTTTTTTTTAATTTTTTATTGTTATGTTAATCACCATATATTACATCATTAGTTTTTGATGCAGTGTTCCATGATTCATTGTTTGTTCATAACACCCAGTGCTCCATGCAGAACGTGCCCTCCTCAATACCCATCACCAGGCTAACCCATCCCCCCACCCCCCTACCCTCTAGAACCCTCAGTTTGTTTTTCAGAGTCCATCATCTCTCATGGTTCGTCTCCCCCTCTGACATACTCCCCTTTTCTTCCTCTCCTGTTATCTTCTTCTTTTCCTTTTTTCTTAAAATATGTTGCGTTATTTGTTTCAGAAGTACAGATCTGTGATTCAACAGTCTTACACAATTCACAGCGCTCACCGTAGCACATAGCCTCCCCAATGTCTATCACCCAGCCATCCCATCCCTCCCACCCCCAACCACTCCAGTAACACTCAGTTTGTTTCCTGAGATTAAGAATTCCTCATATCAGTGAGGTCATGTGATACATGTCTTTCTCTGATTGACTTATTTCACTCAGCATAACACCCTCCAGTTCCATCCACGTCGTTGCAAATGGCAAGATCTCATTCCTTTTGATGGCTGCATAATACTCCATTGTGTATATATACCACATCTTCTTTATCCATTCATCTGTCGATGGGCATCTTGGCTCTTTCCACAGTTTGGCTATTGTGGACATTGCTGCTATAAACATTGGGGTACACGTACCCCTTCGGGTCCCTACATTTGTATCTTTGTGGTAAATACCCAGTAGTGCAATTGCTGGATCGAACGGTAGCTCTAATTTCAACTGTTTGAGGAACCTCCATACTGTTTTCCAGAGGGGTTGCACCAGCTTGCATTCCCACCAACAGTGTAGGAGGGTTCCCCTTTCTCCACATCCCCGCCAACATCTGTCGTTCCCTGACTTGTTAATTTTAGCCATTCTGACGGGTGTGAGGTGGTATCTCATTGAGGTTTTGATTTGGATTTCCCTGATGCCGAGTGATGTTGAGCACTTTTTCATGTGCCTGTTGGCCATTTGGATGTCTTCTTTGGAGAAATGTCTGTTCATGTCTTCTGCCCATTTCTTGATTGGATTATTTGTTCTTTGGGTGTTGAGTTTGATAAGTTCTTTATAGATTTTGGATACTAGCCCTTTATCTGATATGTCGTTTGCAAATATTTTCTCCCATTCTGTCGGTTGTCTTTTGGTTTTGTGGACTGTTTCTTTTGCTGTGCAAAAGCTTTTTATCTTGATGAAATCCCAATGGTTCATTTTTGCCCTGGCTTCCCGTGCCTTTGGCGATGTTTCTAGGAAGAAGTTGCTGCGGCTAAGGTCGAAAAGGTTGCTACCTGTGTTCTCCTTTAGGATTTGGATGGACTCCTGTCTCACGTTTAGGTCTTTCAACCATTTGGAGTCTATTTTTGTGTGTGGTGTAAGGAAATGGTCCAGTTTCATTCTTCTGCATGTGGCTGTCCAATTTTCCCAACACCATTTGTTGAAGAGACTGTCTTTTTGCCATTGGACATTCTTTCCTGCTTTGTCAAAAATAAGTTGACCATAGAGTTGAGGGTCCATTTCTGGGCTCTCGATTCTGTTCCATTGATCTATGTGTCTGTTTTTGTGCCAGTACCATACTGTCTTGATGATGACAGCTTTGTAATAGAGCTGGAAGTCCGGAATTGTGATGCCGCCAGCTTTGCTTTTCTTTTTCAGTATTCCTCTGGCTATTCGGGGTCTCTTCTGGTTCCATACAAATTTTAGGATTATTTGTTCCATTTCTTTGAAAAAA